>NC_064640.1:601746567-602055942 GCF_023864345.2 Schistocerca serialis cubense
GAATGGACAGTGTCTTGAAAGGAGGGTATAAGATGAACATCAACAAAAGCAAAACAAGGATAATGGAATGTAGTCAAATTAAATCGGGTGATGCTGAGGGAATTAGATTAGGAAATGAGACACTTAAAGTAGTAAAGGAGTTTTGCTATTTGGGGAGCAAAATAACTGATGATGGTCGAAGTAGAGAGGATATAAAATGTAGACTGGCAATGGCAAGGAAAGCGTTTCTGAAGAAGAGAAATTTGTTAACATCGAGTATAGATTCAAGTGTCAGGAAGTCGTTTCTGAAAGTATTTGTATGGAGTGTAGCCATGTATGGAAGTGAAACATGGACGATAACTAGTTTGGACAAGAAGAGAATAGAAGCTTTCGAAATGTGGTGCTACAGAAGAATGCTGAAGATAAGGTGGGTAGATCACGTAACTAATGAGGAGGTATTGAATAGGATTGGAGAGAAGAGAAGTTTGTGGCACAACTTGACCAGAAGAAGGGATCGGTTGGTAGGACACGTTTTGAGGCATCAAGGGATCACAAATTTAGCATTGGAGGGCAGCGTGGAGGGTAAAAATCGTAGAGGGAGACCAAGAGATGAATACACTAAGCAGATTCAGAAGGATGTAGGTTGCAGTAGGTACTGGGAGATGAAGAAGCTTGCACAGGATAGAGTAGCATGGAGAGCTGCATCAAACCAGTCTCAGGACTGAAGACGACAACAACAACAATGTAATTTCTATCTCTATCTGACACAAAAACTATATCGTTTGAATGAAAAAGTTACCTATCTAACCCAAATATACCTCAATTTATACCGCGAAAAGAATCAGTTATAATACAATTTTCAAACCTGACAACCACTGCCTACTGTAACCTTCAGTCCTACTGCATCCGAGCTCCCACTCAGTGCCACACGCCTCAAACAACCTCGACAATTCCAGTCCTACATTCCTAACCGAGTATTTTCAGAGTCCCTTTCAACTACTGGTAACCTCATTATGAATGATGCCCTAATCTACAACCAAAGATACTACACAGAACCATCCAGCTCTACAGCTCAGCCATACTGAACCCTCAAACGCACATAAAGAACCCCCATATTCAAGGGTCACTGCAAAGCCAATCAACTCTTGAAACAATGTCCTCGTCTACAATTCTCACCCCTGTATAACATCTGAAATCTATACCGCCGAACCTACTCATATAAATGGAAAGCTAAAGCACTCCACATCAAAACTGAATAAACAGTCATTACCTGCTCTAGCGATAAACCGCTGCATACTAAAAATTCCTTAGGTCTCACACCCAACACTGAAGATACACTATGTGATCAAAAGTATCCGGACACCTGGCTGAAAATGACTTACAAGTTCGTGGCGCCCTCCATCGGTAATGCTGGAATTCAGTATGGTGTTGGCCTACCCTTAGCCTTGATGACAGCTTCCACCCTCGCAGGGATACATTCAATCAGGTGCTGGAAGGTTTCTTGGGGTATGGCAGCCCATTCTTCACGGAGTGCTGCACTGAGGAGAGGTATCGATGTCGGTCTATCAGGCCTGGCAAGAAGTCGGCGTTCCAAAAGGTGTTCTATAGGATTCAGGCCAGGACTCTGTGCAGGCCAGTCCATTAAATGGATGTTACTGTCGTGTAACCACTCCGCCACAGGCTGTGCATTACGAACAGGTGCTCGATCGTATTGAAAGATGCAATTGCCATACCCGAACTGCTCTTCAACAGTGGGAAGCAAGAAGGTGCTTAAAACATCAATGAAGGCCCGTTCTACGATAGTGCCACGCAACACAACAAGGAGTGCAAGCCCCCTCCATGAAAAACACGACCACACCAAAACACCATCGCCTCCGAATTTTACTGTTGGCACTACACACGCTGGCAGATGACGTTAACCGGGCATCTGCCATACCCACACCCTGTCATCTCATCAATCCCCACATTGTGTACCGTGATTAGTCACTCCACACAACCTTTTTCCACTGTTCAATTGTCCAATGTTCACGTTCCTAACACCAAGCGAGGCGTCATTTGACATTTACCGGCGTGATGTGTGGCTTATGAGCTGCCACTCGACCATGAAATCCAAGTTTTCTCACCTCCCACCAAACTGTCATAGTACTTGCAGTGGATCCTGATGCAGTTTGGAATTCCTTTGTGATGATATGGATAGATGTCTGCCTATTACACATTACGACCCTCCTCAACTGTCGGCGGTCTCCGTCAGTCAGCAGACGTGGTTGGCCTGTACGCTTTTGTGCTGTACGTGTCCCTTCACGTTTCCACTTCACTATCACATCGGAAACAGTGGACCCAGGGATGTTTAGGAGTGTGGAAATCTGGCGTACAGACGTACGACACAAGTGACACCCAATCACTTGACCACGTTCCAAGTCCTTGAGTTCCGCGGACCGCCCCATTCTGCCCTCTCACGGTATCTAGTAACCACTGAGGTCGCTGAAACGGGGTACCTGCCAGTAAGTGGCACCACAATGCACCTAATGTGAAAAAAGTATGTTTTTGTGGGTGTCCAGATACTTTTGATCACATAGTGTATAATCCGTTTCATAATAATACTTTTTCAAAACATCAGTTCGTTTGATCGTCCTCATAACCAACATTGGATACCTGTTCCGTATTTCAACTTTATGACACAGTCACATACTCCTAGTAGCACTCTCATTAACACTATCCCTTTTAAATACCCCCTTCTAATCTAAATCTCATCTCACCCTTCGTAGTACTGCTATCATCCTCCACTCATTCACCCTAAGCATAGCGACAATCTATTTAATTACTCCAACCCTCGCGATACATTCTTGAAACAATCACTTCTCCAATCCACATTTTCATACCAGTTTCTCACGCATATCCCATTTCCTTTCCGTCCTACAATTCAATTCCATTCTAACGTTTTACATGGAGCTGGTAATCGAGACACTGAAGACGACCCCTAGTCGAACTACGTAAGTTTCAACAGCAGCAGAGACAGCAGCATTACAATGTCAACTCCATCACAATCTCACTATAGGAGGCACCCATCGTTACATCAGGTTCATCCGCTTCAATCAATGAAATCACTAAATTATTACCATCCTCTTGTAGTTTTATATTCAACTTTATTACAATAAACAACTGTACGGCTGAAGAGCTGATACTTTAGCCTAGTTTACACGACGACACTAGGTTGCAGACAGCCTGCGCTACCGGCCACTGCGCATGCGCGCCGCGCTTTTGTCCAACTCGCTGGTCAAACTAAACACTTTCGGCGTGTTCCAGCTTTTGCGACACTAGCTGCACGGGTTCTGAGGTTTCGTGTGTTCATGGTGTGTGGACAAACTGAAATATGAAGTGGGGAACGGAGAATAATGTTCACTTTTTGGATATCTATGGTTTGCATAGGTGTTTGTGGGATTTCAATGATGCTGATTACAAAAATAAGTAACATATTGCTGCTACTGAGAACGTCATGTGCGATCAGAACATAGATGGTTTGACACTATCTGAGCTTCAAATGGTTCAAATGGCTCTGAGCACTATAGGACTTAACATCTGAGGTCATCAGGCCCCTAGAACTTAGAACTACTTAAACCTAACTAACCTAAGGACATCACACACATCCATGCCTGAGGCAGGATTCGAACCTGCGACCGTAGCGGTCGCGCGGTTCCAGACTGAAGCGCCTAGAACCGCTCGGCCACACTGGCCGTCTCTGAGCGTCAGGGCAAAATTTATTGAATTAGGAGCAGATATACAATTGAATTAAGAAAAATACAAGCAAGTACAATTCTGGTTGTGGAAATGCTCTCGTCTACAAGACTAAAATCCCGTCGTTCGTGTTGACCGATTCTTTTTTAAGGAATATTGTTGACAGAAGGGAAGGGTACACAGATCAAGAAGCTGCATTCTTTATTCAATACTCATCCATTTAAAACGTCGCAGTAGGGCTCCCCATTCGCATGGTGTTAATGAAGAAACATCATCACCAACTAAAACTGCATCTTTTAGTATGCCGAGTGTTCTGGCGACAGTGCTTCATGCATTACAGTATCTTTTCCTTGTCGCATAATTAACTCTACTTAGTAGAAACGTGAACAGTTCTGGTGACATTCTAAAATAATTAAAAGAACTTCTTGGATCTTCCATTATAAATTATTTCAGCAAGGTTGCTGAGCAACCGAGCTGGCGTCTTTTCTTCAGTCACGAGTCGAGAAACGTTCCTTTTTTTTTTTTCCTTATACAGCGATTCCACGCAACAAGCTTGAACTCCATCACAACTCGTGCGACCTGCAGCTGCCAAAACTTTCATTTCAGACACGACTCAGGGACCCACAAAGCGACGAAACTGAAATGTATACTGGTGTCGCCGTGTCTACAATCATATATGAAACTATTTGCGTGCAACTCATTCCAACGAGCGGCGCAACTCAATGTCGTCGTATGAACTAGGCTTTACAAGGGAAACTTCCATCGCAAACCCCTCAGATTTTGAGGTAAGAGAGACCAGTGGACAGTACTTCAAAACCTGAACACACATCAAGCATGAACACAGGAAGAAGGTGTACTGGACTGTGGGGAAAAAAAAGCAAAGTATAAACAGTGAACGGTCTAAGAGCAAGACGTGTGATATGGAGAAGCCTGAAAAGGCAGCGTCGCCTTGGTTAAGTAGTCACGCTGTTGGCTGTGAAGCAGGGGAGCCGTGGTCAAACCCGCCACATGCCCACTTTTCCGTTTTTTCCCCTTTTTTCCTTCCACTGTTCACTGTATCCAAATTTGTGTCTGTGTCGTGGTCTAACGTCCGTTTGCAACAGCGAAGTGTAAGGAAGTGACCTATAACGACAGTTGATTCTGCACAAATACTCTATTAGCAACCGAAAGGAAGTGGCTTTTGGATGGGAACCGCAAAGTTTGATGACGATCAGTGAATGATATATGCATCCTTGCCCGATTTAGGTGTGTGTTTGAATGTGATCACTCCCAAGGAAATGATGAAAACATAATAGTTTGTCACATAAGCTGCAACAAATGAACGCAACAGTTTCTCTGTGCTCTGTCAAAACATACGTTTTTAACGTTTTTGAAGTTTTGACTCTTGAATTGCTTTGTTGTAACATATATCACACCCGTTTGTTTGTTGTTTTCATTTCTGCGAGACGTGTATGTGGTAACTCGCCTGCTCTCTCTATTCATCACGTTTACTTGAGACAGTAACGTATTCTTACCACATGACTCATATTCTATAACCAACGTATAGTATGACAACTGCCATGACTACAGAAAGAGAACAAACATTTCAATGACCGGACGGGCACTTCATAATGTTGTGAGAAAAAATAGATAAATGGCATGTTAGAGGTTTCAACACGGCTCGTCCGTTTCACAGTCCCACCGTGACCACTTACCGCAACGCCGCGGCTGCTATGTTCACTCAATATTGCACTTGTTAAGCTTGGACCGTTCACTGTTTCTATTTTGCCTTTTTTTTTTACAGTTGAGTACACCTTCTTCCTGTTTTCACGTTTGTTCTGTGTTCAATTTATGACGGGTGATCCAGCTGGCAGCCCGCCCCGTACTACCACCTCACCCCATATACACGATATCTCTCTTAAAAAGTCGTCACACGCAATTTCTCTGGTGTTTCACCACATATTTGCAATTTCGTTTTTGCATTCTACAGTTGGAGTCAGCCCAAATACATAGTGCTCATCATGTCTTTCACGCGACACCCAGTGTCGACGTAAAGCCTCGGTTTGTTTACCGTAACAATCGAAATTATTTTTAAAGCGGAATTTTACGTGCCCATTCGCTAGAGCTGTCCCAGATTAGTCTAGTGCGATATTTGTTTTATCGGTATGTGTTAACAGGGACAGTAAAACACGGAATCGGCGGCGACGAGTGAAAATGTGTACCGGACCGGGATTCGAACCGTGGATCTCTCGCTTACTAGGGAGGTGCGGTAACCACTGCGCCATCCGGGGCACAGCGTTATCTCAACTGCACGGATTATCTCGGCACGGCTTACGGCCAATCCACATTCCCATTGTGCGCCACCTATTAGCAGCCGCTGTCCATTTCCTTCATATTTGCTCTTCCGACATTCCCACAGGTGGTCGGACGTATCTACGCATTCGCACTGAAGAAGGTGGATTCATTGCCCAGCTAAGCTTTTCAAATTATATGAATGTGTGGTGTCTGTTCTTTCGGACATGTCCGAAAGAACAGACACCACACATTCATATAATTCTACTTCTACAGCACAAACTTCAAAATGCTGGCCACTGCGAGATCTAAGAGTGTCAATGTTTTTATATTTGTATTACTTCTTAAAGTTATATAGTATTATTCTTGATATCAAAGGCAATTCCAGCTTCAATTTCAATTCTCGGAGTGGGTCATCGTCCCTAAAGAACTGTAACTTCTAATGTACATTTCCTACTCAACCTAGGCAAAGCGAATCGAAACTAAGTTACATAAATAACCACTCTTGACAATTAGCCAAAAGAGTCGCAGTCAGACAGCCATATTATCACCCCTCATATGCGATTCCTCAAATTGTGTGGGAATTCCATGCGATTAGTGATCGATTGCTGCGATCGCACGACATGGGGAGGGGGATATCGCTGCGATTCGTCGCCCAAGTTATGGGGCCCTTAAAACCATGTGAACGGGTTAACAATATATGCGGGCGTTCGTGTGTGTGTGTGTGTGTGTGTGTGTGTGTGTGTGTGTGTGTGTGAGAGAGAGAGAGAGAGAGAGAGAGAGAGAGAGAGAGAATCAATTAGCACTTTTCCTGTCCACAACGATGTATCGTATGAGCAGCGGAGTGAAAATGTTAGGTGCTGCAAATTCCGCCTGACTTCTTTGTACATAGACGAATTTAGTTTATCACCCGGAACACGTATGATCTACACATTTATGGGTTTATCGTATAACGGCTGTCACCAGACATATGTAGTATGTAAGAGTCAACAAGGGAACTGAAGTAGTGGTGTCAGTGATGAAATATAGTTCCATTTCTTCGAAGCTACTAAAGGGACGTTTAAATCTGAGCTTGATACCGTATCATTCGATGCGTAAATCCGGTCCATCTCTAGTTTATTTCGTATGCGTACATAAGGTAATGAACATACGGAAATATTTCTTCAGGCAAAAACCAAGTCAGTCGTTTTCTTGTCCTTCCAAATCCCGAGATTCTGCAATAATTACATCTGCATGAACAGATACACAAAAATTAAAAACTCGAAATATAACATTAACAGGCAAACAACGTTTCGAATTCAGTTCAGGGGCTATATCTCTGTGTCGCAGTTTTAAACAAGCCAAAGCTTTGAATGAACAATGAGAACGTTGTATAAACAGACGATGTCTGAGACAGAATCAGTTACAATTTTACATGGTTTTATTCACCTCACAAGAAATAGCTTTTGAGCTATTTAAGACCAATCGAAAAGTGTAAGCCATTTACGTGACAAAACGATTTCCAAGCACAACTATGAATGACATACCAGCATGTGATCTTTAGGAATAGTAATGAATCAAACTAGTCAGTTTACTATTTGTTTAAAGGCCGCCATGGGGTATGAGTGGGCAAATATTCATAACAATGAATCACGAGGGAAAAAAATTATACATGGTAGTTCCAATGTTATATATATTAGTTAAAGGCTTAAAATGCATTATGTCCACATCTATTTTATTTTCACCTACGGTGAAAACAGTCTTCGAAGTTCATGTGATTTACTCACAGTTTATAAGGTGATTCTGTTTTGCGCTCTCTTTTCCACGTTGGTGAAAATACACTGCTGGCCACCGTAAATGCAACACCAAGAAAGACAAGAGGTAGCACAACAAAATTTATTTTGTAGATAACATGTTGGTTGACCAAGTATCAAATGATTACGTTTACAGACATCTGTGACATGTGGTTCCTGCCAGAATCAGTAGCCAGAGTAGCCGCCATTGTTGGAGATCACCGCTGCCACACGTCTCAGCATTGAGTCAAAGAGACGTTGGATGTGTTCCTGGGGTACAGCAGCCCAAGCAGCTTCCACACGTTGCCAAAGATCATCTGGTGTGGCAGCTGGGGATGTAATCTGGGTCACTCGTTGAGCAACCATGGACCACATGTTTTCTATCGGCGAAAGATCCGGAGAGCGAGCCAGCCAGGGAAGCAATTCAATCTGGTTATTGACGAAGAACCTTTGGACAATGTGTGCCACGTGTGATCGCGCATTATCCTGTTGAAATATGGCTGTGGCCGAGCCCTGAAGGTAAGGAAGGACAACTGGCTCCAGCACCTCGGATATGTAGCGCCGGCTATTTAAAGTACCGGCAATGCGTACTAGAGGCGTGCGAGAGTAATATCCAATACCGCCCCATACCATAATACCAGGTGCAAGACCAGTGTGGCGGTGGATAATGCAGCTGTCCAGCATCCTCTCTCCCGGTGTCTCCACTCTCGAATCCGACCATCGTGGTGCTGCAGACAGAAGCGTGCCTCGTCAGTAAAGACAACGTCATTAAATTCTGCCGTCCACATCTGTCTGTCATCACACCATTGGCGACGGAGATGTCTGTGGTTCCACGTCAATGGTAGACGAAGCAATGGACGTCTTGCGGACAGACCACTCTGCTGTAAACGGCGTCGAATGGTACGCGCAGACACTGGATGATGCGTTACAGACGCAATGTGCTGTGCTATGGTTCAGGATGTCACTGAGCGACCCGTCACTGCCATGCGCACAATTTGCCTATCAGCACGTGCAGTGGTGCACCGAGGTGAATGCGATCGACCACGTCGGTCCGTCGTACCCTCCTGCATCCAACGGTCACATGTCCGCATTACAGTCGTTTGGTTTCGTCCAACACGACTAGAGATTTCTCTGTATGATAATCCACAATCTCGGTAAGCCACTATCCTTCCTCTGTCGAACTCGGATACTTGATCAAACGATGTTCGCTGTTGTCTACGAGGCACAACTGATCGTCTTGTGAAACAACCACAAGGTAAACACACGTGCCGAACGTACACTCGTCGAAATCGCCAAGCCTTAAATGGTGCTATGAGGTGGCGCCACAGGCGCGCGTGATGTGCGTCTGCGCTGAAATTCTAATCAGTTGCATATCTCATCGCTGCAAACCCATGGTGTAAATTGCACTTGATTCGGATGCTTCCTTCAGGGTGTTGCATTCACGGTGGCCAGCAGTGTAAGTAAATAAAACCGTATGGACTCGACGACGCTGTCAAAAATTTAGCGATGACCCCTTCATTCACGCAATGGTTTCTGCAAATACCGAACGTCTTATGATGAAATTTCAGTCGTTCGAAAGCTAGCTTATGGTAAAAGAACGAGAAACGTTTCTCAAACATGGTAACTTACAGTTCGTGGCTGTTTATGTTTTCATCATCGTGTATCTTACTCACTACTGTGTAGAAACAACTGGATTGTATAATCCTTAGGCCCTACTCATACGGGGAAACTCAAATCTGTCTCCAGCTACCTGACAAGAAGGAGATTGAGTGACTGAACGACTGGAGTAGCGATTACCTTCACACAGGCATGATTCGAGTATTCCGTACTTCCAAGCTGCCTGTGGTTTGGACAGAAAATTAAATCAGTTTTCATTGGCTGTTGGTGCAGTGCTTACCTAGTGCGCTTCTTTGTGTACTCTCACCCTTAAAGATGTCTAGTGATTCTAGTAGTGATGATGATTTCGATATCATCAGCATCATCATCATCATCATCATAATCATAATCAGAGTTTTGCCCAAAGGCGGGTTTTCACGTGGTAACTCTGAATGCTCTCCTGTCTTCTTCCACCCTCTTCAGGTCCGCAATACTTCCGCTTCCCTTTATGTATCTTTATGGTCGTACTTCCAAGATATTTAAATGTTCTTACTTGGCTAATAATAATTTGTCCTATAGTAATATGTGCCAGTCTCCTTTCTTTGCCGCTGACCATACTCATCGTTTTTGCTGCATTGATTCTCATCCCGCATTCCATACAAGCCTGATTCAGATCTTTCAGCATTCTACTCGTATTTACAGGTCGTTCACTTTCTGCCATTAATACCATGTTATCAGAAAATTGTATACACTCTATTCTCTTACCATCAATACACACTCCTATTTATCCATCCAAGCCTTTCGCAATAACCTCTTAGAGGTATAAGTTAAACAATAAAGGCGAGAGGCAACAACCTTACCTAACGCGCCGTCCAATGCTGCTTCCTTCCGACATTTCATTTTCAGTCGTTATTCTTATTTTGTTTAGTTAATATTGGTTCTGTGCCAATCGTCTCTCCTTCCAATCTACTCTCTTCCTCTTCGAAAATATTCATCAGCTTGTTCGATCGTACTCCGTCGAAAGATTTCTCCAAAACGATAAACACTGCATAAATTTTTCTACCTTTCTCCATGTATCTTTTCCGTGTGATTCTTGTTCCTTTTCCTCTTCTAAAGCCGAACTGTTCCTCCAGAATCCATCCATCCAACTTGTCATGTAGCCTTCTGTTCAGCCCTCTCAAGGCTGATAGTTCTATACTCGTCACATGGTTTGCTATTTCTCTTTTTCTTAGTTGGTGTCAACACCGCTGCAAGATAATTATCAGGTCATTCCTCTTTATCGAACACTTCTTTACAGAGGTAGACTATTTCCTTCTTTCCCCTGTTTCTCAAACTCTTCAACACTTCTGCTGGCAAGTTATCGATTCCACATGTCTTCCGATTCTTAATCTCTTTCAGCGTCTTTTCTACTTCTACCACAATGATAATAATAATAATAATAATAATAATAATAATAATAATAATAGTAATGAACCAACACAACAGGATACAGATCACAAGTATACACAAAATTTATTACCAGATACCCAGAATTAAAATTTTTCACAGAACAACGACTAGCTGATCAGATCCGTGTAATAATAAAAAATAACATGATACCCCAATCAGAATTAGAAAACATCAAACAACAAGTACAACAAATACTAGAACAAAATAATGTGCAATCAGAAGAAGAAAATACAGTAATGGACTCAAACATCCCAGAGCAAACAAACGAAGAACAACACGCATCAAATAAACACTCAGAGGAAAACTAAATCTTGAGACAGCAACCAGAACAAGCACAATTAGAACACGAAGTGGCACACATGTTAGATATAGAAGAAAAATTTCAGCTGACATATATACACTCCTGGAAATTGAAATAAGAACACCGTGAATTCATTGTCCCAGGAAGGGGAAACTTTATTGACACATTCCTGGGGTCAGATACATCACATGATCACACTGACAGAACCACAGGCACATAGACACAGGCAACAGAGCATGCACAATGTCGGCACTAGTACAGTGTATATCCACCTTTCGCAGCAATGCAGGCTGCTATTCTCCCATGGAGACGATCGTAGAGATGCTGGATGTAGTCCTGTGGAACGGCTTGCCATGCCATTTCCACCTGGCGCCTCAGTTGGACCAGCGTTCGTGCTGGACGTGCAGACCGCGTGAGACGACGCTTCATCCAGTCCCAAACATGCTCAATGGGGGACAGATCCGGAGATCTTGCTGGCCAGGGTAGTTGTTCCCTTGCCGGTCTAGGAATGGCAGAACGATGGGTTCGATGACGGTTTGGATGTACCGTGCACTATTCAGTGTCCCCTCGACGATCACCAGTGGTGTACGGCCAGTGTAGGAGATCGCTCCCCACACCATGATGCCGGGTGTTGGTCCTGTGTGCCTCGGTCGTATGCAGTCCTGATTGTGGCGCTCACCTGCACGGCGCCAAACACGCATACGACCATCATTGGCACCAAAGCAGAAGCGACTCTCATCGATGAAGACGACACGTCTCCATTCGTCCCTCCATTCACGCCTGTCGCGACACCACTGGAGGCGGGCTGCACGATGTTGGGGCGTGAGCGGAAGACGGCCTAACGGTGTGCGGGACCGTAGCCCAGCTTCATGGAGACGGTTGCGAATGGTCCTCGCCGATACCCCAGGAGCAACAGTGTCCCTAATTTGCTGGGAAGTGGCGGTGCGGTCCCCTACGGCACTGCGTAGGATCCTACGGTCTTGGCGTGCATCCGTGCGTCGCTGCGGTCCGGTCACAGGTCGACGGGCACGTGCACCTTCCGCCGACCACTGGCGACAACATCGATGTACTGTGGAGACCTCACGCCCCACGTGTTGAGCAATTCGGCGGTACGTCCACCCGGCCTCCCGCATGCCCACTATACGCCCTCGCTCAAAGTCCGTCAACTGCACATACGGTTCACGTCCACGCTGTCGCGGCATGCTACCAGTGTTAAAGACTGCGATGGAGCTCCGTATGCCACGGCAAACTGGCTGACACTGACGGCGGCGGTGCACAAATGCTGCGCAGCTAGCGCCATTCGACGGCCAACACCGCGGTTCCTGGTGTGTCCGCTGTGCCGTGCGTGTGATCATTGCTTGTACAGCCCTCTCGCAGTGTCCGGAGCAAGTATGGTGGGTCTGACACACCGGTGTCAATGTGTTCTTTTTTCCATTTCCAGGAGTGTAGAATACAAAGACACAAATACAGACATTAGACCATTCTTGCATAGACAGCCAAATACCCCACAAGTCGAAACAATAATAAAAACTATCAACACAATCATACACAACAAAATAAATGAAAACACAACTACGGAAGAGTTACAACTACTGGTTTATATAGGCGCACTCACTACACTAAATATATACACTAGGCAGAGATCAAAACCAACCAACACACAGAAGGAACCCACAAAACCAGCATGCCAACACAGGCTAACGATCAGAATAGAAAAACTGAGAAAAGACATCGGACAGCTAACACAATTTATAAGAAATGAAATGTCAGAAAAAAAACGAAAAAGGTTAGGTAAGATCTCACAACAAGAAGCGATACAGCAATCAGATGAAAAGAAGCAGAAATTACAAGCACTGGCCAAACGACTTAGAAGATACAAAAAAAGTGAAAATAGAAGGAAACAAAACCAAACATTCAACACAAACCAAAAGAAATTTTACCAGACAATAGATAACACACACATTAAAATAGACAATCCACCAAACATAACAGACATGGAACACTTCTGGAGCAACATATGGTCAAACCTGGTAAAACATAACAGGCATGCACGGTGGATATAACAGGCATGCACGGTGGATACAAGCAGAAACAGACACATACAAGATGATACCACAAATGCCTGAAGTGATAATTTTGCAACATGAAGTCACCCAAGCAATTAATTCTACTCACAATTGGAAAGCCCCTGGAAAAGATAAAATAGCAAATTTCTGGCTAAAGTAGTTCACCTCAACACATTCACATCTAACTAAATTATTTAACATTTACATTGCAGACCCATACACATTCCCTGATACACTTACACATGGAATAACTTATCTCAAAACCTAAAGATCAAGCAGACACAGCAAACCCAGCTAAATATCGCCCCATAACATGCCTACCAACAATATACAAAATATTAACTTCAGTCATTACACAGAAATTAATGACACATACAACACAGAACAAAATTATAAATGAAGAGCAAAAAGGCTGTTGCAAAGGAGCACGAGGATGTAAAGAGCAAATGACAATAGATGCAGAGGTGACATATCAAGCTAAAACTAAACAAAGGTCGCTACACTATGCATACATTGATTACCAAAACGCCTATGATATTGTACCCCACTCATGGTTACTACAAATATTGGAAATATACAAAGTAGATCCTAAACTGATACAGTTCCTAAACATAGTAATGAAAAATTGGAAAACCACACTTAATAGCGAAACAAATTCAAATAATATCACATCACAGCCAATACAGATTAAGCTTGGAATATACCAAGGAGACTCATTAAGTTCTTTCTGGTTCTGCATTGCTCTGAACCCACTATCCAACATGCTAAATAACACAAATTATGGATACAATATTACTGGAACATACCCACACAAAAATCACACATTTCCTATACATGGATGATCTAAAACTACTGGCAGCAACAAATCAACAACTCAACCAATTACTAAAGATAACAGAAGTATTCAGCAATGATATAAATATGGCTTTTGGAACAGACAAATGTAAGAAAAATAGCATAGTCAAGGGAAAACACATTAAACAAGAAGATTACATATTGCGACTGCATAGAAGCGATGGAAAAAACAGATGCCTATAAATATCTAGGATACAGACAAAAAATAGGAATAGATAATACAAATATTAAAGAAGAACTAAAAGAAAAATATAGACAAAGACTAACAAAAATACTCAAAACAGAATTGACAGCAAGAAACAAGACAAAAGCTATAAATACTTATGCTATACCAATATTGACCTACTCATTTGGAGTAGTGAAATGGAGTAACACAGACCTAGAAGCACTCAATACACTTACACGATCACAATGCAACAAATATAGAATACATCACATACATTCAGCAACTGAAAGATTCACATTAAGCAGAAAGGAAGGAGGAAGGGGATTTATCGACATAAAAAACCTACATTATGGACAGGTAGACAATTTAAGAAAATTCTTTATAGAACGAGCAGAAACTAGCAAAATACACAATCACTCATATAAATACATCGGCTACACCACTGCAATTTCATAACCACTTCTACAACCCTTCAGATCACATAACATCAACAGATATGAAGAAAGTAAACTGGAAAAAGAAAACAGTACATGGCAAGCACCCGTATCATCTAACACAGCCACACATCGATCAAGATGCATCCAACACATGGCCAAGAAAAGGCAATATATACAGTGAGATGGAAGGATTCACGATTGCAATACAGGATCAAATAATAAACACCAGATATTACAGCAAGCATATTATTAAAGATTCCAATACCACAACAGATAAATGCAGACTTTGCAAACAACAAATAGAAACAGTAGATCACATCACAAGCGGATGTACAATACTAGCAAATACAGAATACCCCAGAAGACATGACTATGTAGCAAAAATAATACATCAACAGCTTGCCTTACAACATAAAATTATAAAACATGTTCCCACATACAAGTACGCACCACAAAATGTACTGGAGAACGATGAATACAAATTATACTGGAACAGAACCATTATAACAGATAAAACAACACCACATAACAAACCTGACATCACACTCACCAATAAAAAGAAGAAATTAACACAACTAATCGAAATATCCATACCCAATACAACAACTATACAAAAGAAAACAGGAGAAAAAATTGAAAAATACATCCAACTGGCTGACGACGTCAAGGACATGTGGCATCAGGATAAAGTTGACATTATACCAATTATACTATCAACTACAGGAGTCACACCACACAATATCCACCAGTACATCAACGCAATACAGCTACATCCAAACTTATATATACAACTACAGAAATCTGTAATTATTGATACATGTTCAATTACCCGAAAGTTCCTGAATTCAATGTAACATATACCGTACAGTTAAAAGGAAGTCACGCTTGCTCAAGGTCCGTATCACTTTCCATTTTTAACCAGACCTAAAAAGGTCTGAGAAAGGAAAGATAATAATAATAATAATAATAATAATAATAATAATACCACCACCAGTACCGAACGAGAAAAGCGAGGAAGTTGTGGTCACATCCTTACACAGAAAATAATATAAACTGTAGGTTACTCATTGCTGCAAAAGAACTGCAGGTATCAGATATGAAATTCATCGCGATCTTCACCACGACCCTACCTAGAACAAGCTTACCTAGAACAAACACGGAAGATTTTTGCTTAGATAGATTACAACAACACAAAAACAAGGGAAAGAGTGAGCTCACATGAGCGACTTCTGATAACATTGAGGTAACTCAAAATTCACATTGTACCAATATTCTGAATTTTATTTGTTCCATACGTATTTAAACAGAAACAGGTAATGTAACTGGATATGTGCTCATAGAACCAAATATTTTAACGTTCAACCTCAATATTCAACAACATCACATACTGACGTACAGATAAAACAAAATAAAAGAGGTAAGGAGCGGTTGCTTGGGTCATTAAAAAATTCGAGGGTCTATCTGTAGAATCCACAACCTCATGCATAAATTCATAATAGCGTTGAGAAGAGTCCTGCTGCTTCCCCTCCAGCGATATATACTTCCATAGTGAGAATCTAAAGTCTCGTTCTGGGTTAAATGTGAGTGACACGGATACGACGAACCTGAAGGGGTCTGTCGGCTGGGTACTTGAAGTCAGCCAGAAAACATTACTTGGTCAATGTTTTGTAAGATTCTATGCACGAACGATCTCAACCGAGAGTCTGTCATAGGTTCAATTTCAGATAGCCAACTCAGAAGAAATGATTTTCTCTCTTGAAGATCACTGGCTGTAGTGGCACGTTTCTAGCGTTTCCGTAATCGTGACCTGATGGGGTTCAGGGATCTGGAGCACGCCTCGCAGTCGTAGCGAAGAGGCTGAAGGTCGAAGGCCATAAGGAAGTGGCAGCGCCGTTAGAACTGTCGTATGTGATATGGGCATATAGATACCCCCTTCCTCCTCGGCCAGATATTGGTTTTGATACATGGCAAACAACTGCTGTGACACATTAGGTGTAAGCTCGTGTGTACGTTCTGGTTCCTCCGACAAATTTCTGTTTCATGTATTCATAGTTTCAAGAAATAGAAGTGTAAACTTCATCTTCTCTGAGGAATAGTAAGTTTTAATTTTTTACGTCTACGTGTTTCACTGGGCAGTGGATTCCGGTGGAGTAAAAATCCAGATCTTAGCTTTTTCCACTTCTCCCTGCACTCATCTGCTGCAAAAGATATAATAGCATCACACACAAAGTTTGTCTAACACATACATACACACACGAACCCGCAAAATTACAGACCAGTATCCTTAACATCCGTTTGCTACAGAATTCTTGAACAAATTCTCAGTTCGAGTATAATAAATTTCCTTGAGGCGGTAAAGCTTCTGTCCACAAAAGCACCGATCGTGTGTAACTAGGCTTTCCTTTTCTCACACGATATGCTGCGAACTATGGATGAAGGGTAACAGGCACATTCCATATTCCTACATTTCCGACAAGCATTTGACACGGTGCCTCATTGCAGACTGTTAACGAAGGTACGAACATATGGAATAGATTCCCAGATATGTGAGTGGCTCGATGACTTCTGAAGTAATAAAACCCAATGTTGTCCTCGACGGCGAGTGTTCATCAAAGACAAGGGTACCGTCAGGAGTGCCCCAGGGAAGTGTGATAGGACACACACACACACACACACACACACACACACACACACACACACATTATATAATCATCTGGCGGACACGGTGGGCAGCAATCCGCAGCTTTTTTTCTGGTGATGCTGTGGTGCACAGGAAGGTGTCATTGAGTTACTGTAGGAGTACATAATATGATAATACGACTTACACAAAATTTTTAGTTGGTGTGATGAATGGTAGCTAGCTCTAAATGTAGAATCTAAGCTAATGCAGGTGATTACGAAAAATATATCCTTACTGGTCCGAATACAGTATTAGTAGTGTGCTGCTTGACATAGATACGTCGTCTTAATATCTGGGCGTAATTTTGCAAAGTGATATGAAATGGAACGAACATGTGAGGCGAATGATCAACTTCGTTTTATTGTGAGAATGTTATGAAAGTGCGATAATCCGTTAAGGAGGCCTTATATAGGACACTAGTGCGACCTGTTCTTGAGTACTGCTCGAGTGTTTCGGACCCGCACCAGGTCAGATTAAAGGAAGACGTCAAAGCAATTCAGAGGCGGGCTAATACATTTGTTACCGGTAGGTTCGAACAACACGCCAGTATTACGGTGATGCGTAGGAAACTCGAATGGGAACCCCTGGAGGGAAGGCGACGTTCTTTTCGAGGAACACTAATGAAGAAAATTCAGGGAACCGTTATTTGAATCTGACTGCAGAACGACTCTACTGCCACCAACGTACATTTTGTGTACGGACCGGGAAGATAAAGAGAAACTAGGGCTATTACGGAGGCATATGGACAGTTGATTTTCTCTCGTTGTATTTGCGAGTGGAACAGTACGGAGGCTTGCGGAGTATGTACGTAGTTATAGATGCACCTATGGCATGAATTTAATGTACTATAACTGTAGTATCTATTACATGTATCTAGAAACGGGATGTACTTTTGCATCGCTGTCGCTGTACTTTGCTAGACGGTACGGTACAATTACATACATCGTCCGTGAAACTACCAGAATAATCTGGGATGTGTTTAATTAAACCTACATCACACCCCACAAGCCATCTTGCGGTGTCTGCCAGGAGGTAGTTTATGGAACAATGTCACTTGCCCCTCTTCCTGTACGAGTTGCGAATAGTTCGCGGAAAGGACGGTTGCTTGTAAATCTTCGTGTGGGCTCGAATCCCTCTAATTGTATCATCATGGTCTTTTTACGAGATATACGAAGGAGGAAACAATATATCTGTTGATTCGTCTACGAACGTACGCTCTCGGGACTTCAACAATAATCCTCACCGTTACGCAGAACGCCTCTCTTGCAGCGTAGGCCACAGCAGATGGTTAATCGTTTCTGTTACGCTTTCGTGCTTACTAAATGAACGCGTAACGAAACGCGCTGCTCTTATCTGGATCTTCTCTATTTCGTCTATCGGTTCGATCTGGTATGGATCCCACACTGACGAGCAATACTCAACTACTGGTCAAACGGGTGTTTTGTATGCTACTTCCTTTGTTGATGGACGACACTTCCTAAGGATTCTTCCAACGAATCTCAGTCTGGCATCTGCCTTACTCCCGATTAATTTTGTGGTCGTTCCATTTCAAATCGCTCCGTACACATACTCATACACCGTACACATACGTCTAGATATTTTATGGAAGTAACTGCTTCCCGTGATTGTCCTACAGTCATGTAATCAAACAGTAATCGGTATTTATGCCAACTTACGTGCAATACGTTACATTTGTTTATGTTGATGGTCAATTGCCAATCCCTGCACTAAGCGTCGATCCTCCGCAGGTCTTACAATGTTCTAACACGCAACTCCCAAAACTTCATCCGTGAAAAGCCTCATGGAACTTCCGATGTTAACTACTAGGCCCATTTCTAAGTGAAGGGCAGTGGAAAATCATAGATCAACATTTTTATTCGCTGTGGAATTTTCCTAATTGCTTTACTGTGTTCGACCGTACAATTTCAGATTGAAAAATTACCTGGGACGGACCCACCTAACCTTAGTTGTAAACAGTATCATTCCATAGTACTGATAGCATTCAGTGATACTGATGGTTTCTCCTGTATCACTGAAACTGTTTATGTACGTAGAAATAGTGCTGGAGAGATATTTCGAGCTTCAGCAAGCAAAAACTGGGTTACAAATTATACTTGCCATTGCCATTGCGATTACCAGTTGATGAAAATGAGTATGATTTCACTAACCACTTTGTTGGAGATGAAGCCTTTCTACTGCCACGCTACTTAATGCGATACTTGATGCGACCCCACCCACAAGGAACTCTCGATAATGTTACGAGAATTTATTGATTAAGCTGAGGAAGAAAATCTGTGGAATGCGCTTTTGGAGGGATGATAGTCCCATTCGCTCTCCAACTACGGAAAGGGTGGTTGATATCGACGTGTATTCTGCATAATTTTACGCCTAAATATGAATGTATTCACATCAGTTGTGGCGAACCATAGTTCAATATCTCCGAAATTCCCATCATCGGAATACAGCCAAAGGGAAACATTACGCTGCGTCCTCTGTCTGCTGCCCATGAAGTAAGAAATTATTTACCCAACTACTTCTTAACATCTCGTGCTTCTCTCTCATGGCAGGGGAAATACTGCATCAACAATGATCTGGACATACAATAACATGTAATATGTATTTTTTAAATTTATAATTGAAATTCTGTATGCTTTTATTTACACATTAATACGTAAATAAATTCGCTTTGATTATGTTTTTATTAAATGGATTATTGTTTAATATGTACTTTTAAATCTTTGATTTTTTTAAATAAAAATGGAATGCGAGGACGCATTTATTTTATGTTTCTTTCTATATTTTTAACTAACGATAACGAACTTACATGAGAGATTAACCTTCTTTGGCTACTTTGTGCCATGATACCTCTGTCACATCCGTCTTCGAATACCCTTTCAACTCGTAATTGTACAACACTGGAAATTTCTCCATTTCTGCCACAAATTTTAAATTAATCACTTGTTCAATCGTTGTGTAAGCCAAGGATCAGGATGCAAATGAAGGTCTGGAAGTCTTCGAGACCAGACCGTAGGATCCCTTAGTATCCACGTGGCGTCCGAGACGCTGCTACCACAGTATCCCCGTCTGAGTGACGTCACCTAATTACACATGACGGATCTCTTGGTCGCCGAATATCTCTGTTGCTAAGAGATATGAGTATCTCCGTGCGAAAGAGCCTTAGAGGCAGACTCAAAGGTAAAATATGTAACGAGGTGCCATTCCTATCCCTATTTTATATAGTAGAATTTGTTTTCAACCGGTTAATACTGCAGTTTGTCACGCATCGATTACACTTGAGGCTCTGCCATTCAATACAGTGAACCATATATGAAATCTATCCTCACTTGCGAATACGAACAACCATCAGCTGTACAAGGGAATGACGACGATGAGAATTTGTGCGAGGGCGGGATTCGAACCCAGATTTCCCGCTTTATGCGAGCGGTCGACTTTGGCGATCCGTGCACGGCTCGCGGACAGACCCAAACTACGCATGTCGTCGTTCTTGCGTTACAACCTGCACCTGCACACGCATTATATAATTCTCGTAGAGAAGGAAGACATTTTAACTGAAAGTCGTTGACTGCTATCAGCGGATAAATACGATATTGCAGGCCTGTGTTGTTAAGAAGAACGATGCCATGTCCGAAGGAACTCTGCATTGTTCTTATTAACATATCGTACAGTGGAACATGTTGTAACAAACACATGGCTTCAGTGAGTGCACTTTTCAATTTAGTTACCAAAAAGATAATATTTATTTAGGCCAATTCAATGCATATATTGGATATTAAAGTGTAAAGATTTTTTTATAAACCTATCGTAATGAAGTGCCAGCTGTTGAATGCACGGAGGCTAATAGCAGCAGAGAACAGTACACTCTTTTTACAAAAAGATGAAGTGATGTCACGTTCCGACGAAAAAGATCACCATGATACAATATTATCGCAGATATAATATTATCTGTGAACAGACCACGCGATTTGATCCACACAAACGCTTAAAGAGGTCACGTTACAATATTCTGCAGGTCCTCACATTAATGAGTTTATGACTGTGCAAACTTTTCCGAAGAACAACACCTCAGATTTCCGTGCTGGGTTTCAGTAAGACTGGTATAAAAAGGTTGCGGACGATATTAGCGGGTGGTTATAATTAAACTTATTCTATCTAACACGTTATAACACGGAGACCAATTATCGTACGAGTACCAAACTTCGAGCCGGCCGTTGTGGCCGAGCGGTTCTAGGGGCTTCAGTCCGGAATCGCGCGACTGCTACGGTCACAGGTTCGAATCCGGCATGGATGTGTGTGATGTCCTTAGGTTAGTTAGGTTTAAGTAGTTCTAGGTTCTAGGGGACTGATGACCTAAGATGTTAAGTCCCATAGTGCTCAGAGTAATTTGAACCAAACTTGGAAGCATTAACGTCCAGAGTATGGGGTGCATGATTTCCATGCGTCACAGCGCTACCGTCCAGTTCCAACTATGGCCACCAGGTGCCGTGATCAGTCACCGTGATTCATAGTCGCACACACCTGCCCAGTCGCAGTGATGTGTCAACATGAGCTTGGACAAAAGGAGCAGTGCATTATTGGTGATGTTCTATTAGTAAAACAACAGTAATGCTGCAGCAGCACTTCGAGAATATCGCCGGCTGAAAGGATTACGGAAGGGTCCTCTTTCTCCACCTGCTGTGCGAATCATGATGAAGTTCGAATCAATTGGAGAACTGGGAGTGGCTCCGGGAAGAGGCCGACGAACGGTTGAACCCGAGGTGGTTGATGAAATCGCTGTTGCTATGGCAGACAACGCTGCGCGCAATTCCAGATTGTCAGGCAGTGGGCGTGCTGAGTCACGACAGTTGAACATCCTGTGGCCCACTGTTCGGAGGATGCTTCGAACCATTTTCAAATATCCGTATCCGCACAAATCCATACCGTACAGCAGCTTGCACCACAGGACGCACAACGACGTGTTGACTTCGCTCTGCATTTTCTCGCAAGAATTGACGTTGACGAGAGCTGGCCCTGGAACATACTATGGACAGATTAAGCTCATTTTCTCTGACGGGTGAGGTGAACACACAGAACTGCCTGGTGTGGGGATCTTCACGTCCAGTCACTGTGCATGAAGTTCCTCTGTGTGGTGAACTTGTAACTTCCTCTGTATGGTGAACGTGTCACC
Organism: Schistocerca serialis cubense; assembly: GCF_023864345.2. NCBI lineage: Eukaryota > Metazoa > Arthropoda > Insecta > Orthoptera > Acrididae > Schistocerca > Schistocerca serialis. The sequence continues at coordinate 601,769,057 of NC_064640.1, forward strand.
GTATGGCGTGGCTTCACGGCTACATTCATCACTGGCCCATTTTTTTTTCAACAGGTTGGTGCTGAAGGACCAAAGACGCGCAGTGTGACTGGCCAGCGTTACATGCTTCGCCAGCATGTCATACCCACCCTGGAGGAGAGAGGCGCATTGAACTCAACAGCTTTTATGCAAGTTGGGGCCCCATCGTACATCGCTCGTTAAGTTCACCTGCTTCTCCGAAACATATTTGGAAACGATCGAATTATCAGCCGATGGTTTCCAAATGCTTGGCCGTCACGATCACCTGCTCTCACTCCCTGTGATTTCTGGTTATGGGGCTACCTGAAGGACAGCGTTTACCACGGCAACATTCACACATGTGCTGATCTGAAGCGCAGCATATCGAGAGAGGTAGTCAGCATATCTACGGACATGCTTCGTTCTGCTGTGCAGAATACAATTGCGCTTTCAGACTCTTCTGGACACTGATGGGCGCAATATTGAGCCCCTTTAGTAGCAGTAATGGTACCGGTATGTAATGTTATTATGTACCATAGCAGCACATTAAAATTGTTTCAGCTGAACTGATTCTGCATTATTTCTCTTCCTCATGTCCTAGACATTAATGCTACCAAGTTTGGTCCTCGTATGGTAATTAGTTTCCGTTTTATAACGTATTAAATAGGGAGAATTTAACTATAACCACCCGATATATTGAAGGCTGGCGCACTAGGCAATGCTTCGCAATTGCTAAAAATGGATGGAACTTGGATATACGTTCTAATCTTTTTCTCCCCCCTCCTCTCTCTAGCCCCTTTGTATGCCCATTTCCTTCCCCATCTCCCTTTATGTCCATCTCCTCCCCTCTCTCTGACCTTCAGCCTTGTTTATTTTTAATGCAAACGAAACCTTAGTTGGGAAATGAAGTCGCTTCAAATAAACTTGTAAATCAGCTGGGAACATTGGCATACGTGGTATGAGAGATCTCTCCTGCTGCTGGATATGCGAAGATAGTAGCTTCAGTGACAGTGTTCCGCACAGTTTTAATCTCGAAAGGGTAAGATTACAAAGTTTCGGACGACTGAGGTCTTGCAGTGGTATTCTAATCATTATCTCCTGTTTTCTGTAAAACTGACGGTGAGGAAGAAAACATAACACATCGTTGTGTATATAATTTTTATTTAAAATTATGTATAAGGAGAAAGAATAGACGTATACGGGAGAAAATCTCGAAAAGTTTTTGACTGATTTAGTTCAAATTTTTACGCGATAATATATCATGTGTGTGTGGGGGGGGGGGGGGGGGGGCAACACACGGGACTGAAGCATGGCTCCAAATTCTGAATTTCGGCAGTTACAAAAACTATCGGTTACTGGAGCCAACAATACCATTTTCGTGTTTACTTACGGTGAACCCGCAGTTTCTGTTTTATTAAGACGTAAAGGCACTACCCTTAAAATGCAGGGGGGGTGGACAAAAATATGGAAACGCCACAAGACAATACATTACCATGCCTAATACGGTGTAGGAAAACCGTTGGCATTCAAAACAGCTTCTAGGCGTCTCGGAATGAATAACTAGAGGTCTTGTATGGGTTTCAAGGGACTCTTATACCGTTCCTCCTGCAAAATAGTGTAAAGTTCAGGTAACGATGATGGAGGCGGATACTGATCACGCACACGTCACTCCAAAGCAGACCAAAAATTCTCAATAATATTGAGATCACGAGACTGTGGTGGCCAGGAGAGATGTGAATATTCATCCTCGTGCTTACAGAACCAGTCCTGGACGATGCGAGCAGTGTGAACAGGGGCTCTGTCGTCTTGGAACACAGCATCACCACTGTGGAAAAAACACTACATCATGGGATGGATCTCATCAGCCAAAATGGCCACCTAACCCTTGGAGGTTAGCGACCTTGCAGAGTAATCACGGAGCCCATGTAATACCGCAATATGACTTCTCAAATCACATCGAATCACCGCCATGTTTGTCTTGGGACGTACATTCGGCCAGAAGTTGGAAACGCTGTGAAAGACTCATCTGACAAACTGATTTTCTTCCACTTATTCTACAGTCTAGGTTGTACGACTCCGACGCTACGTTTGCACACGCTGAAGAGTGGTCTGGAACCGAGCGATCGCTACGGTCGCAGGTTCGAATCCTGCCCCGGGCATGGATGTGTGTGTTGTCTTTAGGTTAGTTAGGTTTAATTAGTTCTAAGTTCTAGGCGACTGACGACCTCAAAAATTAAGTCGCATAGTGCTCAGAGCCACTTGAACCAAGCCATTTCATCCGCGTTGTGATTTAGTGGACGTCGTTTTCCCGCTTTCCTTGTATGCGGTATAAACCTTCCACAGGGTGCCTCTTTCAACACTAACACATTTTGGCTGCCTTTGTTATGGAAGCACCCACTATTCGAGGGCCAAGAATTTGCCCGTGTTCGGATTCACTTAGCTTCTGCATAAGGCACACACAACTACAGATAACTCTGTTCTGACCACGACTGACACTGCAACATATTGAGGACACTGCACAGTTACCCTGCGTGGTGAAATACAACAGCGCAACTTGCAGGCCTGGCTTCTACATTTATCTTCAAGAATATGATTCTGGTGGTGTTTCCATAGGCAGTGCAACACCTAATAACAAAAATCGGTCCACTACCTTTTCAACAGTGTTTACGCCAATGTGCATATTGTTTACATAACTGTAGTCCTAACGATGATGATGATGTGACTCAGAATCTACAGCCGATTTTATGAGCAAGTTTTCTATTCATTCATTTCATTTCACTGCCTCGGTTTTGACAACGTCTTTTAGTGGAAAGTTCCCTCTCGAAACCATGTAAAACATGGACTGTATGAATTTTAGCCATGTGTACTGCACTTCAATGCGTTATTGAATAAACTACAAAGCTTACATAAGCTGAAAAGATGCTATGCATCCCACGGCAGTGGGAACACTCCTTTCAAGTTTGGGTCCGAAATTCACCCAGTGTAACGGCCAACTCACGTAGCATATCGTATACCTGGAGACACTAATAAATTCTTAGAATCCCAGTTGATTATAGTAGATAACTGACTCTTTACTTCAACGGGCGCTGCTAGCTATTACCAAGCCAAAATCATTTATAAGTTTCAACGTTACATCTGCTGCGCCTGGTGATGACACAATAACGAAAGTCAAAACATTTGTTAATTTTTTACCTACCCCTGTTGGAAGCACTAAATACTTGGTACCTTACTAGTTGATTACAACTGTTACTCGCTGCTCTAGAGGCAACAAGCTTAGCACTGCAAATTCTAACGCAGGCGTTTGCGTTGAATACTGGTATTATGGTATCGGCTGAGAATAGGTAACTATTTCTCTTCGTCATACGTCTTCCTCAATCTTTATTATTGTAATTTGGTAGAAGCAAGAATTCCAAATAAAAAGTTTATTGTGGAGAACAGACATTTGAACTAAACTATCAATGTATGCTTTGGGTAACATAAAAGATAATTATATCTAGCTTGGTAATTGGGTCTTTGTTAGTGTAGATTCAAGTTAGCATTAAGTCACTTTAGACAAGACTTTCTCAGCTATTCCATGTGTATTCATATAAATGTGTTGACAGCATCACGACTCCGAACAGCTTTATGTCTACATACGATCGTCCGGTAGTGAACGGAGAGTCGTGTTTTGGCGTTCGTACTGTGCACTGCTGTAACACCTCAGAGGCAAGTCCACGGTCGTCACACGCTGCAGAAAGGAGCTACGTTGCAGCACTTATGAAGAGAATATGTAAATGCAACCCACTTCCGAGGTAAACGCCAGAGACGTTTAGAAAGCTATATGGGTCCCAACAGCATTAACGACATGGAACGTGCTGCGTGTCACCTTAACGAGCTGACGTGACTACGGCTGTGTGCGGAACTACATCTTAGCTCTGGGGCATCCTTCCGAGCTGGTGATTCTACGCTCGTATGACCGCGCACTAAAAAAAAAAACCGTACAATGTTTTCACGTAGCTGCTGCTGGTGGTGGTGGTGGTGGTGGTGGTGGTGGTGGTTAGTGTTTAACGTCCCGTCGACAACGAGGTCATTAGAGACGGAGCGCAAGCTCGGGTTAGGGAAGGATTGTGAAGGAAATCGGCCGTGCCCTTTCAAAGGAACCATCCCGGCATTTGCCTGAAACGATTTAGGGAAATCACGGAAAACCTAAATCAGAATGGCTGGAGACGGGATTGAACCGTCGTCCTCCCGAATGCGAGTCCAGTGTGCTAACCACTGCGCCACCTCGCTCGGTCACGTAGCTGCTCGCAACTCCAAATGAAAATAGTATTATGTATCATTAGCAAGTAGTTACGCAACAGAGCTGCTAAATCTCTGTTTTTAACCATAGACAGGACAATTGTCTTATGCAGTCTTTGGGCGTTTTCGCCGAAGAGGCTCAGAATAATGCCACGTGACTCAACATGTCGCTTCGATGCCTCTTCACCGTAGGAGTCTTGACTGGCTTCACCAGGTTGAGCGGACCTCTATGCAGACTGCTCTCAGCGAATTGCGCTTGGGAGCTTCGCAATACTAGCATTCCATGTTGTAATGCCAATATTAAAAAGCTTTAATACCTCGAATTTTGCAGAAGCACTATATAAAATAACTGAAAAAGTCACATGAAAAAGAAAAGAGCCTATTCCATCAAATGGCTCTCAGCACTATGGGACTTAACATCTGAGGTCATCAGTCCCCTAGAACTTAGAACTACTTAAACCTAACTAACCTAAGGACATCACACACATCCATGCCCGAGGCACGATTCGAACCTGCGACCGTAACGGTCGCGCGGTTCCAGACTGAAGCGCCTAGAACCGCTCGGCCACACCAGCCGACCCTTTTCCATCCTTTGCCTCCCCCCCCCCCCCCCCACCCACCCATTTCACTTCTTGCTCCTCACCTTTTCCTCCAACTCAGTCTCAATCACACTACTACACACTTAAGTCCACCCATCTTTAATTCTCCCTTCCCCACCTGTATAAATTTAAGAAAACGCTCCATCACTATTCCTTCATTATTCTTACACAGTAGATAAATATACAGGAACATAATTTTTAAAGCATCCACCCCGCCATCAGCCTTCAGCGAATTGCGGAAACCACAGGAAACCTAAATACGGACGGATAGACGGGTATTTGAACACCACATTCCCGAATACAAGCCCCGTGTCTTTTCACTGTACCACCTTGCCCAGCTCAGACCATGGAGCACAGACGGCTCTCTGTGTACAGTCGCATAGCATTAAACGTCTTGCTGTAAGCTGAAGCTGTTATTTTTGTTCATGTGAGAAATAAATTGCGTTTTTATAATCCACCATTTTCAAACCACAAAATCGCTTTCTTTCCGCAAAACAACTCCATTTCAAGATGAGGTAAAACCGATTACGGAACGATAAACAACATAAGGCAGCCAGTAAGGTTTCATTCACGTATTCAACTTTGGATATACTATACATCGTGAACAATTTTATTTACAACTTTATCCTCTTAACTGTTACCTTAGCCTAGTTAGCATACATTATTAAAAAATATCCTGGACGACTGACTTTATTAGAGTTGTTTTGCTGCTGCTGCTGCTGCTGCTGGTGCTGTTTATTTGTGAACGCAATCGCCAAACGGATATTTACTGACACTTAATAATAATTATTTCAGTTATTCTTATAATTACTGTCTTCTTCTTCTTTCTCTTGATGTGTCCAATCAATGAATCCCTTTCTTTTAGTCACGTTGTGCCATAAATTTATTTTCTCCTCCGTCAGACCCAGTATGTCCTCATTAGCTAATCAGTCTACCCTTCTAATAATCTTCAGCACTCTTCTGTAGCACCACATTTCAAAAGCTTCTATTCTCTCATTGTCCGTAAGAAAGTGAAGTTACCTAACGTTGTCCTCTGCGTAGCCGCAACTTTGTTTATAGGCCACTGCGTAGGGTTATTATTAAAATTCAGAGAACAACGTTAAGTAACTGAATATCATCACTTTCATATAACTTAAACGATCTATAAGCCGCACGCCAGAAAATTTATCACGATGCAGGAATGTTACCTGTTCCATATTTAAGGAGTGACATCTCGTGGTAGTGATGCGAGACGTCCGCTACTGCGCCGCCTTGTGTGTCCGACTGCAGTGCAAGTCTGGCGTGAGCTACATTTTGTAAGATTTTCCCACATTCCTCTTCACACCCCTTAAACAATAACTCCATATCAAAAAATCTGTTCTTATCAGCTTCTTAATATCTGACGTCCTGCAGTGCAGGTCATTTAGGAAGTTTGTGGTAGCTTGCACGACTCTCGGTAGCGGTGACTCACGCTGGCCTGGCGCTATAGTCGGGCAGCCTTATTCCAATCTCTTGCGCCCACGAGGCTTCTTTGTAAATCAGTCTTTTCTTTTTTCAGAGTCATCAGTCTTCTGCCTGGTTTGATGCGGCCCGCTACCATTTTCTCTCCTGTACCAACTTCTTCATCTTCGAATAACACTTGTAATCTTTGTCCTCTATTATTTGCTGGATGTATTCCAATCTCTGTCTTCCTCTAGAGTTTTTGCGCTCCCTCTAGTACCACGGAAATCATTCCCTGATGTGTTAACAGATGTCCTATCATCTGTCCCCTCTCCTTGTCAGTGTTTCCAACATATTTCTTTTCTCTATGATTCTACGCAAAACCTCCACATTTTTTACCTTATCAGTCCACCCAATTTTCAACATTCGTCTGTAGCACCACATCTCAAATGCTTCGTTTCTTTTCTTTTCCGTTTTTCCTACAGTTTATGTTTCACAACCATACAATGCTGTTCTGCAAACGTACATTCTCAGAAATTTCTTCTTCAAATTAAGGCCTATGTTTGATACTAATAGACTTCTCTTGGCCAGGTATGCCATTTTTGCCAGTGCTAGTCTGCTTTTGATGTCCCCGTTGCTGCGTCCGTCATTGGTTATTTTGCCGCCTAGGTAGCAGAGTTCCTTAACTTCGACTACTTCGTGACCGTCAATCCTGATGTTAAGTTTCTTGCTGCATTTCTGCTACTTCTCATTACATGCGCCTTTCTTCGATTTACTCACAATCCATATTCTGTACACATTAGACTGTATACCGCATTCAGACCGAGCGAGGTGGTGAGTGATTAGCACACTGGATTCCTGTTCATGAGGACGACGGTTCAAACTCATCTCCGGCCCTACTGATTTAGGTTTCCCGTGATTTCCCTCAGTCGCTCCAGGCAAATGCCAGGATGGTTCCTCTGAAAAGGCACGGCCGACTGACTTCCTTCCCCATCCATCACTAATCCGACAGGACCGATGACCTCTGTCTGGTCGCTCCTGCAAATCAACCAACCAACCATTCCATTCCATTCAGCAGATCATGTAATTCTTCCTCAATTTCACTCAGGGTAGCAATGTCATCAGCGAACCGTATCACTGATATCCTTTCACCTCGAATTTTAACTCCACTCCTAAACCTTTCTTTTATTGCCATCATTACTTCTTCGATGTACAGATTTAACAGTAGGAGCGAAAGACTACATCCCTGTCTTACACCGTTTTTAATCCCAGCACTTCGTCCTTGGTCGTCCACTCTTATTATTCCCTGTTGATTCTTGTAAATATTGTATATTACCCGTCTCTCCGTATAGCTTATCCCTATTTTTTTCAGGATTTCAAACATCTTGCACCACTTTGCGTTGTCGAAGGCTTTTTCCAGGTCGACAAAACCTATAAACGTATCTTGATTTTTCTTTAGTCTTGCTTCCATTATCAACCGCAACGTCAGAATTGCCTCTCTGGTGCCTTTACCTTTCCTAAAGCCAAACTGATCGTCACCTAACACATCCTCCTTCAGTTTATCTATTAATGAAAAATATATTAAAATCCCTACAGTAGTTCCTGAGATTAGCTCCAACATACCAACAGAAACCGCAGTCAAGGACTTTAATTTATATACAGGGAGCACATTAAAGTACCAGCTTCAAAACACTGTACGAAGAGAACCATCACTCAGAAAACATCAAATTTGAGCAGCATATTATTGACGCATGGGCAACCGTCATGGAATAAATAAATTTAACGAAAGTTTGCCCAATGCATGCCGCTGTTCCCCAGTTTGTATCCGAGATTCCCAACATAACTGTCTCCACGAAGGATCGCAAGCTGCTGGTAAAGCTCTTTTACAAGAACGGCGACTTTGTGCCAGTAGCCCTGTGGAAGTTCCTGACACTCGAGGGCATGAAAAAAGGGATTGGTCAGATGTCCGCTACGGATCTCGAGAAAATGATTACAAAATTCGAAAAGACAGGTTCTTTTGAAGTGCAATGTGGCTGAGGGAGGAAAGCAATTGTTCCGACGTCTGTCGAAGATGTGGCCACAGCATCGCAAGAAGGGTTGAGCGGTGGTGTGCAAACATGCATTGCACGAGGAATTGCCCGAATGTTGGACATGCCTGCGAGCACTGTGCATAAAATCCTAGAAACATACTGCATTCGCTGCCGATGTGGCCGAGCGGTTCTAGGCGCTTCAGTCTGGAAACGCGCGACCGCTACGGTCGCAGGTTCGAATCCTGCCTCAGGCATGGATGTGTGTGATGTCCTTAGGTTAGTTAGGTTTAAGTAGTTCTAAGTTCTAGGGGACTGATGCCCTCATGTTAAGTCCCATAGAAGTCAGAGCCGTTTGTACCATACTGCATTCATATCCATGCAAAATCACCCGTGTTCAGGGACTGCTTCCTCATGACCTGCCAGAAAGACAAACGTTCGCTCTGGAATTTCTTGCTTACATGAAAGTGGACAATGAATGGCCATGGAACATTCTGCGGACAGACGAAGCCTACTTCCATCTCCAAGTACATGTCAATGCGCAGAATTGCAGAATATGGGCAACGGAAAATCCGCAAGCACATCAACCGGTACCACTACATTCTGCAAAGGTGACTGCGTGGTGCGGGTTGACGGCTTCGTTTATCGTAGGGCCGTATTTTTTTCGACGAGATGAGTCCTGTGTGTTCTTTTACCTGTACCGTCACTCGTAAACGCTATAAGTGTCTTTTGCGCACCAATTCATTGCAACCCTTCATCAGCATGGATGCACGGTATGAAGATACTGCTAATTATGAGAGATTTTTTTCTTTTTATTTTCTTCTGCTTCTTTTACTCTGTACACACATCTTTGATGGTTTAGATTTTTTTTTTGTTCTATAGTATGAATGTAACTGGTTTTTTTCTTTATCAATATTGCTACATGAATCTGTTTTAGTTGAGTATCCAAAGGTGTCAATGTATGCTTGATCATCTTTGTAATGCTTTTGTGGAGTGCGCTGTGAGAAAACAAATGTAATATGCAGCACTGTTGCATGACCTGTGATGTGAGAGCGATGTCGATAGTTGGCAGTCGAAGAGTGACACTGAGTGGATGTGCAGCGTCGTGGCGTACGCGCGTCTGTTGTGTAATCGTGCTAGACACAAGCACATGAAAATTTATAGCTCCGTTCTCATTTTTTTGGTCACGGTATAAATTGAATTTCGACGTGCACGTTATGAAACAAAATGTTAGACTGTGAATACTGTAAGCTTCATTGAGTACTATAAAGAGCATGACAGTACTTACGCGAATGGGCTGTGCTTGTCGTGGTTACAACCTAACTGTTTTGCAGGCAACTCAATAGACCCATCAAATGTATTTTGAATTTATTATCTTGTGTGTAACTTAATGAGCTGCCGCGTGGGTTGAGACATAACTATAGCTCAGGAGACTTTTAAACTGTTTATGGCATGTTTTACTGTTTTCGCCAGAACTGTGATTTCGGGTTCGTGATTGGTAAAAGCGGATAGCCCATAACTTCGCGAACGGCGAGGAAAAGTGCACTGTGCATTGTTTTAAAACTCCATACGGAGCGTTAGAAACATAAACGTGTGTGTAAAGAACTTTTAATAACCGTACACATACGAACGTGGATTTATACAGCAGCAACTAAGTCTAATCGGCCTGTGACCAAAGGAACGATACGGATATTATCGTCTGGAGAATTATACACTGAGGAAGAGGAGGTATCCATTGTAATTTCATGTCTCACGAAAATTAGAAACCGATGTCATTTTGCTTTTTATGCGATTTTTGGGCCATGGACACTTAAAACCAGGTTTTACCCATTCAATGTGTTACGATATTGCCGTGGTGAATGGGCTTACATAACAATCAGTGCCACAACTGTTGACTGCCGAAGTATGGATGGTATCATATTGCGATTGATCTGTCATTTGTTGCCGACCCCATTTATGTTAAGACGCTTACAACGCAATCTACCGGTAAAATTTTCGTTAATTTTTTATTTTTATTTATTTATTTGTTCTATGAATTTTTCCCCTGTGTCTATAATAAGTAGCTCCAAATTTGATGTCATTCTGAGCAGTGGTCTCTTCATACAGCGTTTTGAAACTGGAACTTTAATTATGGCACCCTGTATGTATATGGGGCGATCAAAAAGTTTCCGTTCCAAGGACACATTAACACCTTGCCTACATCTCTGTGCTTACACACCAGCATCGAAGTCGCGCTGGGTTGCATACATGTTACAGCAACATACTCAAACGAAAACTCTTTGGTCGCCCCTTGTACAGGGCAAACCACCTAAAACTTGTACTGCAAATATTGAGAAAATGGAAAGTGCTACTAACGTGCGGTTTTCACAGAATGGATTGGTAGTCAGGGGTTCATATTGTTAGCCAATCAACATATTGTAATAACACTTAGAATGTGTATTTTTTGTGCAAAAATACACCTTCGAAATGGAACAAGAGCTGTTGGCACCAACAAACTAAAAGTAGGGTAAATTAAATGTCAGTGGTGTTTGTTGCAGGATTCTAACGTGAGTCGTTTACGAGAGATCGTACTTTGAGAAGTTCTCATACAGACACTTGTGCAATGCTTGTGGTAGCACACACTAAAGAACAACACATGTGCATACACCAGTTAAGTGGATTCTAACCAGTAACATAACTGACCATCACAGGTTGTGTTCAAAATGACTACCGGCAGCGACAATATCCGCTTCCAGTCTAGTCTGGAACGAACGCTGCATACGTTCTAGCATTTCAGAGGAGATGTCCGAGCAGGCTGCAATAATACGTCGTTACATATCATCGGGTGTAGTTGGCATGTCCTTGTAGACAGCATCTTTCAGCTTTCTCCACAGGAATATGCTACAGGCGTCAAATCCGGGAAGGACCAGCCTAGGTACAGATCCTGTAAGTCCAACCTAACGATGTGAAAACAATTAGTGAAGACATGCTGTAGTACTTCGTGCACTATGGGCTGGACAGCCATCATGTTGGTACCACAGGTTCCTCCTAGTCTGCAGAGGTGCAGAGGAACGTCTTCTAGCATCCGTGGAAGTTGGTCTGCTTGTTCGTATTCAGTGTTCATCTATGGAACACGGACCTGTGGGGTGATCGTTCACTATCAAATTTCTCATTATTACACTTCATGGATGCTGACGTTCCACCTGATGGAGCCAATGGCGACTGTCAACAGGCCAATAGTGTATATTACGGCGGTTTACCAGGCCATGATTGGTATATGTGGCTTCATCACTATAAAGGATACATGATGCATTTGGAGTGTACTGTACACTGCCCACGCGCAGAAGTTAACACGACCCTCATACTCGTTTCCCTGCAGCTCCTGATGAAGAGAAGTGTGATAGGGATGGAACCTATATCGATGGAAAATGCGTACGACACTTGCCTAACTCATGCCACTCTCTCGTGCGTTTGTGCGGGAGCTAACGTGCGGATCACTTGCAACAGCAGCAAGAACTTTAATTCCCCCTCTTCGGTCGTCACTTATTTTCTTCTGTTACGTTGTCCAGGTATTACACTACCACTTTCACGTAACAGGCTGAAGAGGCTGATAAATAATTGCAGAGATGGGTCACGTCTATTGGGATATCTTGCCGCATACACCGTACAAGAACGAACTGCATTCTTGCTACACTCTCCATACAACATGAGCATGTCGGCTTTTTCTGTATTGGTAAATCCCACCGTCCACACATGACCTACTGATTGGACAATCGCCGGCCTGTGTGACCGAGCGGTTCTAGGCGCTTCAGTCTGTAACTGCGCGACCGCTACGGTCGCAGTTTCGAATCCTGCCTCGGGCATGGATGTGTGTGATGTCCTTAGGTTAGTTACGTTTAAGTAGTTCTAAGTTCTAGGGGACTGATGACCTAAGATGTTAAGTCCCTAAGTGCCCAGAGCCATTTGAATCACTTTTGATTGGACTGTCACACCGAAGTCGCAGTGCACTCAAGGAACATACAAGCACACTGTAAGCAAACATAACAAAATCGCACCTAACAACTACAAAATCGCACCTAACAACTACAAAATCGCACCTAACAACTACGCAGTTTGAATGACACAAACAAGTGTCGCTGTGGAAACTTTTCGAAATACAATAGTTTGTAAACGACTCGCACTAGAATCCTGCAACAAACACCACTGACATTCTAATTTACCTCACTTTCAGTTTGTTAGTATCAATAGGCATTATTCCATTTAATCTGTTTATTGGCTAACAATACGAGGCCCTGACTACCAATCCATTCTGCGAAAGCCCCACATCAATAGCACTTTCCATTTCCTCAATATTTGTGGTGCAAGTTATAGGTGATTCGCCCTGTATATGTGGACATTAACAGTTTTTTTTTCCCAGAAAGGCTTTCCTTGCTATAGACAGTCTGCATTTTACCTATTCTCTGCTTTGGCCATCATCACACATTTTTCTGCTCAAACACCTAAATAAACCTACTAGTTTCAGTTTCTGATTTCCTAATCTAACCAACTCTGCATCACCCTATCAATTCGCCTACGTTCCTTTACAATTGTTTTACGTTTGTTGATATGCATCTTATAATCTCTTATTCTAGACACTATTCATTCCATTCAAACGGACTTCCAAGTTCTTGGCTGCCCTTGACAGAATCACAATTTCATTGGCAAACCTCAAAGTTTTGATTTATTATCTCTGAACTTCAATCACCTCTCCAGTTTTGCTTCGTAGTTTCTTTTACTGCTTGCCAATGTTCAGAATGAATAACATCGGGGATATGCTACAACCCTTTCTCACTCCCTTCTCAGTTACAGCTACCCTTTCATGTCCATCGACTCTTGCAAACTGCAGTTTGGTTTTGTACAAGTTGTAATACTGTTTCGCTCTCCGCTACATTTGGAAATTCGAAGGGCGTAACGAATCTTTTAAGACAAATCATAGGGCCAATATTATTTTGCGTGTTTCTATATTTCTCCGCAATCCAAATCGATCTGCACCGAGGTCGTCCCCTACCAGGTTTTTCCATTTTCTGTAAATAATTCATGTTAAGTTTTTTGGAAGCATGACAGGTGGCCCATTCCGGACTTAATGAAAATAAGAGCACACGGAATAGTTTTCCAGATATGAGAGTGGCGAAAAGAATTCTCAAGTAACAGAACCCAGTACGTAGTCCAAGGGGCCGGCCGCAGTGGCCGAGCGGTTCTAGGCGCTTCAGTCTGGAACAGCGCGACCGCTACGGTCGCAGATTCGAATCCTGCCTCGGGCATGGATATGTGTAACGTCCTTACATTAGTTAGGTTTAAGTAGTTCTAAGTTCTAAGAGACTGATGACTTCAGATGTTAAGTCCCATAGTGCTCAGAGCCATCTGAAGAAACAAGGGTATCGTCAGGTGGGCTCCAGGGAAGCGCGGCAGGACCACTCTTATTTTCTTTATATACTTTAATAAAAAAAAAGAAAGCCCACCACGAAGGAGTTGCACCTCCGGTCCTTATGCAAGCAGTTACTCGGATTGGCATTGATTAACAATCTTGTTGGTTATCCTTTCGTGCCAGATTCGGTCAAACAGGTGCTTTATATAGCCAAAACCCTGACCTGGTTGGAGGCCCTTTCCATAATGCTCCAAATGTTCTAGATTGGGGAGATATTCGGCAACCTTGCTTGCCAAGATAGGGTGTCATAAGCACGAAGAGAAGTAGTAGAAACTCTCGTCGTGTGCGGGCGGGCGTTATCTTGCTGAAACGTACGTCCAGGGTGCTCTGTTGTTGTTGGTTGTTTTAGGGGAAGGAGACCAGACAGCGTGGTCATCGGTCTCATCGGATTAGGGAAGGATGGGGAAGGAAGGCGGCCGTGCCCTTTCAGAGGAACCATCCCGGCATTTGCCTGGAGTGATTTAGGGAAATCACGGAAAACCTAAATCAGGATGGCCGGACGCGGGATTGAACCGTCGTCCTCCCGAATGCAAGTCCAGTGTCTAACCACTGCGCAGGGTGCTCTGCCATGAAAGACAACAAAATGGGGGTAGAATATCTTCAACATAACGCTGCGCTGTAAGGGTGTCCCCTCTATGAAAAGAAATTGCCCCAGTCCATCTGAGGTACCCTATATTTTCAAACCACATGGCGTGTAGCTAGCTGTGAGAAAAACAGTTACATCAGCACACGATACGTGGGAAAACCACGACCATTCTGGCGCGAAGCACGTGATTTTATTTAATACATATTTATTAATAAACTCCACTTCTTTCCACAACAGATAGTAGGAACGACGCAAGAAAGCAGTTGTTTCTGTAAACAAACGAACAGTGTATAAGACAACGAAGTTGTATGGACAGCTACGATGTTTCACGATTGTACGTACGAGATCTAGACTGAGTGCTATTGTCACCAGTTGGCTATAGGATGCCTTTAGAACTAGTTCTGTCGGAAGACAATGCTCTCAAGGAATTGGTAGTTTTGAGTTAATACGAGGAATATTGTTTATTATTATCAGATTACCGTGTTTTCGTTAAAAAACACATCAAAATGGCATCAAATGGTTCAAATGGCTCTGAGCACTATGGGACTTAACGTCTGAGGTCATGTGTCCCCTAGAACTTAGAACTACTTAAACATAACTAACCTAAAGACATCACACACATCCATGCCCGAGGTAGGATTCGAATCTGCGACCGTAGCGATCGCGCGGTTGCAGACTGAAGCGCCTAGAAACGCTCGTCCACTGCGGCCGGCTCAAAATTGCATCCAAGAACATTATTTCAAGTAATATATTTTCCCGCATCACCACGTAGAACTACAGGAAATGGAATTGCACTTTCCAGAAAATTCGATGGCGCTGATACTGCATCTGAAGAAATCCTACACGACGACACACTAAGATAATCCAAGGACGGGTTGTCTTAATCTTTGCAAATCGCGGACGGAAAAACAAGGCCAGTCATACTGCACGAGTCTTACATCATCTTCTACGGACTCACTAAGAAAACTGAGGAGATTTAGGGTTTAATAAAGTGGAGGAGGGAGGGAGAACTTACAACCATCACTCCTGGGGTCGGGCTGTATGGCGGGCGACACTGAGGTTGGTATCCCACCGGCGCCCGGGGCGTCTCCAGACACGCCTTCGCCGGTCATCAAGGCGGGACTCATCACTGAAGGCAATTCTACTTCAGTCAATGAGACACCAGGCCGAAGACGTGTCTAGAGACGTCCCGGACACCGGTGGAATACCTTTTGCCTGCCATACGGCCCGACAACCAGGAGCGATGGACTAGGGTGCCATTCTTTTCCATAACAGGACCCCGTTACTTGTCATCCGCGGCTCACATGCAACACAGAGGTGCTTAGACTATCATCTACGGCCTGTTTTGTTGCCCTTCATGGCGAGCCATCCTGAGCTTACATTTCAGCAAAATAATGCCCTCCTGCGCCAGTTGCTGCTGCTTGTCTCCGTGCTTGCAAACCATATCTTGGCCAGCAAGGTCGCCGGCTCTCTACCCAATTGAGAACGTTTGTAGCATTTTCGGCTCGGCCTATCAACCACTGACGATCTAGCGCGCCCATTGAGCAGAATCTGGCACTATATCCCTCAGGAAGACATCCAACAACTCAATCAATCAATGTCATGCCGAATATATATTTGGATAAGGGCTACAGAAGGACCAATGCGTTATTGACTTGCTCAATTTGAGATGCTCTTTCCCTTGAATAATCATCCAATTTCTTTGAAACTGTGATCATTTGTTAACATCACACCTACTGATTTCCGTCCCATTCGGATAATTCTTTCAGGTGTGTCTTTTCTACTGTCTTGAAGTGTACATAAACGATATGAAGAACAGGGCGAGCAGCAGTCTGCGGATATTTGCTGATAATGCTGTTTGCGTGCTCGTGTTTGTCTTTGTGTTGCTTGCCACAGTCACGTCGATTAAATGTCTTAGGCCTAACACTGCAAAACAATATGAAATGGAACGAGCATCCAAGGCTTGTAGTGAGGAAGGCGAATGTTATACTTCGGTTTATTGTCAGAAGTTTAGCAAAGTGTGGTTCATATGTGAAGGAGACCGACCCATTCTTGAGTACTCATCGAATGTTTGGGATCCCCACGAAGTCGGACTGAAGGAAGATATCGAAGACATTCATAGGCGTCCTGAAAAATTTTTACCTGTAGGTTCGATCAGTACATGAGTACTACGGAGGTGCTTTGGGAACTCTAATGGGAATCCCTGGAGGGAAGGCGACGGCTTTTCGAGGAACACTATTGAGAAAATTTAGGGAACCAGCATTTGAAGCCGACTGAGAACGATTCTAATGCCACCAGCAGACATCTCGCGTAAGGACAACGAAGATAAGATATGAGAAAAAGGGCTCATATGGAGGTATATACAGACAATCTTTTTTCCCCTCGCTCTGTTTGCGAGTGGAACAGGAAATGAAACGACTAGTAATGGTACAAGGTACCCCCCGCCACGCACCAAGCGGTTGTTTGCGGAGTATGTATGTAGGTGTAGATATATTATACTGAAGGTTCAGTAATATTCACATCTGTCAGCATCTGCCTTCTTTGGAACTGGGGTAACCACAATTTCGAGGCTGGACTGATAAAAAAATAGAGAAAATGAGAAAATAGGGTTGGGTTGATGCTTGATGTGTTCGAAATAGTCTCCCCCCATTTAAGTACAGTGCGTAGAACGCTCATAAAAACTGTCAGTAAAGTCCTCCTTTGGGATGATGTTCAATATTGGCTTGAATGTCGGTTATGTCGTTAAAGCGCTGATCTTTCACGTGAATTTCTGCACTTTTGTCGTTTAGTGGTACGTTGGTATTGATAACACGAAATCTCGTCAGCCGCAATGATTTTCTCCAGTAAAGAATTCTCTGCGTTTTGTATTTAAATCAGCGGCAGTCGCCATAAACTTAGCACACAATTTTACGTTCTCCAAAGTCTTTTTAACACTGTAGAGATGTTGTTCCATTGCTATTTGTGACAATATTGACAGACTACGGCTGCACGTTCACTACTGAACACTGTCTGCTGACAACTAACTGGTCGAATGCACATCTGTTGTTTACAGTTGTTTGTCCAATACGTCATCGTAGTTACTGC
This sequence comes from Schistocerca serialis cubense, assembly GCF_023864345.2. Taxonomy (NCBI): domain Eukaryota; kingdom Metazoa; phylum Arthropoda; class Insecta; order Orthoptera; family Acrididae; genus Schistocerca; species Schistocerca serialis. Next base: position 601,786,490 of record NC_064640.1, read on the forward strand.
GCTAACGTCGTTTATACGCCAGGAATAAAACCTGTCTGGGAGCTTTTTGGACGGACGGTGTACGTTGTTCTTGAAGTCTGGGCATATTTGGCCTGTCTCATGTATTTCACACACCAGGTGGAATAATTTTTTCACGGCTTCCTCTCCCAAGGACCTCAATAATTCTTAGGGAATGTCGTCTATTCCAGGGACCTTGTTTGGACTAAGTTCTTTCAGCGCTCTGTCAAATTTTTCTTGCGCAATCATATTTCCAGCCTCATCGTTACCTACTTCCTCTGCTCTTTCCATAATATCGTCCTTACGCATGATTCCCTTATATATGCCCTCCGCATATTCCTTCCACATTTCAGATTTCCCTTATTCACTAACAAGGGGACCACAAGACAATCGGATTTTTGTAATTTGTTATACTTATGTTAAGTGAACATAAGAACTGAAATATCAGTCCAGCTAAGTAGTTGCATGCAGTGCTCAAAAATTCTCGAGAAAGTCAACTTTGAAGTTCTCCGAGAGTATTTAATATACCAAAGAAAGGGCAGACAGTGCGGCTGTATGGCAGCATGTTCTCTTGCCAGGTAGGGGGCCTGGATTTGATTGCCGGTCGATGGAAATTTTTAAACAAAGATTCTACGGGTATATCTCTCTAACCTTCGATTGTTTTTAATTTAAACAATTTCTCTTACCAAGCTCTTACAAAAGAATTGATATTTGCAATGAAAAGTGGCTTTTTGTTTGCAATGTTTTAATCACGAATAAGAAGACTATTCTTTATAAAACTGACAAATATCTGTCAATTAGCATATAATTGATGAATTTTATATTTAAATGGTGTTGGTTTTCGAACTCAACAGAAAATAACGAAAAAATATTGACCAAAACGTGACTAGAACCATCCGTCCAGCGAGTACCAGTCTTGAGCGCTGTTGGTATTTTCCCCATCTTTATGTATTTCCCTATTCATGGAAATGCTCGTAGAACATGCAACTCTGTTTAAAAATTTTGCATCCCCTAGCAATCGAACCCAGACCCCTTCGTGAAAGGCGAGAATTCCACCACAGAGCCACATTGCCTGACAAAAAGTCGACCTTACTTTAGGATATTAAAGACAATCGTAAAATTTCAAAGTCGATTTTCTCGAGAGGTTTTGAGAATTACATCGAATCGCTTTGGTTTTGATATTTGATTTCTGAACGTCATAAATACAAAAATCCCAATTGCCGCGAGGTCTCCTTATCTGTACTGGCTAGTCATCTGTGCGCTTGATGTTCATACAACTGCTGCTCTTTTCTCCTAAGTTCTCTCCAAATTCCCTGGTGGCAGCATCTATCTAGTTATGCACGCTTCTACATCCTTATATTTCTCGTCTAACCATTCCTGTTTTGCCATTTTGCAATTTCTGTCAATTTCATTTTTTACGTACCTGTATTCCCTTTTGCCATCTTCATCTGCTGCATTTTTATATTTAACCTTTTAAGACAATGACATGTTATAATATCAAATCGAACAAAAAAGACTCGTTTCTGACATATCTGTATGTGCCTGTGCTTCGAAGCATTATACTTTCGAAGCACGGAAACTATTATGTGAAAACCACAAAATACAGAAATAAGTTTTACGAAAACATTATACATTATGGTGTACACGTAACCAAGTACAAATGACGCAAAACGAGCGTCCTAGTACTACCAGACTCACAAATGATTACGCATTCTTTATTGCAGTATATACGCAGTAGAACCATTTTGCAAACCGATAGAGGCTTACTTGAAGAAATATAGCAACCATTCTCACTTTATATGGCTTTCTTTACGCCAAGCCACGTTTCAGGCTTTCATTGATCTTCAGTTGGCGTAAACACATTTATACCTTGGTCAGCACAACGTTTTTATTGATCTCATTTTGAACGCTGCAGGTGCCTTTTGTTCTCTTAACTTGTAGCTCCTTTTTCTCCTTTATATGTATAGCACACACACTTTTAGTTTCACTGATGCAACGCGGCATTCGCCATGTGGTCGACTCATACACTTCAGCTTGATTAAACGCACTGCCTTACATGCCTGGAAGAGCTATAGCTCCTTTTTACGACGTGGAAATGCAAATGACTAAAAACGGACAGAACTGAGTGTTCAAGCGTTTGCATTAACTGCGATAGTTCTCCTATCACCCCAAATTCGCACCACTTGAATAAAATTGTAAGAAACGTATGTAACAACGGACTAACATATATGTCGTGTGTTCACAGGATGGAATGTAACTGAACTGGACGCTTATTGATTTATAACGTAGCGATCGTCCGCAGCTCGTGGTCTAGTGGCTAGCACTGCTACCCCTGGATCACGAGGTCCCGGGTTCGATTCCCAGCCGGATTGGGGATTTTCTCTGCCCGGGTACTGGGTGTTTGTGTTGTCCTCATTATTTTATCATCATCATCATCATCATCATCATCATCATCATCATTCGTGACTGTGGCTAGATTGGACTGTGTAAAAATTGGGACCGTGTACGGGAGCTGATGACCGCGCAGTTGAGCGCCCCACAAACCAAACATCATCATCATCACCAAATCGACCCATGATGACAGGCATGTCTTTCCCCTGATTTACGAGAGACCCGTGGATAAACCGGCAGTTGGAGAGTGGCAAAATATGAGTATTGTACCTAATACCTCTGATGCATTTACGAGAAGATACTGCACCACAGAAACGGGGATTTTCATTTACAATGCTGTTTGAGAACAACGGAAGGCTGGTTCAAATGGCTCTGAGCATTATGTGACTTAACTTCTGAGGTCATCAGTCGCCTAGAACTTAGAACTAATTAAACCTAACTAACCTAAGGACATCACACACATCCATGCCCGAGGCAGGATTCGAACCTGCGACCGTAGCGGTCGAGCGATTCCAGAGTGTCGCGCCTAGAACCACTCGGCCACCCTGGCCGGCTGGGGCCAGTTACTCACTGACTTTTTGGAAAAACGCACCCCAATTAACGCACAGAGGTACATGGACACTTCGGAAAACTTGAATGGCGCCATCAAATCGAAACGCCCACGAATGTTCATGGACGGCATCGTTCTGTTCCAGGATAATGCCCGTTCACATGTTGCCAAGGTTGTTTCAACTACGCTGCATAAGTTTCGCTGGGGAGCTCCTGCACATCCTCCATACAGTCCCCATGTGGTTACCATATTTTTGGTACCCTGAAGAAACACATTCGTGGCCGCAGATTTGCTTCGGGCGAAAAGGTTCACGCCTGGGTGCAATCATGGTTCCGTAAGCAACCGTCAACATTTTTCCTTGAAGGCACTGATCATCTTGTCTCAAAGTGACATATACGTATTCACCGTTATGACAATTACTTTTGAAATGATAGTTTATTTAACTTTTTCCCATCTGTATGTTTTCATTCGACTGTCATTTACATAATACATCAACTAAAGCACTATATTATGGGCCAGCAATAAGGAGAAATGTAGGAGATTTGGAGAACATGAGACGAGCTGTTTGGGCAACATGGTTTCACATAGTGTCAACAGATGAAACCCGCACAGCGTGGTTTGTGTCCAAAAGGGGAAGATTCGTGGTTGAGCAATGCTACAGGCTTACAATATACTCTCAAGCATTCCTTACCACTTGCAGTAATGGACGCAATTAGGCCTACATATAGGGATCTGGCAAATAAAAATTTAAAAAATGGTTCAAATGGTTCTGAGCACTATGGGACTTAACATCTGTGGTCATCAGTCCCCTAAGAACTACTTAAACCTAACTAACCTACGGACATCACACACATCCATGCCCGAGGCAGGATTCGAACCTGCGACCGTAGCAGTCCCGTGGCTCCGGACTGAGCGCCTAGAACCGCTAGACCACCGCGGCCGACAATAAAAATCTACTTAGCTAATGTATGCATGGTCTCTCTCAGAATGCAAATGAAAGCTTCAACAGCTGTATATGGGAGAGAATACCCAAAACTGTAATTGTTGGGCTGATAGTGCTGAAGACTGGTGTAATGAATGCAATAATAACATTCAATGATGGTACAATTTCAAGGATCAATGTTATGAAGAAATTGATCATCCAGACGGGAAGGACTATGGCTTCAGCTCTAACTGCTTTGATAAGCGGCGGGTAACCGAAGCAGAGACAGCTGGAGAAGCTGCTACCAAGGAGTCAAGGATAATGAAAAGAATGAAGAAAAAGAGTATGGAGGATACGGAAACAGGAGGATAAGTGGAATGTTCTAAACGAGCATAATGGTAACCTAATAAATCTGTAAGTCTTCTTTTGCGATTTACCGAAAACTTGAATTTTCATCATCCAGGTACACTTTTCTCCTAAATGACTGAAGTTAAAGTCACAAAAATTGGTACAGATGTTTATAATGAGCTCCTATACCTCCCTTGCCTACTATTTCCCGAAAAATGTATAACATGATGATGATGTCGGTGATATTTGAGCTACATTTTTAAATATTTTTGTTGTAGTAAAATAAATTACTTGTCTTTTTCACAGATCAGCATCAGGGAAGGAAATTGGAGGCATAAAACACTTACGTGAATGTTGTCTGTACTCTGACTCTTTTTCCAATCTGTGCAGTCAGTGGTTCCAAAGAAAATGGTACTGCAGTGTAATAGTGTTCCATTTTTTATACTCTTATAAATATTGTTGCCAGTGCCAAAATATAATAATTATATCAATGATTTTTTGGGAAATGGAGGAGGAGGAGGAGATTAGTGTTTAACGTCCCGTCGACAACGAGGTCATTAGAGACGGAGCGCAAGCTCGGGTGAGGGAAAGATGGGGAAGGAAATCGGCCGTACCCTTTCAAAGGAACCATCCTGGCATTTGCCTGAAGCGATTTAGGGAAATCACGGAAAACCTAAATCAGGATGGCCGGAGACGGGACTGAACCGTCGTCCTCCCGAATGCGAGTCCAGTGTGCTAACCACTGCGCCACCTCGCTCGGTTTTGGGAAATGCTTTGATAATGACCCTAATTGTGTGTAAGAATTTTGAGCTCTCTCTCATTTATAGATCAGTTGCACTATGAGGGTGAAGATAATGCTGAAAGCCGGCCGAAGTGGCCGTGCGGTTCTAGGTGCTGCAGTCTGGAACCGCGGGACCGCTACGGTCGCAGGTTCGAATCCTGCCTCGGGCATGGATGTGTGTGATGTCCTTAGATTAGTTAGGTTTAACTAGTTCTAAGTTCTAGGGGACTAATGACCTCAGAAGTTGAGTCCCATAGTGCTCAGAACCATTTGAAACATAATGCTAAAAATGCAGCCCGTTCAGGGGCGTGTCCCTTTAAAACTTTACGTCATGACAAACGTTTGAATAACTTTCAGCGTTATCATCAAAATGCAAGTGTGCTTTTTTCCCCTTTTTTCTTTAAACAGAACTGGAGAATTACTAGCTCCACGTGGGCTGTTTTTTTTTTTTTATACAACTCTTCCTTAACTGGTTTCTAATTTTATTCTGAAGAATCACCAGTGCAGCATAGCACACATGCTTGCATGGCCGATGCACTTGTGAAATATACGTTTGTTACTTGTTATTTCATTCAACAAGGAAACAGTGACGGTTCAAAAATGGTTCAAATGGCTCTGAGCACTATGGGACTCAACTGCTGAGGTCATTAGTCCCCTAGAACTCAGAACTAGTTAAACCTAACTAACCTAAGGACATCACAAACATCCATGCCCGAGGCAGGATTCGAACCTGCGACCGTAGCGGTCTTGCGGTTCCAGACTGCAGCGCCTTTAACCGCACGGCCACTTCGGCCGGCAACAGTGACGGTGATTTTGCTGTTAAGGCTCTGGCAATGCAGACATTCCAAGGAACTGTGAATTTTTCCTGAGGTTCGCATAGGAATTGGTAACTGTCTTCATTCACGAACAGTCTTCTCAAAGAAGCTTAGAGTGATTTAAGCAAAATTAGGACAGCCAATGTAGGGAGCGAGTTGTGGACACGAGCGCAGCCTCCTGGCAGCGCGCCACCCCACTCGCCTTCTCCCAAAGGAAGCTGTGCCAACATATCTCTAGGCCAAGAAATATTACTACCCCCGGCGGTACCGTTGCTGTAAGCGTCCCGTCGACGTTTAGGTTATTAGGGATGAAGCATTTCTGCTACGATTTGGCAATGTTCTACACAGAAATTGGCCGTGCCCCCTCTACTGAGTAAACAATTCTGGCATATGCCACGAAATCTGAAAAGAAACAAATATGACTCACTTCAGGAAGTACTAAACAGAAAGGTAAATCTAATATTTTCGGAAGACACACTTGCAGATACGAACTGCACTAAAATTTTCGTATGGGGACTGTGTTCCCCAACACTAAAATCGAAATGTAACATTTAAAAACTTAATGTCGTACAACAAAACTTAAGGTGCAACTCTTACGAGAGCTTGAGAGATGTGAAGGTAACTGGCAGAGCTAACTATCTTACTGTTTATACATTTGACATGCTTTCTTCTTTATAGTGCTAATGTACAATTTTAATATACCAACAGCGACGTAATCAGAGATTTAACACCTGCGCGATTTTGAAGCCTATAAAATTGTTTTCTTGGGACACGGTCGCAAAGACTCTGTAAACTGTTGAAATGTAGTCATTATCTGCTAGTGAATGTCACTTTCTTGAAAAAATGCTAGCTAATTTCGACACTTACAGTACTCTCAAACAATCAATCACCATGTGCTGGTGTGCTGTATATGCTCAAATTAGAAATTCGATTGCTTGTCTAAAAATGACAACTGTAGAAACTCGACAACAGCAGTTTTCACGAAACTGATTGCCACTAACAGACAGTGAGTACCTTTCAAAGCAAAATTATTAATTTAACTAACGCACAAAGATTCCCAATTTGCGTAGTGTGCATGAGATGAATTATCCTATCTATATCCCCAACTTCTCAAGAGTAACAACGTGTAAATTTTCGGATTGCGTTCTAATAACAATAATAAATGGAAAAAGTTTCGCTTTTGTCACGAACTTTCACATTCAAGGTTACTATTCTATTTATTCCTGCCAACATAGCATATTCTACTGTTCCAACTACGTGCCTTGTCAGTGGCAAGCATTATTTACACCCAACCCAGCCGACTATACAACAGACTGCACGGCTGGTTTACAGTAAATCCTTACCACTTGAAAAAGAACATACATAGTTTATTGGAATAATGCACACAGTTGGTTGTGGCATCATCTCACAGTAAAATACACGGAGTTCGCCATAAAACAGTACCGACGTGACAGTCATTTGTCTTACGACCACCTCATGACCAAGTGAAGGTGATCACATCCTTCGCAAGGTACTCCTATTGATTCCAATTGACCCTTCGAAACAGACGGAATGTTCGTTTAAGTTTTCCTACAGAATGCGCTGAGATAAAAAACAGAATTAACGTCACAACTCCTTAAAAGACTCCCAGCCTACAGGCTCGAGTTTTTAACAAACTGACTTTGGATGTTAAGCACAAGCAACTGTTTCACGGAACCTTTGTATTTATTTCACAAACGACACAAACCGATTTTGCAAATTATTCTGAGAACTTTCTATCTTACATTTTTATTTTTGAGTCCCTACTGTAAAAATCCTTCAAAAATGGCTCTGAGCACTATGGCACTTAACATCTGAGGTCATCAGTCCCCTAGAACTTAGAACTACTTAAACCTAAGGACATCACACACATCCATGCCCGAGGCAGGATTCGAACCTGCGACCGTAGCGGTAGCGCGGTTCCAGACTGAAGCGCCTACAACCGCTCGGCCACACCGGCCGGCTAAAAATCCTTATTTAAGGTAAAGACTACAGAGCAAACTACTCTAAAAACAACTTTCGAAGTAAACTAAATGCCCTGACAATAACGGTGTTTACAGACTAACCGAAGGAAGTTTCCTTTTTGTAATAGAACATCCCAGTGTGTACGTCTGTGCCTGATTTGCTACCATCTCCTGTCGGAAGAACCTGTTTACACTAACACAGTAACCCATTTTCATAGGTTTCGTCAGATGTACTAAAATACTGAGGGTATTTTAGTGTGATAATTTGGATGACGGTGACGGGTGTTTGTGACACGCAGAGCTGTGTTTCCCTTGTTACGCACGATCATGGAGATAGGAGACTTAGCGTGTATTTTACTACCATGAGAACAACTGGCTGCTTCAGATCCAGCCCATAATGCAGTCGCGGCTCATTTTAACGAATTGCCAGGCGAGTTGGTAGTGGCATTAAATGAAAGGGGTTACCACTCTCGGCATTTGCTTACAAACACGGGAAACCTCCCGAAGACCTTGGTCGGAACCGGGGAATTTGAACTATTTTCAATTTATTTCTGGCACAATGTCCAAGGTCCCTGTCAAGAATTAAAAATTTGCTGAGAACCCCTCTCGAACAGCCACATGATGAACAGAATAACGAAAGGAGATACACGGCAAACGGATGAAAAGGAGTAAACAAGTGCTATACAACTTCAAAGTGCTCCCCATTTGGTCCCAACAACTCAAGTAACTCATGTCACTTTCATGTGTGACTTTTTGATGTGATCAAAAAGTTTTCGGAGAGAAAATTGATGATGCGGCTGTGTGTTATACTTCCTGGACAGAAGAGTTAGAAACTTAACAAGGGAAACTTCCCATCGCACCCGCTCCCCCCCCCCCCCTCCCCCCCACCCCTCCTCGCCCAGATTGAATGGTAAGTTGGCCCATTGGATAGCCCGTCAAAAACTGAACACAGATTAAACATGAAAACAGGAAGGAGGTGTATTGAACTGTGAAAAAAAAAGAAAAAAGCAAAACAGAAAGAGTGAACGGCCCAAACTTAATATGTACAATATCGAGCAATGTTAATGACCGTCGTGTCGTGGTTGTGTGGCCACGATGTTAGACTGCAAAGAGGGTGATCTGGGTTCAAATCTCCCTCGTGCCCATCTTTTTCCACAAAATTAGGAACTGTCCGTCTGGGCTGGCCGTTGTGGCCGAGCGGTTCTAGGCGCTACAGTCTGGAACTGCGCGACCGCTACGGTCGCAGGTTCGAATCCTGCCTTGGGCATGGGTGTCTGTGATGTCCTTAGGTTAGTTAGGTTTAAGTAGTTCTAAGTTATAGGGGACTGATGACCTCAGAAGTTGAGTCCCACAGTGCTCAGAGCCATTTTTTTGTCCGTCTGGTTATTGACGTGTCTGTTCGCTGTATTCAAATTTGTGTACGTGTCACGGTGTAACGTACGTTTGCAAAAGCGACGTGTAATGAAGGGACCTCCAGACGCACATACCTCCTATTTGTTTTACTCATGTACCACATGTTATGCCTCTTGCGTTCCGGTTTCATAGCTCACACCCGTTCATTTGTTGTTTTCACTTCTGTGAGAAGTCCATGCAGCATCTCGCCTGCTCTCATTACTCAGCACAGAATATGAGTCGTGGTAAGAATATAGTACCGTCCCAAGTAAATATGATGAATAGTGCGAGCAGGCGAAATGCCACATAGATCTCTCACAGAAACGTAAATAACAAACTGGTGTGAACTATGTTACAACGAAGGAATTCAAGAGCCAAAACTACCAAAACGGAACGCGTGAGGAAAACCGTGAGCACACAACCACAGCATGACGCTCATTAACAGTGATTGATATTGCACACATTAAAATTGGATCGTTCACTATTTCTATTTTGGTTTTTTTCCCCACAGTTCAGTACACCTTCTTCCTGTTTTCATGCTTGATCTGTGTTCACTCCAAAAGTCACCGCGTGTGAATTCATGGGGAATGTTGCTAAATGTTTTCCGTGGCACGGCAGGTGAGTTAAAATAATTGCTGCGTAAATGCGTGAGGGAGTGGCTCCACAGAAGTGACTGCAGAGAAGGCTCTACAGCCTTGACACTGTTCGGCTCCGCGCTCAGGGCCGCAGAGAACTGTCGGACAGCCAAGGATCCCACACTTGTTGAAACATTCATTCGCACATACAACACATTTTAATTTGAAACTTATCTTTTCGATGGCTTGGCGCAGGAACCCAACGTTTCATTTGGGACATTACAGCAATATGATTGCTTTTATCACAGCGTACCCTCGTTTAATAAATCCATGCGAGAGGAGGGGGGAGAGGGAGAGAGAGACTGCGGAAAATATTGAAGATAACAGCCAACCAGGCGTTCATTCCGCAGACTTCATCTCACATCTATTCATGCGAATGCTGGCATGTTCCCCGTTTCAAACTCAATATTAATGACAAAGTGTTGAAAAACACGCAAAAGCACACATAAAAAAAAACACGCGGTTCGCAGCTAGATTACAGTGACTTCTATCCCGCAGGTCAAGTTACCTTCTGCAGCGTTGCCCTGAGACGGGCATGGCCAACCAGCAGTGTAAACAGGAAAGTAGGAGAACTACTCGTCGAAAGCAAAAACATACTGAAACCGATAACGATAGATTCCGTGCGAAAACTGGGTAATCTGGTCCCGATACACGTGAATGGGACTAAATCGTCGGAAAGTAAAGGATTCGCATGTTACTGCTCCACGATGGTAGGAAGAGTCACTTTCAAACTCGCCCCGAGATCGCATCGGAAAAGCTTTCAAGGATGCCTTGCATCACCTAAATGACATATTGATCGCAATGAAGTCGCGGAGTACTTTGGAGAAAACTCGACTATCAAAATTGGACCGTAACAACGACTCAATATCTGCTTTATATACACGAGCTAAGTTATACGAGAGCGCCCTCAAAAGTAACGACTCATAATTTTTTATGTGAAAACTCTTGTTTTATTTAAAAAGCTTTAAGAGTTTTCGCATAAAAAATTCGGGGGCATTACTTTTCAGCACGTCCATGTACTAGCGCCATCCAAAACAAAAGGGATCGAGATATGATGGATCAATGTGCATTCTGAAAGTATATGCACTGACACAGTGGGCCGCTTAACAATTATTAGCATGACTGAAGGGAATCTCTCAATAGTCTGACTCCCGCATTTAGACCTCTAAGCCATAGATGAAATTAGTCATTCGACGCATGGTCTCGAAACTGGAGTAGCAATCAGTTCCAATAGGGGACAGTTTTTAGTCAACTTTCTCGACGTCATACAGCCATAATCAGAAAGACAGATGGCCACGGCTGCTAAGCGGTGCACCTCCACGGAATGAAGCTCACCACTCTAACCGGGCCGGCCGGGGTGGCCGGGCGGTTCTAGGCGCTACAGTCTGGAACCGCGCGACCGCTACGGCGCAGGTTCGAATCCTGCCTCGGGCATCGATGTGTGTGATGTCCTTAGGTTAGTTAGGTTTAAATAGTTCTAAGTTCTAGGGGGCTGATGACCTCAGAAGTGAAGTCCCATAGTGCTCAGAGCCATTTGAACCATTTTTGAACTCTAACCGGATAATCTCAACCACCTTCTACTTCCTTTCCCGTTGCGCCATCCACAGACCAACATTTATAAGACACTCATCCAATAACGTACAACGACATCCACTAACGTCACGAACATTATACACCGACCGAGAATACGCTAGGTGAACCAGCATTCCACGGACAAAATTTAGGAGGTTCTACAGGGATTTTTTTTTGGTACTTCGATATAACGGACCCTTGGTCTCCGGTGGTTCGTTACAGAATAATAATATAATTGTTATAACACAATTATCTTTATTTTCGTGAAAATGACTTCTCCACAGAGAGCCTGTACTTGGAATCACGAAAACGTATAACTATAACACAGAGTAACGCAACAACCCTCAGATGCAAAAGTACTGTTACGTTGCTGCCGTCCGCTACGTGAACAGTTCAACCCGCCCGGTTAGCCGTGTGGTCAAACGCACTGCTTTCTGGGCGGGAAGGCGTGCCGGTTACCGGCACGAATCCGCCCGGCGGATTAGTGTCGAGGTCCGGTGTGCCGGCCAGTCTGTGGATGGTTTTTAAGGCGGTTTTCCATCTGCCTCGGCGAATGCGGGCTGGTTCCCCTTATTCCGCCTCAGTTACACTATGTCGGCGATTGCTGCGCAAACACTTTCTCCACGTACGCGTACACCACAATTGCTCTACCACGCAACATTGGGGTTACATTCATCTGTTGTGAGACATTCCCGGGTGGGTCCACTGGGGGCCGAACCGCACAGTAACCCTGGGTTCGGTGTGGGGCGACGTTGGGGTGAGTGGACTGCTGTAGCCTGTTGTGGGGTTGTGAACCACTGAGGGCTACGGCGGGGACGAAGCCTCTCCGTAGTTTCCATGTCCCCAGTTCCGTACAATACAATACAATACAAACCCATCCACGCTGCTGTGTACCAGTGTTATCATGCAACTAACACTGCGGTGAAGATGCAGCAGCAAGGTCGCCAAAAGAAAGCCGTTGCTATTGTAGAAGGGACAACAAAATAGTAACTTTTGATGTTCGTCTTCGCAATTTAAGTGCAACCCATTCAAAATTTATTAATGCCCCTTCCCAACCGACCTCGATCGTCCTAAAATTAATCATACCGAGACGGATATTTTATCGCCGTCATAGTGAACGTCTCTTACAAATAAAAACCGGGCAACCGTAAATAAAGGTCGAAAAACTGATGTCACATCCACGGATAAGTCAAACGTTAGAGCAAAGTCCCTATACGAATAGTGGCAATGTGTCAATTCTGGTGTCCCACAACCTTTTTTACCAGTTTTTAATGTTTCAAAGACCGAATTCACGTTCCTGGAGAGATATTTACACAAAAATTACAAAGACAGGGAAATTAATATCTTCTATCATTATGATCCTCCTGGTATGTCTGCACTGTGCACATCTATAAGACAAAAAAATGTTCAAATGGCTCTGAGCACTATGGGACTTAACATCTGAGGTCATCAGTCCCCTAGAACTTAGAACTATTTAAACCTAACTAACCTAAGGATGTCCCTTTAGTCAGCCATAGTGCCAGTAGTGTCAGTGTCGTCCTAACCGCCGTCTGCTTCACGTCTGCTGTGCAGCGAGCTACCTTAATTTGAATATTAACTGTATTTTTCTTACTTGTCACTTCTTCTTCCGTGTGTTTTTCCTTTTAGGAAGCTTTAATTGTCGAGTGCTATTAATAGTGTTCCATAGATTTCCTGTTTGTTTTGAATACAGTCAGAGAGAGTCCCTTTAGTCAACCATAGTGCTAGTGTTAGTTTTCAATACAGTCCAGAGACAGGTAGTGCTATTTTCATTGCTTTCTACAAGAAGTGGCTAGCAATCACATTTTAGTCAATAATCAGCCGCCTTTAGTGAATTAGCAGTCTAGTTAAAAGTTGATTAACTCTCTTCAGTAAATAGATTCCTTAGGATGGATAGGATGTGTGACTGCTGTGACCGGACGCAGGAGGAGCTGGCCACTGTTCGCGAACCGCTGAACGTGTTGATGGCCGCGGTCAGCCGTCTTCAGGCAGCTGCCTCGGAGTGTAGCGGCAGTGGGGAGTCTGGTGCGTCGCAAGGTACACCCCAGGTGTTACATGCTTCACCCACTGTCCCTGCTGTCGAGACATCTTCGCGGGTACCGGGCGCGGTTGGGCCACACTCTCCCCAAGGGGAGTGGCGGGTTCAGCGACGTTCGCGGCGCACGAGGCGGAGGGTAAATGTGGAGGCTGGCCGTGTGGCATCGCCCGCTCTGCCTGTGAGTGGACATGTGGCTGCTCCTTCAGCAAGGTCCGAGCAGGCACACGGGTGGAGGGGTTTATTAGTTATTGGGAGCTCCAACGTTAGGCGGGTGATGGAGCCCCTTAGGAAAATAGTGGAAAGTTCGGGGAAGAAGGCGAGTGTTCACTCTGTCTGCTCGCCGGGTGGTCTCATCCGAGATGTGGAGGAGGCCCTACCGGCGGCGATAGAGAGCACTGGGTGCACCCGACTGCAAATTGTTGCTCATGTCGGCACCAATGACTCCTGCCGTCTGGGTTCAGAGGTCATCCTCAGTTCGTACAGGCGGTTGGCGGAATTGGTGAAGGCGGAAATCCTCGCTCGCGGGGTGAAATCAGAGCTAACTATTTGTAGTATCGTTCCCAGAACCGATCGCGGTCCCCTGGTTTGGAGCCGAGTGGAAGGCTTAAACCAGAGGATCAGACGATTCTGCGGAGATCTGGGGTGAAAATTTCTCGACCTCCGCTATCGGGTGGAGAAATGTAGGGTCCCCCTGAATAGGTCAGGCGTGCACTACACGCCGGAAGCGGCTACAAGGGTAGCGGAGTACGTGTGGAGTGCACATGGGGTTTTTTTTAGGTTACAGAATTCCCTCCCTAGTCCCGACAAGACGCATCCTGAGACGCGGCAAGATAGGAGTAGGCAAAATGCAACAGGGAATAACAATATTAATGTGCTAATAGTAAACTGCAGGAGCGTCTATAGAAAGGTCCCAGAACTGCTCTCATTAATAAACGGTCACAACGCCCATATAGTACTAGGGACAGAAAGTTGGCTGAAACCAGATGTAAACACTAATGAAATCCTAAACTCAGATTGTAATGTATACCGCAGAGACAGGCTGGACAGTGAAGGGGGAGGCGTGTTTATAGCGATAAGAAGTGCAATAGTATCGAAGGAAATTGACGGAGATCCGAAATGTGAAATGATTTGTGTGAAGGTCACGGTTAAAGCAGGCTCACACATGGTAATTGGATGTCTCTATAGGCCCCCTGGCTCAGCAGCTGTTGTGGCTGAGCACCTGAAGGATAGTTTGAAAAATATTTCGAGTAGATTTCCCCACCATGTTATAGTTCTGGGTGGAGATTTTAATTTGCCGGATATAGACTGGGAGGCTCAGACGTTCATAACGGGTGGCAGGGACAAAGAATCCAGCGAAATTTTTTTTAAGTGCTTTATCTGAAAACTACCTTGAGCAGTTAAACAGAGAACCGACTCGTGGTGATAACATATTAGACCTTCTGGTGACAAACAGACCCGAACTATTTGAAACAGTTAACGCAGAACAGGGAATCAGCGATCATAAAGCGGTGACGGCATCGATGATTTCAGCCGTAAATAGATATATTAAAAAAGGTAGGAAGATTTTTCCGTTTAGCAAAAGTGACAAAAAGCAGATTTCAGAGTACCTGACGGCTCAACACAAAAGTTTTGTCTCAAGTATAGATAGTGTTGAGGATCAGTGGACAAAGTTCAAAACCATCGTACAATATGCGTTAGATGAGTATGTCCCAAGCAAGATCGTAAGAGATGGAAAAGAGCCACCGTGGTACAACAACCGAGTTAGAAAACTGCTAAGGAAGCAAAGGGAACTTCACAGCAAAAATAAACATAGCCTAAGCCTTGCAGACAAACAAAAATTACGCGAAGCGAAATGTAGTGTGAGGAGGGCTATGCGAGAGGCGTTCAATGACTTCGAAAGTAAAGTTCTATGTACTGACTTGGCAGAAAATCCTAAGAAATTTTGGTCTTATGTCAAAGCGGTAGGTGGATCAAAACAAAATGTCCAGACACTCTGTGACCAAAGTGGTACTGAAACAGAGGATGACAGACTAAAGGCCGAAGTACTGAATGTCTTTTTCCAAAGCTGTTTCACAGAGGAAGACTGCACTGTAGTTCCTTCTCTAGATTGTCGCACAGATGACAAAATGGTAGATATCGAAATAGACGACAGAGGGATAGAGAAACAATTAAAATCGCTCAAAAGAGGAAAGGCCTCTGGACCTGATGGGATACCAGTTCAATTTTACACAGAGTACGCGAAGGAACTTGCCTCCCTTCTTGCAGCGGTGTACCATAGGTCTCTAGAACAGCGTAGCGTTCCAAAGGATTGGAAAAGGGCACAGGTCATCCCAGTTTTCAAGAAGGGACGTCGAACAGATGTGCAGAACTATAGACCTATACTCTAACGTCGATCAGTTGTAGAATTTTGGAACACGTATTATGTTCGAGTATAATGACTTTTCTGAAGACTAGAAATCTACTCTGTAGGAATCAGCAAGGGTTTCGAAAAAGACGGTCGTGCGAAACCCAGCTCGCGCTATTCGTCCACGAGACTCAGAGGGCCATTGACACGGGTTCACAGGTAGATGCTGAGTTTCTTGACTTCCGCAAGGCGTTCGATACAGTTTCCCACAGTCGTTTAATGAACAAAGTAAGAGCATATGGACTATCAGACTAATTGTGTGATTGGATTGAGGAGTTCCTAGATAACAGGACGCAGCATGTCATTCTCAATGGAGAGAAGTCTTCCGAAGTAAGAGTGATTTCAGGTGTGCCGCAGGGTAGTGTCATAGGACCGTTGCTATTCACAATATACATAAATGACCTTGTGGATGACATCGGAAGTTCACTGAGGCTTTTTGCAGATGATGCTGTGGTGTATCGAGAGGTTGTAACAATGGAAAATTGTACTGAAATGCAGGAGGATCTGCAGCGAATTGACGCATGGTGCAGGGAATTGCAATTGAATCTCAATGTAGACAAGTGTAATGTGCTGCTAATACATAGAAAGATAGATCCCTTATCATTTAGCTACAAAATAGCAGGTCAGCAACTGGAAGCAGTTAATTCCATAAATTATCTGGGAGTACGCATTAGGAGTGATTTAAAATGGAATGATCATATAAAGTTGATCGTCGGTAAAGCAGATGCCAGACTGAGATTCATTGGAAGAATCCTAAGGAAATGCAATCCGAAAACAAAGGAAGTAGGTTACAGTACGCTTGTTCGCCCACTGCTTGAATACTGCTCAGCAGTGTGGGATGCGTACCAGATAGGGTTGATAGAAGATATACAGAAGATCCAACGGAGAGCAGCGCACTTCGTTACAGGATCATTTAGTAATCGCGAAAGCGTTACGGAGATGATAGATAAACTCCAGTGGAAGACTCTGCGGGAGAGACGCTCAGTAGCTCGGTACGGGCTTTTGTTAAAGTTTCGCGAACATACCTTCACCGAAGAGTCAAGCAGTATATTGCTCCCTCCTACGTATATCTCGCGAAGAGACCATGAGGATAAAATCAGAGAGATTAGAGCCCACACAGAAGTATACCGACAATCCTTCTTTCCACGAACGATACGAGACTGGAATATAAGGGAGAACCGATAGAGGTACTCAGGGTACCCTCCGCCACACACCGTCAGGTGACTTGCGGAGTATGGATGTAGATGTAGATGTCACACACATCCATGCCCGAGGCAGGATTCGAACCTGCGACTGTAGCGGTCGCGGGGTTCCAGACTGAAGCGCCTAGAAGCGCTCGGCCACAACGCATCTATACGACAGACTGCTGCTGTGTGTGACAACGGTACTGTTGCACTCTTGGTTTTCAATATGGGGGACACTCACACCGAAATGGTAGTAGGTACCTTGTGCATGGTGACGTGGGAGGCAATGCACAAGTAGTACCTCTGTATGAACAGATGTGATCAGATAGTCAAAAAGGTGTACAGATAGATGCCAACGATCGAAACCTTAACAGCACATCAGCATGACATCGGCAGAGAGAAGGACGTCAGAATGAGAAACTTTGAGAAGGGAGTGTGGCTGATGCGTCGTCGACTGACACACGTAGAATCACTCGCTTGTTTCTGCAACGCAGCCTAGATAAACTTGGCTCTCCACGTTACGTTCTGTGGACAGACGACACTAATTTCGCGCATGATATTTTTAACAGTAGAAACAACCGCGTTTGGAGCGAGGTATGTCAGTATACAGTAGTTAAAACACCGCCAAAAAGTTACATTTGACATTAACGTATGGACTAATACTGACGACAACAACGTCATTGGACTGCACTTTATGCCTGGCAGCTTGACTGCTCAGCTTTATCACCAGTTTGTAGAGGACACACTGTTGATTCTGTTGGATGATTGTGTATGTGGTATTGTACGATCAATTTTTTAAGCTTGGCAGTGTCTTACGGTCTGTCTTATGTGGGACTTATTGGATAAGCAGAGGTGGAGCAGTGACGTGTCCACCACGCTTCTCTTCCTCTGGGTCGTCGTAACACATTGGTATCAGAGAACACGGACTTATATGGACGCTGAACATCGCACCTGTACTACTGATACCTGTAGTATCATTTACACTAACCCATCTATCTACGACTGCGACAGACAATCGATGGCGTGTCGCTGTCATTTGCTTATCGGAGCCGACGAGCTCAGCCGATACAGTAAGTCAGACATCCAGATCCTTACCTGGCAGACAGGAATGTACAACGTTGTTGTATAAGGGGGTTGTACCTGAGCTTTCGCTACTTGAACCAGTGTAGATTGAAAACTGTTTATCTTATGGGTGCCCAATTTTATAGGAATGATGTTCAGACTGTGCACTTCATGATTTGCGTTGTTAGTAGTGTCATGACTTGTCTTTACTAGTACGGCGACGTGGGATTGAAGCACAAACATCAATGTGTATTACAGTTGCAGTCAACATGGGTCTGGATAAGGTGAGCAGGGCTCTACTCGTGGAACTATTTTATCAAAATAACAGCAATAATGCTCCTGATCTTCGCATTAAAAGAATACGGAGAGGTCCTCTTTCAGCACCGGAGTTGAACATGATTCCGAAGTTCGAATTAACTGACGGTTTGGGAACTGCTCTTGGTACAGGCCTACGGCCAATTGCGCCACAAATTGTTGAAGAAGTTACTGTTGCCATGGCTGAGAATGCTGAGAGCAATATGAGATCTTCAAGCAGTGCACGAGCTGTGTCACGACAACTGAACATTCCATGGTCAGTGGATGTTTCGGGCACCGTAAAGCAACCTCTTAGTGCGGTTCCAGGCTGTCATAGATGCAGACGGTCGTCACATTGAGCAACCTCTGTAACCTGGAACGTAAACACGATACGCAGTTCATAAGTATTACACTCTAATGCGGAGATTACTACGTTTTCTTTCAACGATTTCTTCGTTCTCTTCCGCATGCCCTTACAAGTGTTTCCACAAAGTTTCATTGTCTCACGGTGACTAGTTTTTGACCGGGGACCTCTGAGGGAGCGAAAGTTTAATTGTAAACGTCTTATACTTTGTTACCTCGAAGACTGTTTGCCAGAGTTTTACACTAGCGTCACGATGTGTATGCATTAACGCGTAGACTGTCAAACGCATTCTGCTGCTGTTCCAACAATACAACGATCAAGCACATGTTACACGCATCGTCCATGTATTATGTAGATCTCTGCAGACACCACTTTGTACCTGCTTCCTCAGTTCGCCTGAAATGTCACGGCGTGGGACACGGTCGCACGCTTAACTAGATGCCCACTGTCTTCCAGCAGTCAGGGCAATGAGCTGTGGACTAAGATTGATGTACGTAGTGTAGAGGGCAACACACCTTGAAAACGAGAGAGCCTTCGTAATAAGATGCCGTGACCTACAAGGAGCTGCTGCTCTGCGGCAGTGGCGACGTTGTAAAGACGTGAATCAGTAATGGCTTATTATAATACTATTATTTATATGTGACACAAGCACTCTCTTATTTTCTTCGTGTTATTGCAATTTTTACTAACAGACAGGAACGTACTCAAGAAATTTTAGCAACATGTGTCTGGTGTAAGACCACCTACTTCAGAGGAAAAAAATACTAACTACAAGCGGACGATTTGGAAGCTGGTACGAGTCGCGCAAAGTTTCCGGAACAATCAAAGTTAACAAGATGACATTGATGGGCTATATAAACTTAATCGATATCATTCGTATCTGGTTACGAAATAGTGACTGGAGACTTAATTCTGTGAATACGTTTTGCAAAGCCTTTAGATATAGACCAAGAAAAATAAACGAACTACCGTACCGATTAAAACATATGTAGACAAATCATTGCAACTCCTTATACTGTTCCGTGTTTGCACACTTTGGATGTAATCGGAAAGGTACCAGGCAACATAAGGGTCAATAAGTTACGGAGTATGACTGGAATTACCAAAGGTCATGCAACCAACATGAGGCAGCACGCGCTATTAAACATCTGGCCATTTGCCCGAAGTTAGAAATGAGGTCGATGCTGCATATTACACGAGATTTCGCATTTAAGATTTCGATGAGAGGTATTTAAACAAAGATTCTCCGGAATTTACAAAGACCACTTAGAAACTGGTAAGAAGAGAATTATGAAAGGCTTGTCAAACTGTCTAAATTCCGTAAGTACCGAGCCAAACGCACCACGATCTGCCAGTTCAGTATTTGTCACGTGTGCTGCGCATCTTATTACCCACTTTTAAATACTCTCATTTCTAAGAAAATGAATCATAGTTAAGTCAAACTTCTGCCAATAGTAGGTGCCTCCAATGAAAAGAATCGCCACCTAAATTTGAGAAGGAGGGATTTCAGATTACTGTTTAACGTTCCGTGGAAGATGAGGTCATCTGAGCTCGGACTGGGGAAGGATACAGGTTTTGTCTCTTCAAAGGAGTCGCCACAGCATTTGCCTTAAGTTATTTAGGAAAATCATAGGAAACCCTAATCTAGCTGAGCGGACGGGGATCTGAACTTCCCTCCTCTAGAATTAGAGTTCAGTGTCTTAGGACTGCTCAACTTCGTTCGGCGTTATTTGAGCGCACGGGGAACAAGGAGCAACCGATAACTCGATATGACATAAAATGCTGCAATTTCGTAAAACCGTACAGTAAGTCGGTGTAAATATACAGCCATCATTTCGCTTCTCTACTATCTTGCTAACGTGAAACAAAAGACAAAATAGTGCAAATGGCCTGGAAGAATTCATTCGTGTTATGCATAACACAGGAAGCACGACAGCCGCGCCAACATCTGCTTTCTTATTTATGATAGTCATGTCTAGACGTCCCCTAATTTCATATGCATGTCCTCACAAAGAGGTCCTGAAATATTCATATCAGAGGAAGTAGTTCTTTTGGAGTTCCATTACAGTTCGTCAGCTTAGATAACAAGCGACTTTCAGACACCTAATATGCAGAGGTTGTTCTCCGTTTTCTAAATCAGTCATGTAACAAGTATCATGATCTCGTGATGTGGTGTTTACTTCTCGCCATGATGTACAGCAGTATACTACTGCTCAAGTAAGAAATTTACATTTAAAACGAAAATAGTGTGTAAAGAAAATCAAAGCACACAAACGATTTTACTTACGCTTTCTAGAACACAGAAGTAGATACTTGACGTCAATGGAAATAGTCATCTCAAGCGACAAGTGATGCGACAAAATTGACCTCCCGTAATGAGTCGCGGTACGAGCCGGTACACTCCGATGACAATATATACAAGTGGATAAGTAGTCCAGTCAACGCAGGAAAATTAGGCGAAAAATTCTAAGTCGGAAATTTTTGGACGGTTGTTAGGGAACTCCTCCCGAACAGGCCATGAAGGCCCAACGGTACTGACCCGCCGCCGTGTCATCCTCAGCTCTTAGGCGTCACTGGATGTGGATACTGAGGGGCATGTGGTCAGCACACCGCTCTCCCGGCCGTATGGCAGTTTCCGAGACCGGAACCGCTACTTCTCAATCAAGTAGCTACTCAGTTTGCTTCACAAGGGCTGCGTGCACCCCGCTTACCAACAGCGCTCGGCAGACCGGATGGTCACCCATCCAAGTGCTAGCCCAGTCCGACAGCGCTTAACTTCGGTGATCTGACGAGAACCGGTGTTACCACTGCGGCAAGGCCGTTGGCCGGTAGTAGGGGAGGGGGTAATTAATATACTAAAAAACCTGTTCGGTGGGTGTGAGTGTGTGGGTCGAGTGGGGTTGGCGTTTAAAGGACACTTCTTTGTTTTTTCTTTAATATCTCGAGAACTAAAGCTTCTAGAGAAATTATTTCCCAATACATTATGAAACTATATTAAATGATCTACGAAAAAGGTCCTATTCATTCTTTCTTTAGGGCTAATAGTTCCCGTGATGCAGAGGCTGGAAAAACCGCAGATTATTAAAAATAGTCTTTTAATGGTATAAAATAAATGAATATTGTTAAATAGCGTGGGTTATGTTTGTACCCCATCGAAGCGCAGTAGAACCGTATTAAGAGGTAAATTGTGTTCTGGGAATGTAACGGGGTGGAAAGGAGGGGGGAGGAGGAAGAAGCACGAGATAAGGTAGGTCGCCGGATGGTGGTCATGGACTTCCCTGCTTCGTAGGTCTGCAAAATGAAGAGCGAACGGGCAGTTCCCCAGTCACAAAAAGCAACTACGATGTGTTTCAAAAAGTTATGCCGTCCTTTCTGCAGCTCGTCTTTTGAATCACTGGCGATGCAGTGTGGAGACGTGCCCACGGATTTTTATTTACCACAAAGTACTTTAGCAATATTTGGAATACAGATATGAATTACTAATACTAGTAACGCAAGAAACGCACATTGACAGAATCTATGTAAATCTCTGTACACTGTTCAGTAATACTACAGGAGAATTCATTCTTAGTCATCCTGTACGGCAGCTGTAGCGCTCCTCTCTCATAATCAATTTCCCCTACACGAGTGCAGCTCGCTTTCCTGTTAGCAGACGGACTATACCCCCGCAGCAAAGAAATGGTTCAAATGGCTCTGAGTACTATGGGACTTAACTTCTGAGGTCATCAGTCCCCTAGAACTTAGAACTACTTAAACCTAACTAACTTAAGGACATCACACACATCCATGCCCGAGGCAGGGTTCGAACCTGCGACCGTAGCGGTTCCGCGGTTCCAGACTGTAGCGCCTAGAGCCGCTCGGCTACTCTGGCCGGCCCCCCGCAGCAGTTCCTGTCCATTTCTCTTATGTGAGTAGAAAAATAGCTTCAGTGAGCTCATGTTTATAATTGGAGGTACTTCCAATTTGTTAAGTGAGTATTTATTTGCAATTGTTAAAAGAGCTATTATATCAAAAAGCTCAACTGCTAGAGCTGTCAACTGTCTACCATATTGAAGAGCCTGTCACAAATGTAACACACTGTCAATATGTATTTCATTGTTTCCCCTATCAATGGTTGAAAGACTTTTCGCTACTTGAGATTATCAAATGCATCATTCCAGCATCAGCGCTCCCAACATCTGAAGAGGTCCGGAGGCTTAAACTGACATCCACCTTTCAAGATATACTGTGGATGTGTGGTAAGTGGTTCCACTCAGTGCAGCCCACTCTAAAATTGCCAGCAATTGCTGAATGGAAGAGATTTATGCAGTCTAGCAGTATAACAATGGTTAGAGAAGCGCATTAACTTTCTGGTCATTTATTAATACATCACCAAGTGACAACAACACGGTGACAACTTTAAAATGTGCTGTCTACGACAGACAGCAGCAACATACCACATTTACCAATCCAATCCCTTTCCAAAAATAGCTCTGAGCACTATGGGACTTAATATCTTAGGTCATCACTACGTAGGTCACTGACAACATTACACTTTGACATTAAGCACTTCTCAGTCACTGTTTATAGGAAAATATTTTACATAAATCTCTGTTGACAACTGCAAATAAGTACTCACGCGATAAACTGAAAATAGCTCCACTACATAAACACGAATTTAGTGAAGTTATTTGGTCTATAAGAGAACTGGATAGGAAATGCTGGGGCGATATAGCCTGTCTGTAAACCGAAAAAGGGGCAGGGCTCGCGGTGGAAGCGGCCTCGTTCCCCGGAAGGACGCTACACCTGCCGTACAGCATGACTAAAAATCAGAACAGCGTGCAAATATAGAAATAGGATCCGTCCACATGATTTTCTTACGACTGTGTTATTAGCAATTCACATCTGTATTCAATGTTCTGTTAATACACTTTATGGAAGATTCCACCCCCCCCCCCCCACCCCACCCTCTCACCACCCGAGAGTGACTGCGCACTGCATTGCCAGTGATTCATAAGGCGAGCTGCAGAAGGGTCGATATAGATTCTTGAAATACCCTACAGTAGCTTTTTGTGGCGTAGTGCGATAGAGAGAATGGGGAATTGCCGGCTCACTCTTCATTTTGCAAACCTCTGAAGGAGTAAAGTGCATGACCACATCCAACCAACGTACCCTCCCTCATGCTTCTAACCTTCATCCTGTTACATTCCAAGAACACAATTCATTCCTTAATACGGTATCTACTGCACTTCCATGTCGCACATATGGTTAATATTTGTTCTTAAACCACTTCATTTAACAATAAACATCGATTTTATACCCAGAAACCCGAAAATATTAGTCCTAGAGAAAAAAGGATAGGACCTTTTTTGTAGGAAATTTAATGTAGTTTAATTTTGCACTGGGAAACATTTTCACTAGAAGCCACGGTTTCTGAGATATTCAAGAAAAACCTAAAATATGACCCTTACGCCCCCCCCCCCCCCCCGACGCCCCTGACGAATTAGCTATACTTCATGTCTTTGGCGCTACTAACTGGGACTCTTGGTACGTCTGCAACCTTCCCTAATAGGATGACGAGATAAGAGACATGACGGAACACAATACACACATCGATACTGAATGGCGTATGAATCGTAAAACGAACACTTTAACGGGTATTATATTTCTTATCTGCCTTGAGAGATCATTCAACAACAGTCCATTTGGCCAAAGCACATTTGTCAATGACAGCCTTGGAACCTGCCCAGTCATCATTCATTCACAGTGAATTCTGAGCTACTATTATAGAGGTAGGAATCAATAAATAATAGAAAAAGGTGACGTCACCCTTTTGGAAGGAAGGAAGGTTGGATTTAATGTTCCGTCGACGTCGAGATCATTAGAGACGGAGCACAAGCTCGCGTTTTGTCAGAGATGAGAAAGGAAATCGGCCGTGCCCTTTGAAAGGAATCATCCCGGCGTTTGAGCGATTTGGGGAAATCACGGCAAACGTAATCTGGATGCCCAGATACGGGTTTCAATCGTCGTCCTCCCAAATGCAAGTCGGTTGGTTCGAATATCACGGTACCTTACTACACTATGTGATCAAAAGTATCCGAACAACAGGCTGAAAATGACTTAGCCTACAAGTTCGTGGCGCCCTCCATCGGTAATGCTGGAATTCAATATGGTGTTGGCCCACCCTTAGCCCTGATGACAGCTTCCACTCTCGCAGGCATACGTTCAATCAGGTGCTGAAAGGTTTCTTGGGAAATGGCAGCCCATTCTTCGCGGAGTGCTGCACTGAGGAGAGGTATCGATGTCGGTCGATGAGGCCTGCCACGAAGTCGGCGTTCCAAGACATACCAAAGGTGTTCTATAGGATTCAGGTCAGGACTCTGTGCAGGCCAGTCCATTACAAGGATGTTATTGTCGTGTAACCACTCCGCCACAGGCCGTGCATTATGGACAGGTGGTCGATCGCGTTGAAAGATGCAATCGCAATCCCCGAATTGCTCTTCAACAATGGGAAGCAAGAAGGTGCTTAAAACATCAATGCAGGCCTGTGCTGTGATAGTGCCACGCAACACAACAAGGGGTGCAGGCCCCCTCCATGAAAAACACGACCACACCATAACACCACCGCCTCCGAATTTTACTGTTGGCACTACACACGCTGGCAGATGACGTTAACCGGGCATCTGCCATACCCACACCCTGTCATCTCATCAATCCCCACATTGTGTACCGTGATTAGTCACTCCACACAACCTTTTTCCACTGTTCAATTGTCCAATGTTCACGTTCCTAACACCAAGCGAGGCGTCATTTGACATTTACCGGCGTGATGTGTGGCTTATGAGCTGCCACTCGACCATGAAATCCAAGTTTTCTCACCTCCCGCCTAACTGTCATAGTACTTGCAGTGGATCCTGATGCAGTTTGGAATTCCTTTGTGATGATATGGATAGATGTCTGCCTATTACACATTACGGCCCTCTTCAACTGTCGGCGGTCTATGTCAGTCAACAGACGAGGTTGGCCTGTACGCTTTTGTACTGTACGCGTCCCTTCACGTTTCGACTTCACTATCACATCGGAAACAGTGGACCTACGGATGTTTAGGAGTGTGGAAATCTGGCGTACAGACGTATGACACAAGTGACACTCAATCACCCGACCACGTTCGAAGTCCGTGAGTTCCGCGGAGTGCCCCAGTCTGTTCTCTCGCGATGTCTAATGTTTACTGAGGTCGCTGATATGGTGTACCTGGCAGTAGGTTGCAGCACAACACACCTAATATGAAAAAAACGTAGTGTAGGAATGACTCTATCAAAGACAGTATGTACTTGTCCTCATCCCACCAACCGCGGGGTAGTGCAGTGGTAAGACATTAGACTCTCATTGTGAAGGAGGGCTATTTAAATTCGTAAAAGACCATCCAGATTTAGGTTTTTCATAGCTTCCCTAAATCGTTTACGGAAAATGATTGGATGGTTTCTTTGAAAAGCAAATAGCCGATATCCTTCCTCATCCTTGGCCCAATCCGAGCTTGTGCTCCGTTCTGTAAAGATCGCGTTGTCGACGGGTCTTTAAAACCTGATATTCTTTTTCTTTCCTCACCCGACCTAATCGTCCAGCCAGTTGCAGGTTCACATGGCTCTGAGCACTATGCGACTTAACTTCTGAGGTCATCAGTCGCCTAGAACTTAGAACTACTTAAACCTAACTAACCTAAGGACATCACACACATCCATGCCCGAGGCAGGATTCGAACCTGCAACCGTAGCGGCCACGCGGTTCCAGACTGAAGCGCCTAGAACCGCACGGCCATACCGGCCCGCCAGTTGCAGGGAGGGATGTAGTGTCTAATGTGAAATTCGAGCCACAGTTTAACTTTGTGCTTTCAAAATACGGAGACTTACGAAGGTAAAAACCGTGTTCAGTCTCAGAAAAACTCTTAAATCAAAATATTTGAGAAATGACCGATCTCTGGTACGGAAAAAAGTCGCTGGCAATTTACAAAAGGGTATTTTTGACAGACTGTGTCAATGGGGAAACCGGGGGATTTTGAATTGAGATGACTGTAGGATCCCACTGAAGAGTGACAGTTAACAAACATTTCGTCGACTTAATGTTGAGTTGTGATCGGGCATGTGGAATAATGCAGTATACATTTAAAGGTGGTCATGAGACAAATAAGACCCCAGCTGTCCGCTTCGTCGTGTCACGGTGTTAAATATACAGGGTGTTTCAAAATGAACATACCAGTTTCAAGGCGTTGTAGCATTTATTATGTTCAACTTACAGTTGTAAATAATACACCAAATGAAAGAGCAACTCAAACAGTTTTGTTTGTATACCTGTGCGCATTGGGAAGAGTATGGAATGACAAAGAGTGACTGAAAAACGTGTTGAACAAGTGCTAGTCTTTCACGCTTATCCCCAAGAAATATCCCTGCGGAAAGTTTATGGGCCTTTCTTTTTCTGTGAGTCAATTGTAACTGATCTTTCTTATCTTGATGTGCTACAGCTATGGCCCATGCATCAATGGGAAGAAGCTGAACAACACATCTTTATTTAGGAGCAAGATGGTGTGCCGCCTCACTGGCATAACTCAGTACGCGATTGGTTAATCAATATTGTATCCAACTGGTGGATTGGGCGCAAGGGGCCGGTTGACACAGCATTTTATCCATGACCTCCACGTTCACACAAGATCTGATGCGATAATGTGTATGTGACTCCGATACCAGCTGATCTGTCCGACTTTAGAAACAGTGTTATTGCAACAGTTACTCCTGGCACATTGATCAAGGTTTCGGAACAACTTGCCTATCGACTCGATACGTGATGAGTGTTCACACTGAATAATTGCAAGAAAAACTGTTTGTGTTTCTCTTTCATGTAGTGTATTATTTATAATTGTAAGGTGAATGTAATATGTGTTACAAAGCCTTAAAACCCGTATATTCATTTTGAAACACCCTGTACATTGAACACCTCAAACGGGTAAAATCAGCAAGGAGAATGCAGGGTACATCACAAAATCTAATCGTGAACTGTCCGTATCTTTCATCTCCTAATAAATGCAACCCACCGATTTGAAGACATAAGATATTCAGATTAATTTCATCGTGTATACACACTGTACAACCAATCCTTTCATGAGTTGTATCTCTAACGTCAATAAAAAACATCTTTCACGTTTGTTGGTGTTTCCATTTTCTGCAGCAGGTATGTAAATATTCGTTTTATAAATTGAAACGCCTTTTTTCTTACAGCAGTTCGTATAAGAATAAAATTATATTACTGCAAATTCATTCCAATGAAGAAGCTGATTCTGAGTAAGTGTTTAAGGCGACCAAACATCTACGGTTATCACTCTCCTATTCGGCCCCAACACAGAAGCAGTGTACCCAATCCGTCTGCAATTAGAGTAAATTCTGTGCGCAAATGTGAGAAAGTGTTCTAAACGTTTGCGTAACGTGTATCTGAGGAGGAACATGAGAACTATCCACTGAAGATGCTTTCGGAATATAAATAAATGAGTAACTATATATTGCAGCAAGAAAAAGGTGTTTCAGTTTATACAACAGCTTACTTAATCCAGGGTTCATATATCAGTCTTCCCGAACTCGATTCCAACGTCTTACCTTTACGCCGTTTCGTTGGATCCAACCGGTTTCATCTAACAGGTATTACATCGGAATAAATGGTGCCAACTTTGTCGTCCGGCTCACTCTCGTGGAAGCCATAGAAAGGAACAAACATATGTCTGACAATATGCACAGTGATGCTGCACCACGGTACGTCTTTTATTTGCAAACGCAGGTTTAGAGATTACGGTATTATATGAAGCTTGATAACCGTTATAAAATCTTAAAATCCTTAGAAACGAAGACTGTAACCAGAGCCGTTTAAGAGTCTTTCAATAATTACAAGCGCTATCTTTCATTACAAAGAGCAAGTACGAAACTATGTGCTAATTTCTGTGCCACATAATCATTTATAATTACAGATACATGCCAGTATGTATTAAATGATTCATATGTCGAAGCAAAAAACCTCAACGAGAAGCAACACTACTTCTGCTGAATTTGTGGTGCTCTACATAACTTAGGAGCACTCCACCTTGGTGGGTTGTTCCAAATTTTAACATTCGAGCTGTGATTACTCAATAATGACATGTATTTCATAATAATCAGATACGCGTAAAACAATACGCGTGTGGTCTCTGTAGTGCGCATTAAGGAGGAGAAGCTGACCGGATTCGTGGCGGATCATTATTTATAAATGATAAAGATGACGCCTGACCTCAGCAAGAACTTTTTTGGCTTTTTGTTTTGAAGACCTCGTCATGAACGAGATAACCTAAGACACCGAGGCGGCATTCCTTCATCAGCTACTGCCACTGGCACGAGTTAGAAGGACACGGAAGTGACGTCTGTGGACAACTGGCGTTGCTATGGCGATAGACTGACTGTGACTACTTAGAATATGAAATATGGCCAAGTACTAGAATTCATTCGAGGTATACTTCCTTTGCGGATAGGAGGCACACAAAATAAGGCTGGCCATGAACGCTGATGAAAATGCAAGGAAAGAATTTTTGGGTTTAACTTACCTTCATCGTTGAGGGGACTGTAAATGGAGCACAAGGTCAGATTCGACGAGAAATGGGAAGTAACATTGGCAGTCCTTTTTCCTCAAAGGGACCGTTCCGGTTTTCACTACAAGTGACTCAGGGCAACCACGGAACCCCTAACTCTGGATGGCCAGAGGGAGATCTGAATTCGGTTTCCCTTGGTACAAAGCTGGTATGTTGATCACTGGGCCACTGCACTAAACCTAATGAACAACTTCATGTGGACAACACCTTGTCAAGAAGTGTGTTGCACTACGTTTGGCCCAAAGATATATAAATACAAATGACAGATGAAACGGGGCTAATGCAGTGTAAACAAAAGTTAGAATACTTGGCACTATGTTTCTCTGACCTTTTCTTGTTTTCGTTCAATATCAACAGAGCTGCATTAAGGGCTGCGTTCAGGCTCGTGTTTTTCGAAGAGTTGAAACAGTGACACTTGAACTGCTTGCAATTATCTGTAATTTAAACACCACTTCATCGACGCATCGATGTACTCACACTAGCATCCCCCGAGAATAATGGACATGACTATTAGCGAAGAAATCAACATAAGGTAAGGCAATGGAGGGTTG
The DNA here is from genome assembly GCF_023864345.2 of Schistocerca serialis cubense. NCBI lineage: Eukaryota > Metazoa > Arthropoda > Insecta > Orthoptera > Acrididae > Schistocerca > Schistocerca serialis. Next base: position 601,816,423 of record NC_064640.1, read on the forward strand.
GAGCGTAATACCCTACCGGTGTTGAGATCTTCATCGCGAATAAGCTCTACTGGAAAAGGGTGATGGACGAATTGCCTATGAGCTCTATCAAGGAAAAGATCCAGCATTCGGCTGAAAAGATCCTAAGAAAGTGCAGCAGACAAAAGAAAACCTTAGTCTTTACGACAAGAAAACCTTAATCTTCACTACAGAACGGGGAGCTGAACCCAGTTCCTTCGGAAACGGCCCCATGTCTTAACAACTACACCTCCTCGTTGTGTAACACTTAGAATACAAGAAGCAAAACTATAGAAATAAGTGCTCTAAACACCCCCCCCCCCTCCCTCCTGGAACCTGGTTTACAGCTATGGAGATGGAAAACTAATGAATCTTTAATTTTATGTCGCCCTCTTTATACCCTCCTACCTTGTGCAAGTAGTCCAGTCGGCAAGCACTCAAGAAGGAAAGAAAGAAAGAAAGGGCGCGGGGCAGTACCTTAAAAAATATCCGATTTCTGGACTTGAAATATGTTGTTTGTCGGTGGTCCGTAGCGTAGAATCAATGTTTCGACCGCGAGAACTCTGTGCTAACTTGGGAGGAACCGAAACACTGTGAAATTTTGGCATTTTTTCAATCTTTGTCTATAACTATTTCACCTTGCGTTCCACTATAAACAGCACCTACGCCTTTCTTGTAGAGAGTTAAATTTCTTGCAATTTGTATCGCATACAGAGCTTCCATCGAATTGAAAATTTCTTAAATCATCAAAAAACTGCAAAAAGGGCACCTTTTAGCATCATAACACGACATTTTAAAAGCTTAACGGTACGGCCACAAAAAGCCCTCCCACCGGTGAATGAAATGTTGATGACCGCTTGCGTTGGTGACTTGGGTGGCCAGCTGGGCTGGTGTCCTTGGGGGACCCAAGCCCATCGGTACCCTCCACACACCCGCCTCTGCCATCACTGCCTGAGTTATTGATGAAGACGAGGTGTGGTCCTTCTGCTGCACTATAGATTCAGTATTTTAGCATGTGTGCCCTAATTAAAAACTTCGTTAAAGTCGAACGGATGTGGGATTGGAACCTGCATGTCGAATGTGTAAAAGATATCATTGCCTATTTACAAGCAGAAGGTCATTTGAACTACGATAAGGGCGCACATCTGTACTACAAGGGGGGGATCAGCCCAAAGAACAAAATGGCTCCTCAGGAATTTCACAAATTGACGGTTGAAGGCTACTTCACTATTCGTCATACTGAAAAGACTTCTGACTAGAGCAAGAAAGTAGATCAGATACAAATAATGGCGATGACAAGTTATCGACGGCTGTCTCATGGTCGCTGCATAAAGGATAGTATGCTGCCTCGATGGACTTCGGGTATGCTATGAGTCTAACACTCCCGTAAATAAACAAAGATATTTTCACTGAGGTACGTTCAGGAACATCTGAATAACATGTACATATGAGGCGTTCCCTTGCAAGCAAGGTTCTCTGAACATTACGAATTCCTTACAACGAAGGAGATAGTTACAAAGAGGTTAGCTGTTACTTAGCTCCAGGAATTGGTATCAGCTGCATGAAGAAAATAGCGCATGAAAATTGACGTGAAGTTCAAACGAAACAATAAGATTGTAGCCGCGCGGGGTAGCCGAGCGGTCAAGGCGCCTCGTCACGGTTCGCGCTGCTTCCTCCGTCGGAGGTTCGAGTCCTCCCTCGGGCATGGGTGTGTGTGTTGTCCTTAGCGTAAGTTAGTTTAAGATAGATTAAGTATTGTGCAAGATTAGGGTTGGTTCAAATGGCTCTGAGAACTATGGGACTTAACTTATGACGTCATCAGTCCCCTAGAACTTAGAACTACTTAAACCTAACTAGCCTAAGGACATCACATCCATGTCCGAGGCAGGATTCGAACCTGCGACGTAAGATTAGGGACCGATGACCTCAACTGTTTGGTCCCATAATACCTTACCACAAATTTCCATTTTCCAATCACTCTAGCCTCAATTTAATATGCCCTGAAAATTGCGGACAGGAAAGGTACAGCCACTGCTCTTGTTCTTTTCCAAAGAGTTTGCGTTGCCAGTCAATCCGCTGTTAATGTGAGAGTGTTATTGAAATTTGAACTTGCGCCCTTTCCAATGCGTCCCCTCACTGAGGACGAGCCGGCCTGGCTGACCGAGCGGTTCTAGGCGCTACAGTCTGGTACCGCGCGACCGCTACGGTCGCAGGTTCGAATCGTGCCTCGGGCATGGATGTGTGTGATGTGCTTAGGTTAGTTTGGTTTAAGTAGTTCTGAGTTCTGGGGGACTGATGACCTCCGATGTTGAGTCCCATAGTGCTCAGAGCCATTTGAAATGAGGACGATATATGCAAGAGCATGCAGTGGTCGTTACTTGCAACGTTCGCTCCGATGCAAGAAGTACTGAACCTTACAATTCAGAAATGTGCAGTAATTGGTGGTGTACACTTGTTACATACCGAATGAATTAGCAAAATGCTACTATTGTCCTTCATCAGCAGTAGAATATTTCACGAAGGACAAAAATTTATTCTAAGCTGATGCGGAATCATAACCGCAATTTGCGATTTCATTCTTGATTGAATACCGCTGTTAATAGTCAGTGCAGTGTCTCTGCACTATAGCTTCTGCATAAAGCTGTATGAGGTACGACTAAACCAGCCACGGTCGAAGCAGTGTGCAAGATCCATGCAGACCATCGAATGAAACAACAAGTTTACTGTTACGGACAAAAACACTTCAGATGTAATGTCACAATAGATTCTGACTGTACCTTCTCCCAGTGACACACATTACTAAGTACCAAAACAGTAGTCTTTACTGTACTCTTACACAAATTAGTTTTGTTCACAACAATAGCTGTTACAATTTCACAACAATTTTTTCATCAAAAGACACCAACGGCAGGACCTGTGTTCAACGCTGAAGCCTGAAATGGCTGCAGTGAGCATTGTGGTTAAGACTGCATAAGAAGATACCGATATGATGACACTGAACACAACTGTATCACAGACTGCTCACTGCAATAGTATACAGATGAAGACGCAGATATCCTGAAATTGCTGAAAGTATTAGCATCTTTTCAAAATATCTATTTCCAGACGAGTAGGACGGATACTTCCTCCAGCGACCTTTACTCGTCAACATCATGCAAATTCCATCCACTGAATATTGTTTACCTTCTTACAGCAAGCTGGTGTGACATTACTTCAATCACATTTGGGCACGGAAAGAAGTAAGTCAGCGCCAGAATAAAGTTTTCCCTACCTGACTTGGTGTTTACAAACAGCCAGATGCAACAGCACGCCAAATTTCTGAAACGAGGGACAAGTTTTTTGTCGCGTATGGTGAAGATACGAACAGACACATACTGCACGATATTTGCTACCGACAATGCTATAAATATGCGGCAAAACCCACATCAGAAATTGCGAGACTGTCGCCTACTCGAGACGCCGTCGACTACCATCCTTGCCGTACTTTCCTACAAGTACAGGCGTAGTTGGGTAACGAAAACATTCCAGCAGTTTGGGGCTGGATGTTATCAAGGGGACGGGTGATTCACGTAACGAAAAATGGGGTCCTAGACACTCTGCTGAAAATCATTTCTTGCAAATGTACGGAAGTGTGTAGCAGAGGGGCCTGCAGCAGAAAAAAAAGCTCCCTGCTCTGACTGCAGCAGAAAAAAAAAAAAAAAAAACGTGCTCTGTCACCTGCAAGCACTACTGTGGCCATGCGTGCGAGAATACCTCACGGAGGTTGATGCCGAGAGGGATTACGACGATGGGGAACCCCTAACCGACATCATCGCTGAGGAGGAAGAAGCTGATGCACAATCTGAGTTGCATTATGGGCCAAAGTGATCAAGCTATTAAGCATTTATCAAGTCTGTATTCTGTTACATGTTTTTTCATTCGTAGTAATTTTCATTTTTACATATACATTTACCTGGTAGAAACGAAATTGTATTAGGAGGATGTGGTTGTTCTTGGGATTGCTAAACCTTGACAATTAGAAGCTCCTGCCATTCGAAATTTCCGTTCTCTGCCACAAACGTAGCCTTAACATAAATGAGCATTCCATTAAGAGTAAGTTTTATCATTAGAGGCATCTGCAATTAACCTTTTTTAAAAGTTGTACAGTTATACATAGATTTCCGGAACGCGTTTGACACAATGCCCCACTGCAGAATATTAATGAAGGTTCGAGAAGACAGATTAGGTTCGCAAATAATTAAGCGAGTCGCTCGAAGTCGTCTTAGATAACAGAAACCAATACGTTCTCCAGTCGGCGGCGTTTAGCGGGGACAAAAGCATCGTCATGGGTGCCCCGGAGTAATGTGATAGGATCACTCTTGTTCTTATGCTTTTTTCAACTTTTTCGATAAATTGTGAGCGTTGTCGTCGCTCCTTATGGAGCTCTGTAGCCCAGTAACTATGTGGTGCAGCAGTAGATTTGACCAGTGAAAAATGTGGAAAGTTTTAGTCTTTATAAGAAAGGTCTGAGTGCATTTGTTGTACGACCCAATGAGAAACATTTATAAAGACAAAACTGCCAAAATTTCTCGATTTTTTGGACCCCCGCAAGTTAACACAGGATTCTCGAAATCAAAAACTTGGATTCTATACACACTACACACCACCTACATACAACAGACAAGAAGTTCATTAAATATCGGACCTTTTGCAAGGTCCAGTTTACCTGCCGACTGGACTACTCTACAACCCTAAAATGCTTAGCATCCTCTATAAACCTTTTCTTATTCTGTTCCTTGTATGGTCCTACATAATTTCTCTCTACTGCTTTTTCTAGCGTCACACCAACTAAACAGCTCCTAAATGCCGTAAAAAATATCGCAGGAACCTGTCATCCTGCTGAAAAAGTGTTGCCAAAGATTCCTTTCCTCGCCTATTCTTTTGTTTTATTTAGTCTATTATTTTGTTCCTTTGAAGTCAAAAAAAATGGCTCTGAGCACTATGGGACTTAACTTCTGAGATCATCAGTCCCCTAGAACTCAGAACTACTTAAACCTAACTGACCTAAGGACATCACACACATCCATGCCCAAGGCAGGATTCGAACCTGCGACCGTAGCGGTCGCGCGGTTCCAGACTGTAGCGCCTAGAACCGCTCGGCCACTTCGGCCGGCTCCTTTGAAGTCATTTAGCCCTCAAAAGTCTTCTACGAAAAACCACATCTCGAAGGCTTACAAGTAAAACAATTAACTTTTACTAAATACTACGTTTCCATTGTTCTGTTTCCATTTATCGGTCATCATATATAATTACTTACGTGCAAACATAATTATTTTTTTATATCTTTAGGGTCAATATTTCTTTTTTCTTCATCTCCTCCATTATTTTCAAAGGAGAATTTTCTTTGTCACGACGATCTGTACTGTTTTTAGAGGAGAATTTTATTTCTGGGTCCGTATCTGATAATGTGCTGTTGGGGAGTAGAAGTTCCACAGTTCAAATTTACTGTTTTCTTTTAATTTTTATTTCAGTCTTTGCGACTAGTTTCACGGTTATAGCGCCATTAACAAATGCTTATTCTTTTAATCATAAAAGAAAAAAAGAAAAAAAAACAGTGAAACTTGACATCACAGTTCACAGACTACAATTTCATTGGAATGTGATATACATCGACCAACGAGTATATGTTATGGTAGAAGCCGCCAAACGTGGAAATACGACATGAACTAAGCGTTACAAACAAATATCTGTATTTTATTGACATAAAATTTCAAGTTTTAACGACACCTTAATCTCACAGCAACTATTGAAAGTGAGGGCCGCCAGTCTCAATGCATGCATTACAACGGTGCACAACATTTTGCTGCGGTCTCTCAAATATCCCTGTCGTCTGTTCCATAAGGAGAAAGATTGCGAGGATCTCACAAACCAGATCCTCTTCAGATTCTACTGATGTCTGAAGCACCAAATGAGTGAGCTCTGACAATCGCGTTGGCCATGGGAAAGTGGATCCCTTTCTAGTTCAACGACGGGGTTATCTGTTGTTTGGGCGTTCACAGATATTAATATAGAAGTGGAATAGTGTACCGTCTTCTCGCAGACAAGAAGTGCAGTGTCCAACAAACGTGGCAGCATATCTGCAATGAACCAGAGGTGCCGTGCACCATGCAATTGGGCAGGCAGAAAATCTCAGTTCATATCGAGCCTTCAGGAACCGCTACCACCCAAGTTCGAAAAAACCCAAGTCCTACACTTTGAAGCACAGCCCTGCCGCCATTTTCAAGATGGCACTCAGTCACAGGTCTGCCGTGCGGCAGATTCCTTCGTCTATCTATCCATCAGACACGCAACAGACGGAACATGTCCAGTCTGCAAATGCAATGCAAAATATGACGGCTGCAGCTCTGAGTAGCCAATCAAATAACGAGATGGATTACTAAGAGTCTTACGTTTATGGTTTTCAAAATGTTTCCACAACTAGGGACACCTATTAGTGAATTGGAGGCGGCGGGGGAGGGGGGAAGGAGGGGTAAATGATTGAAGTTTGAAGTACGTGGTTAAAATTTTAAAATTCTTTACATTTTCAACAATAACAAAAATTCACAATCGATAAAGGCTTTCTTGAATTGCAATTCTTACTTTCTTGAGCAGTTTTTCGAAAAAGTAAGTAAGGTGTACGGCTCGCTGCCAGAGAAATTATGTTTAGCATGATTATTCTGTCTGACAAGACTTATTTATAAACTGCTGCTGGAAGACTCATATAACCGAAATTAGCCAACTCTAAGTATTCTTTTTTGTTAAGTGTTTAAAGCTGTTACAGGAGGCAAACTTATGAAGGGTAGTGATCACTGGGAAATGAAATGGAAGAGGTCATATTCAAGGCTGCATATCGAAATATGCGTTACAAAGTACGGAAATACATATTCTTGATGGCTCCATCAGGATTGGGTGCAACACATTCCCAATTTTTTCATCACAGAGCCATATTGCTGCATACGAGTAAACGAAATAAAGAATTAGATGAAGTCAGTGGGAATGGAATTTGATTGTCTTCTGTGAGGGATACTTGTTATAAAACTTACACTAGAATAATGTTAAAATGTATAGTTTCCACAGCAAATCCACGTTCTCTTTAACTTAAACAAAGTGATAGCTTCAATGGGGAAGACACTGAGCATTCAAAACTAAAATGGACGAAATACTCTGAGCAGAAGAAACAGAAAGGCGTTTTACGATCTAAGATTGTTAATTCAGCAGCAGAAATATCAATAGAGGGGAAGAAAAGACGGCGTAAGATAGACTTTTAGAATACACAGTGTAGATTCTCATATCACCAAATAACGACCTGACTACATGAGCGATTCACATCATCCTCTAAGACCATTTCAAAGTGAGCAACTTCCTTTCTTTGTGAGTAACACATTCCACAACATCGCGTTTCACCGTATAACGATATTACCAGAATATTCGGAAGTGGCGCATCTCGTTTTGTGAATGACGTTATCAACCACATCGAAATCTGACTTTGATGCTATGATGTTCCAATGAAGTTGCCAAATATGAAATGAGTGTTTCACTGTAATCGTGCACGTGTTGTTCGAAAATCTTTGTCCAAGAAGAAGACGAAGGTATCTGCTCCCTTTATCATAAAGTAAACTATGAAACGTGTAATACTCGACTCTCAAGAAAAGTACTAAAGAGCATTTCGCATACTAATGGCTGCGTAAAATTAATAAGACGCTTAAAATCAGTTGGCCAAGTTCAAGATCCGATAGACAGGTTTTTTATCAAGTTGATGCTCACGGTAGGGTTTAAACCATTACAAAAACAATTCATTCGCGGTAGGCTTGAAGGTTCTTGTGCACGCTGCCTACAGACCGTATGATACGGTAGTTTCGACAAGAGAAGACTTCCACAGTTGTGGGAAAATGATTGGCTTTAAATGACGAACAGATGCATAAAGTGTAGTTTTGATTATTCTGAAAAAGTAAAATAGCGGCAGACAGCACGATGTTGCTAATCACATGGCACCTGAAATTATCAGGGAGTAACAGGCCATCTGACACGGCTAGAATCCAGGCAACGTTTTTTAAAATAAATATATCAGCACGTATTACAAACGTCATTAGTATTTTTTTAAAGTGAAATTTAGAAGATTTGAGTTGGAAAGCATACAAATGAAGGGACTAGTAAGGACACAGAAAAATGACGCATTACAGCGGACAGTAACAGTTCGAGACCGACGTTTCTTTCAAATGAAATGGTACACAGGATGCTCGCAAGCACGAGCAAGCACAAACTTTTCTTGTTGTGAAGCACGTACAACGGCCCTGCCATAATCTACTCAAGCGACTGGAGAGTGTCCTAGGGCATAGTACAAACATGAGAAACATCACGTTCACGCTACCCAATTCTCGCTTGCCGGACAATGCTGTATTTTGTTTACGCTTCGTTGGATGTTCAGTGAAGCATTTTCTCCGCAGACGGGCGAAAAGTGTTTTTCCCCGGAACGTGCCACTGTGCTACCGAGCACAGCTTAAAACAACCTCATTAAGTGCAGTCTTCAGATACAGTAAGTCACCTCCCACAACACACACACACACACACACACACACACACACACACACACACACACACACGTACGAAGGTACATTTCCTATTATTAGCCAGACACCTACCATAGAAATAAGATAATGTGATGAAGTGATGCTCTACTCACTCTTTACATCATGCGGCTATGGAAGGTCAAGCGTACCCGGCCGGAGTCGAAACAAGCGCACGGCGAAGACTGAGTTCGTCTGTAAGACTCAGTATTATCCGTACATGCCTACTCGACGGTTCTATCCGACAAGTTTGGGACAAATTACAGTCAAATGAAATTTTGAGACCGTTTTAAAACTCCAACACTGGACTGGAAACTAAAGAGACCGGCTCAGAATCGGTAGAAATAATGGGCAAAGTGTTTCGATATGCAATACGACACTAGGTTAGAAAATTTTAAAAGGAAAAGGGATAGATTGAAGTTATATATACCCGAAATTGGCGAAGTTCGGTGGCAGGAGGAACGTCCTGTTCTCGTCAGGTCAGTACAGGGTTATAAATGCAAAATCAAAAAGGGGTAATGCACGAATATCTCCAATAATGAATAACGTGATAGGAATGTGAGTGAGCTACTATAAACAGCATAGTGAGCGCATAATCATACCCAATATAGACACGAAGCTAACACCCTATGTAGCAGTACAAGTTCATACGCCAACTAGCTCAATATATGACGAAGCGATTGAATAAAAGTATGACGAGAGAAAAGAAATTACTCAGATAGTTAACAGAGTTGAAAATTTGATTGCTATGGAGGACTGGAATTAGGTAGTGGGAAAAGGAATAGAAGGAAAAATAGACGGTGAATATGGACTGGGGGAAAGGAGTGAAAGAGGAATCTGCCTGGTAGAATTCTGCACACAGCTCAATTTAATCATCTCTAACACTCGGTTTAAGCATCATGAAAGAAGGTTCAATACGTGAAACAGACGTGGAGACAGCGGAAGGCTTCAGACTAATTATATAACGGTAAGACAAATTTCGGAACCAGATTTTAAATTGCAAGGCATTTCCTGGGGCAAATGAGAATTCTGACAGCAATTTACTGTTTATCAACTACAGATCAAAACTGAAAACATTGCAATAAGATAGGAAATTAAGGAGATGGGACTTGTATAAGCTTAAAAAACGAGAGGTTGTGAGAGTTTCAAAGGGAGTATTAGGTAACGACTGACTAGAACAGTGAAAAGGAATGCGGTAGAAGACGAATGGGTAGCTTTAAGAGGTGAAATAGTGAAGGCAGCAATGGATCAAATAGGTAAAAAGACAAGTCCTAGTAGAAATTCTTGGATATCACAAGACATGAGAAAAAAATATAAAAACGCAGCAAATGAAGCAGGCGGAGGGAAATATAAACGTCTAACAAATGAGACTGATAGGAAGTCCACTAGTGCGACCCATTCTTGAGTACTGCTCTAGTATTTGGGATCCCCGCCAGGTCGGATCAAAGGAAGAAATCGAAACAGTTCACAGGCGGACTGCTAGATTTGTTACCTGTAGGTTCGAGCACCGTCCAAGTATTACGCAGATGCTCCGCGAACACAAATGGGAATCTCTCATGGGACGGGTACGTTCTTTTCCAGGCACACCATTGAGAAGATTTTGGGAACCGGCATTTGAAGCTGACTGCAGAACAATTCCACTGCCGTTAACATACATTTCACGGAGAACCACGATGGAAAGATAAGAGAAATTAGGGCTCGTACGAAGCCATACATACAGTCGTTTTCCCTCGCTCCATTTGCGAGTGTAACAGGAATGGAAACGACTAGTTGTGGTACAGGATATACACCACCACGCACCATACGATGACTTGTAGAATATGTACGTGTATGTAGATGTAGAAATGCAAAATGGCTAAGCAGGAATGACTAGAGGACTAATGTAAGGACGTAAAAGCATGTATCACTAGGAAAATGGTAGATACTGTCCACGGGAAAATTAAGGAGGTCTTTGGAGAAAAGGGAAGCAGCCGCACGAATGTCAGGAGCTCAGTTGCAAAACCAATACTGAGCAAAAAAGAGAACGCTGAATTGTAGGAGGTGTACACAGAGGGACTATACAAGGGAAATGAACTTCAAAGCAATATTATAGGAAGGGAAGAGGATGGAGATGAAGATGAGGTGGGACATATGATACTGCGGGACGAATTTGACAGAATACTGAAAGACCTACGTCGAAACAAGGCCCCTGGAGTAGACTTTCTGTGAGAACTACTGATAATCTTGGGAGAGCCAGTAATGACCAAGCTATTCGATCTGATGTGCAAGATGTGTGAGATATGCGAAATACTCCGAGTTCAAAAAATAAAATAAAAAATGTAATAATTACAATTCCAGAGAAAATACGAGCTGACAGGTGTGAATATTACCAAACTATCACTTTTTATAAGTCATAGCAGCAAAATACTAACACACATTCCTCACAGTAGAGTGGAAAAACTGGTAGAAGCCGACCTCTGGGAAGATCAGTTTGTATTTCGAAGGAATACAATGCAATACCGACACTACTACTTATCTTACAAAATAGATTACAGAAAGGCACACCTACTTCTAAAGTATGTTGACTGGAATGAATTCTTTGAAATTCGAAAGGCTGCTGGGTTGGGTTAAAATACAGGGAGCGAAAGGCTATTTACAATTGGTACAGAAACCGGAAGGCAGTTATAAGAGTCGAAGGGCATAAAAGTCAATCAGTGGCTGGGAAGGGTGTAAGGCTGGGTTGTAGCCTATCCCCATTGTTAATCCATCTGTAAATTGAGCAGTCACGTAAAGGAAACCCAAGAAAATTTGGGGAAGGAATTAAAGTTCAGGAAGAAGAAATAAAAACTTTGACGTTTGCCGACGACACTGCAATTCTGCCATAGACGGCAAAGGACTTGGAAGTGCAGTTGAATGGAATAAACAATGTCTTGTAATGAGGAAATAAGATGAATATCAACAAAAGCAAAACAAGGGTAATGGAATGTAGTCGAAATAAGTCAGGTGATGCTGAGGGAATCTGATTAGGAAATGTGACTCTAGTAGAAGTAGATGAGTTATGCTATTAGGGCTATAAAATAACTGATGATGAACAAAACAGAGAGGACATAAAATGTAGACCGACAATGTCAAGAAAAGCACTTCTGAAGAAAAGGAATTTGTTGACACTGAGTATAGATTTCAGGTCATTTAAGGTCATCAGTCCCCTAGAACTTAGAACTACTTAAACCTAACTAACCTAAGAACATCCATGCCCGAGGCAGGATTCGAACCTGCGACCGTAAGAGTTAGCAAAACCTTTTCTGAAGGTATCTGCCTGAAGTGTAGCCTAGTATGGAAGTGAAAGGTGGACGATAAACAGTCCAGACTAGAAGAGGACAGAACCTTTTGAAATGAAGTGCTACAGAAGAATGCTGAAGGTATGGTGAGTATACTAGGTAACTACTGAAGAGGAGACATTAAGGGATCACCAGTTTAGCACTGGAGGGAAGTGTGTGTTTGGGGGAGGGGTGTGTAAAAATTGTAGAGGGAGAACACGAGATGACACGGTACGCAGGTTGAGAAGAATATAAGTTGCAATAGTTATTCGGAGATAAAGAGACTTTCACAGGATAGAACAGTATGGAGAGCTGCACCAAACCAGTCTTCCGACTGAGGACGACAACAACAACAACAACAAAATGGCAGTATTATTAGTAGTTGTATCAGTAGCAGAGAGGTGACTGGGTGAGGTACGGCACTTAATCTAGCTTTCACCAAACCGAACTCACGTCGCCGATTACAGAGTGGCACACCACTGGACCGGTTATGCCTAGAACTCTGCCAGGGCCTCATGTGGATCGACGAATCACGTGACGAATTACGGCACGTCGATGAAAGTGTGGGAATCTTTTGAGTATTAGTTGACTTACCGATCTCACCGATACTGTGGAAACAATTTGGAAATAGTCTTTATTTTCAAGACAGAATCGAGTGGACTGTCGAAAGGGTACGGAAGGAAGGAAGGAAGGAAGGAAGGAAGGAAGGAAGGAAGGAAGGAAGAAAGAATAAGGTTTCGCCGATGAGGTTATGAGACGTAGTGCACAGAAATGCGGAAGAAAACCGCGCGTGCTTCTCTTACGGAACTATCAGCGATACGGGGAACTCGTGGAAATGCTAAACGTGGGAGAGCGGCCAAGGTTTTTAGCATATCTCACCCAAATTAAAACAATACGCACTCTGCCTACGTCATATTCCAAAGACGATCCAAAATTTGCCAGTGTGCTTTCTCGCTTGGTTAAACGAGTATTCTTGGTGTTGGGATCAATTTAAAGAAAGCATGTCGCATTCTGCATCAAACTATCAATCTGGCATTTATGAAGGCCTAAACCTTGGATCAGAGTGTTGTTCAAACACTTTTATTCTTGTCTTATCCGGAAATTACTTTGAGCAGATAGAGAACCAACTCGTGAGGCTAACGTCTTAGACCTCCTGGCAACAAAGAGACATGAACTTATCGAATCAGTTATCGTAGAGGAAGGTATCAGTAATCATAAGGCTGTGACAGCATCTATGACGACGGGTCCTACAAGGAAAGTTAAGAAAGGTAGGAAGATATATTTGCTCAGCAAGGGTGACAGGATACAAATTTCAGAATATCTCAGCAGTCAGAATCAAATATTCGGTGATGAGGACGAAGATGTGGAGAACAAATGGAAAAAATTCAAAGGCATCGTTCAATATGCCCTAGACAAGTATGTTCCGAGTAAGGTTTTAACGGATGGGAAAGATCCACCATGGTTTAACAGTCGTGTTAGAAAAGCGCTACGTAAACAAAGAGCACTTCATCTCAGATTCAAGAGAAGTAAAAACCTAGTTGATAAACAAATGCTGAACGGAGCGAAAACGAGCGTAAGGAGAGCAATGAGAGAAGCGTTCAATGATTTAGAAAGTAGCCGCCCGGTGTGGCCGTGCAGTTCTAGGCGCTTCAGTCTGGAACCGCGTGACCGCTACGGTCGCAGGTTCGAATCCTGCCTCGGGCATGGATGTGTGTGATGTCCTTAGGTTAGTTAGGTTTAAGTAGTTCTAAGTTCTATGACCACAGATGTTAAGTCCCATAGTCCTCAGAGCCATATGAACCATTTTCTTGATTTAGAAAGTAAGACGTTGCCAACCGACCTGAGTAAAAACCCTAAGAGAATTTGGTCGTATGTAAAATCAGTAAGTGGGTCAAAACTGTGTATTCATTCTCTCAGCGACCACACCGGCACCGAAACGGTGCTTACTGGTATTTCTTATCTTTCAAATATCATCACAGAAAGAAATCCGGTGACGTCAAATCCGGCGACCTAGCGAGCCAATTAATAGGGCCATCTCTGCCGACCCACCGATCAGTGTAAACATGGTCACACACCTCTCGCGCTTAAATTGCGTAAGACGCTGAGCAGCAATCATGCTGAAAACACATACGTTGTCGAACGTCTAGGGAAACATTTTGTAGTAATATCGGTGGTTCCTGTTGCAAAAATGTCCGATATTTGCGCCAATTCAACGTGCAGTCGAAACACGGTGCCGTCGATAAAATACGGATCACTGAGTTTGTTACCCATGATGCTACACCATACGTTAAGCGGCCAAGAAAGTTGATAGCCAGCTTTCCGTAACCAGTGGGGATTGTCTACACTCCAGTAATTCATGTTATGCCAGTTAACGCTACCATGGTTTGTACATGTAGACTCAACGGAAAATAGTACCTCCGCAAAGAACGCGAGAGTCGTTTTGCATTCGTTGACGCGCCCAATCACAAAATACTGCCCGGTTATGGAAATCGGCGCCATGAAGCTCTTGATGCAGTGACACGTGGTATGTATGATACCTATGACGATGCAGTATTGTGACAGTATTATCTACCGATACACCGGAATCGTGGTGTAATTGCCGGGCGCTTTCCGTGGGTTGTGGTGCACTGGGTGCACTGCCGTTAGTACAGCTATTTCATTAGCTTCTCATGTGACACGTTTGCTTCGTTTTCCTTTGCCAGTCTGCCAGTCCGAACGCTTCCAGCAGACATAAATGCTTTCATAATCTTGTAAAAGAACGAACAAGAGTGAGCTTTCTCTGATAGCAAGCTCGGCATACAAAGCAACATCAGTCTCAACATTTCTCATAAATTCTCTGTAAATCAGTATCATTTAAGTTTTTTTGTGGTTTTAACATTCATCGCCTATTTGCACGTCCGTTCTCCAAATGATAGGTAGGTGTGCAGGCAATAAACACTGCGTAAGTAGTGTAATGTTTAGAACCGCTATCTGTTCTACGTCTGCACTATACGTGAGGTCCAGTCGCCGTGTACTGCCTGTTATATTCCGTCGTAGTTAGCTACACAGCCACGGTTGTGCGTCGAGTAGTCCCCTGTTCGAAATGTCGGAGGAATACGACGTTGCGAATGGGGTTTCAAATTAGAATTTATGAAATATTGGCCTGACCCACCTTCGCAGCATGGAGTTGGGGTCCCACGTGCCACTGGATATTGAAAAGAAAATGTTTCAGGCAAAACGTACGTAGATTTTGCTGTACAACCATAATGTGCAATAAAAAACGGGGATTCCCATTGAATATTTCAAAGTTGGCCGCCGCCACGCACGCACGGAGTAGGGTGGGAGCTGAGTGTGGTCCCATTGGATGTCCCCCTCCGAAACAGACAAATTGGAATAATAACTTTTTTTGATCCGATGTGTTGTTTTCGAGATATTTCAATGTCTTCAGTTAAAATGAACACCTTGTATATGTTCAGTATTTCGACATTAAAAAAAAGTGCTACTGCTGATGACATTGTAGGATGTCAACAATTACCACAAAATACAATAAGAGAGTATAATTTTAAAATTCTCTATTATTTCATAAGATTAAAACAAAATTTGTCCTGGGACTGGTAAGTTTGTTCACAGACGGTGCTGTTTCACTGACAGGTAAAAAAGCAGTCTTACTGCTCGTATACCAGAAATTCCCCCAAAATAATTTGGCAACATTGCATTCTACACAGAGTAAATTTGGTAGAGGAAAAAATAACTCCTGATTTACAGAAAAATTTAACATTGCTATAAAAGTACTCAGTTTAATTAAATGACGTGCACTGAACTCCCATCTTTTCAAAGAACTCAACTGTTTTGCATACCGATATGTGTTGGTTATCACGAGGACGCATACTGATTCATCTTTTTGATTAGGTAAAACGCCTCGTTACAAAATTAAAATCTGATGTGACTAAACATTTTGAACATAAAAAGCGGATTAACAAATTAGCTTATTTGACGGATATATTCAACAAATTTCACGAGCTCAATCTTCGTTACCAAAGTTTTGACAGAAACATTTTTAAAGCCCATGAGAAAAATATTTTTAAAGCCCATGAGAAAGAAAATGGATTTTATAAGAAAGTATTATTTTGGACTGACTGCGTTAATAAGGGGAACATTGCAGTTTTACCAACTGTGTTAGTGGATTTTTGAAATTAATCAAACTCCACCTACAAATAATCATGGTCATAGTTTTTAAAATACTTTCCAGACACTGAGAAAGATGATACTAAACAAGAATAGATTGCAAATCCGTTTTGCACCACCGCCATCCATTCCTCAGATCTTCCCCCAAATTAAAAGAAAGTCTTTTGGAAATGTCCGTTGACAGTTCCCTGAATATAAAAATCTAGAATATGTCAATTTATGATTTCTGGTGTCATGCACGCAAACAGTGCACTGAACATAGTGCCACCGCCATGACACACCTCCTATTCCCCTCTACTTATCTGTGTGACCACGGTTTCTCTGCACAGAAACTTAAGTCAAATTCGTATAAATTGATAGTGTAGATATGAATTTAAAAAACTAGTTTTTTTATGCAGATGTGTTTGATCGTTGTATACAGCTGCAATCTGTTTAATATTTTTTTCTTTTCCTGTTAGAGATAGCAGCATCCCATCTGTGGTATCGTCCAAAGGATCACGGCGTCACACCAAGGTCAGCAACGCACATCGATATCAGACATTAATTATGTCTCGCTGCAGTCCACAACGACGAATGGGAGAGGCTGTAGAAGACACGTCCTCCTTCTCAACCTACCAGCGTTCTTGCACGGAGGTCGTCATAGAGCTGAGCACGGAAGTACTTTCCCAGTTCGTGATCTCAGCTGATTATATGATAGCGGAACAAACACTGGTAGCACTTCTGTAAAATATCTGGGAGTATGCGTGCGGAATGATTTGAAGTGGAATGATAATATAAAATTGATTGTTGGTAAGGCGGGTACCAGGTTGAGATTCATTGGGAGAGTCCTTAGAAAATGTAGTCCACCAACAAAGGAGGTGGCTTATAAAACACTCGTTCGACCTATACTTTAGTATTGCTCATCAGTGTGGGATCCGTACCAGATCGGGTTGACGGAGGAGATAGAGAAGATCCAAAGAAGAGCGGCGCGTTTCGTCACAGGGTTATTTGGTAACCGTGATAGCGTTACGGAGATGTTTAGCAAACTCAAGTGGCAGACGCTGCAAGAGAGGCGCTCTGCATCGCGGTGTACCTAGCTGTCCAGGTTTCGAGAGGGTGCGTTTCTGGATGAGGTATCGAATATATTGCTTCCCCCTACTTATACCTCCCGAGGAGATCACGAATGTCGAATTAGAGAGATTCGAGCGCGCACGGAGGCTTTCCGGCAGTCGTTCTTCCCGCGAACCATACGCGACTGGAACAGAAAAGGGAGGTAATGACAGTGACACGTAAAGTGCCCTCCGCCACACACCGTTGGGTGGCTTGCGGAGTATAAATGTAGATATAGATGTAGATGTGAAGCAGTCAACATCATCGAGTAGATCTAAGCGCTATTCTGGTCTTAGATGGAAAGGTCATTTTGTAAATGTTGAACATTGTACTTCAAGAGAATGGTTTGCTAATTAGTGCATCAAGTGATGCTTTAATAGTCAATGAATGTTGAACATTATCATGCTCGAGGATTGTATGAAGTTCAGTAAATCGTTTTAGCATTCATGTAATAAAGTGAACTAATATTTCATACGTTGTAGCTGAGATGAGCCATCTTCCCGAGCAACCAAAGAACCCACAGTTATGATCGGTCAATTATAGTTTCGTCTGGTCATAACTAATGGCGGCGAGAATTTGGGGCTAACCTGCTTATCTTACACGACGGCTGCCTGCCCTGTGCGCGAGTTGCGCACGATTTTCTGGCTGCTGACCTGCTTTTGTTCTGCTGTATTAGTGCGTGTCTTACTACATTCCACCAAGTCTGAGCCACCATAGGAAATGTCTGTAACCGATCTTACACAGTTTCAGGCGCAGCAGATTGAATGCCTGCTGCTCAGTGTCAGTCAGCTGACGTCTTTACTGAATGAGTAAGCAGCACCGCCGCCGGTAGCTGCTCCAAAATTTCGCCCAGATCACAGCCAAGACGAAGAATGGTCGAACTATAGGACGTAATTAGAGGCACCCTTCGCCGCCTACAAAATAACAGGTATGGACTGCAATGCTTAGTTTTTGTCCATCATGGTCTCTGTGTCAAATTGTGTGCCGAAACTGTTCCCGAGAAAATCATGTACGGCGATCTTGTGAAATTGCTGGATTAACACTCTGACAGTGAAATCCATGTGGCTGCTCCACGGTTTAAATGTTGTTCGTCTGGAGCAGCAGCCTGCTCAGCCAGCCAAACAGTGGCTAGCAGAACTCGGGTCTCGCCAGGCATTGCAAGTTTAAGTGTTCGTGTGGAATTAATTACTGTGATGCCATGTTACGTGATGCTATCACTCAGAATATATCAGACGCTCGCATTTGCACCGCAGTTTTTGAACTTCCAGACCCTGATTTAAAAAAAAGTTCTGTCTGTAGCGGAATCTCAGACAACTGTGGACTCAATTGAGAGTGTGTTTCTTTTGTTCGTAGTGCACCAGACTCTGTCTCCTGTACAGAACAGTGTTCAAGTAATTCAGAATAGAGCCGAGACAAACAGTAAGAACAGTAGAAGCAAAAACTTTCAGTCTCGTAGCACATGGCATATGTTACAACACTCTAGGAGAAAATCATGTCCTCGGTGCTTTTCGAGGCATGATCGGAAAGACTGCCCTTGACTTGATGCTAGCTGCTTTCACGAAGATCACATTCAATCAGTGTGTTTACGTGGGAAGCAAGGCCAAGGCAACAGCCGCCATCGTGCAAGTGTACGGCAACCGCAGCTACTCTGTCAACAGGTGTATGCAGTACGGGCCACGCCACTTACTCGGGCACGAACTGAACCAAGAACCTCGACATTGTGGAAATCTTCCGCTGCGATACGCTGGCAGGTGACTAAACGTTTTTAGAATCGGAAGCCCACGCTACAGCAGCCTACTTCTACTTTGTCTGCCTACAATGTACGTGAAACTCCAGTCCTTGGTGTGTGTGTGTGTGTGTGTGTGTGTTTGTGTGTGTGTGTGTGTGTGTGTGTGTGTGTAGTTTGCCAGCTACTTTTCAGGGTGTGACAATAATATGCACTGTGCCTCTCCAAAACATTGGAAGAAGGGACCTGACCCAGATCGCCATCATACTCGCCGATGATGATCATCTGGGGGAGTGAAGAACAGAGGTTCATCGCTGAACACATTGCGACGCCGTTCACCGCAGCCTACCAAGGGATGGTAATTACTTAACCGGCTGCTGCTACCCTCCAACCAATGGTGCAGGATGACACAGAAAGTTGCAGAGATCCAAGACTTGTTCTCGAATGGCAGCCACAGATGTGAAGGGGTTACGATGTACTTGCTGCACAATACGGTGATCCTCGCTTGTGATAGGCAGACGTGGTCGACTGGAACGTTTACGAGAATGCCTGCCCTCACGATCGTATGCAGTCCATCGTTGAGCCACTGTCACTGCTCTAGAAATATGGATACTGAACGATTCGACTAGCCTGCCAGATGGAAACCCACAATGAGGCCCCGTTCAAACTCTCACATGCTGATAATGCCCTCACACGAGTACGCGGCATCTCCGTGTCCTCCACGGTGATCACCCAACATCTGACGCTGTTCACGCCGCTTATATACCCTACCAGACCTGGTAACAACACTAAACAAGAATAAAAATGCAATCTGGTGGCCGTTCTACCTATCACAGTGAAGTGCGCATTCACAAACATTTACACAGCCGCCAATGGTGTGTACATGTGGGAAGTTACATTGACATTGGACCATGTCTTCTGGGTGCTTCACTTCTATTGTCAGGCAGTGTATCAATATGATTAACATTTCTCATATAATAAAAAATTAGTATTACAAAGTAACATGCTATTTAAGATAAAACTTTTGTACAACAATAAAAAAAAAGTATTCCTTCGGTCGTCATGTCTATAATTCTGCATAGAGTAGTTCAAAGTATCTCATTAGTAGGAACGTAGAAGCCTAGAACGAAACAGGACAAACAGTGAGTTAGCAACTTTCGTAACAACCTCACAAACTTAGACTTGTAAAGGGAATTATTCTACGTCAACCGCAAACTGACTTAACCAGTCAGCTTAAGCGGGCCAAGGACACCCGTCCTGGTCGAAAGATGCTAGTGAGCGTTCGCTGATCAGCGGATAACATTCTTGAATAACAGATATCTCCCAGAAGCGGCGTTCCTTTCATTCACGACCGTACGTTGTTAATATCAAACGTCCTAGACAATCCGAAGAAATGTATTTAGTAAGTCGCGTAAACTTGTACAACTACGGAGACATGCATCAAATTTGCTGAAAAATTTCCTTTCTTTCCTTACGAAGGTTTAAATGAACGCTTATCATTGGTAAGCGCTACGTTGATATCAGTCTTCTGGTTCAGGATGACGGGCGGCCGCAAGATCCTAGACATCGTTCTAAGACTTTTCTCTCTTCTTACCATGTGGGTAGAAACTAATTTCTTTAAGAGTTCTATAAAATAGTATAAACACTTCATATACGGAGCTAATTTTCCGACTCTTCTCTGACACTGTCTTCTGTTTCCGCCTTTTCCACACCGAGCACGGTAAGGAACTGGAGGACGACGGTTCAAATCCTAATCTGTGCATGTACGTTCAGGTTTTCCGAAATCGCTTAAGGCCAATGGTTCCTTTGCAAAGGCCAAAACTGATTTTCTTCCCCATTCTTCGCTAAATCTGAGATTGTCCTTCGTCAGTAACGACCTCGTCGTCGACTCGACGTTAATCTCTACAATGTTTTTCCTTTTTGCTCTATTCGTTAACATTCCCGGAAATGATTTGAGCAGGCAGCATATCTGTGACTGTTGTGTCGGGTGGTGGGTTATCGTAAATGCAGACTTTGGAGACTTCCAACGAGAGTAAACTGTAGATATCTACTGCTTTAGTGCACTAGAGAAACAAGTGGAACACAAAACACAACTCATCCAGTTTTGTACTGTCAGACAGACTCCGACCGGTGTGACAACTGCGGGAAAATACTAACAAATGTGCTGGCAGAATTCACGATGCTCTCCGGTTTAGTTCTTAAACGATCTTTGTTTTTTTCAGCGATATTATGCGTCCACTCTGTGCCTGCGTCCATGGCGGGGGCTGTGTCTGCATGCCATCCGTACTGTTCTGATGACAGAAATATTCCATCTCCTATTAACCTAATACACCAAAAACAAAGAACGAAAAGGGCAGAAAATTCTAAGCTCTCAGATGTGCAAATTGCTGAAAAAAACTGGAAAATCCAAACAGCAGACCTGCTAAAACGTATAGGTTTGGCTACTTGTGCGATGCGAGTAGTTGTCAACATTCAGAATATACATCTCACTAAGTTATTTTGCATATTTTCATTCACCAGTGTTCAAATGGCTCTAAGCACTATGGGACTTAACAGCTCAGGTCATCAGTCCGCTAGAACTTAGAACTACTTAAACCTAACTAACCCAAGGACATCACACACATCAATGCCCGAGGCAGGATTCGAACCTGCGACCGTAGCAGCAGCGCGGTTCCGGACTGAAGCGCCTAGAAACGCTCGGTCACAGCGGCCGGCTCATTGGTGCCTAATGAGATGATAACCTGGGGAGCTCTTCACTTGGGCAAAAAGTATTCACTGCACAAAAGAACATAATCAGTATTATGTGCAGGATTCACACGGGTACATCTTGCGGCCGTCTCTTGCCGCAGTTGGGAATATGACGGTAACCGTAGCCTCACAGTACACTTATTCACTTATGAAATCTGTTACGGTCAACAATCCATCTGAGTTTGACAGTATCAGAGATAGAGATCATCACAAGTACCACACTGAAGGAAAAATGACCTCCATTACCCTTTAATAAATTTGACTTTGGCAAGAGAAGGAGTGAAATATGAAACTATAAAACTCACTGACAATCTACGAAAGGAAATAAAATGCCTTGTAGACAGCAGCACTGTTTTCAAACATAGATGAAAGATATTTCTCCTTAACAAATCCTGCAATACCACAGAAGAATTCTTCAGCAGAAACAATTAATCATTTTTACACAAAAACTAGGTAACTAACTAGTTATATCTTGTGTCGTACGTTGTTCTTCTGTTAACCACACAGCGAAAGAC
Organism: Schistocerca serialis cubense; assembly: GCF_023864345.2. Taxonomy (NCBI): domain Eukaryota; kingdom Metazoa; phylum Arthropoda; class Insecta; order Orthoptera; family Acrididae; genus Schistocerca; species Schistocerca serialis. The sequence goes on from NC_064640.1 coordinate 601,838,540, forward strand.
AAACTAAACTAACTAATAAATTTCGGACGGCACAAACAAGGTGATAACGTGTAAAGTGGTGGCTGAGCGTAAGCATCTTTGACATGTCGTTGACTACGAGGTACCACTCTCGATTGGGAATTGAGTGGCTTAACCATGGCCCCTGTTCTGAACAAAAGGACCTCGTAAATGAGTTTCACTCAACAACAGTCATTATAATACTTAACAGAATGAACGAATAGTACATACGAGTTTCATATAAGTATTTCACAATGTCCTGCACATGCAACATGCCAGTGGGTAGTTGTCAGACGATTTTCTACACATACTTAAAGGAAGTTGATTAATAACTGACAAAACTGCGAAAAAAATGACAATCTACCGTGATCATGGCTTGACAAAGACTGCTCAGAATTAATGAACAAGCAAGATTCCCACTTTTTCTTAAGACAAATATGTCACCTCTCACACAGAACACGCTGATGAGTTTCGTATCCCACAATTGGACGTTTCTGGGGCTGCGTAGTAGGAACTGATTTCATCTTATTAAATGACACTTTCTCCAACGCCTTTGCTGCAATTTATACTCTCCTCTCAGGTGCTGGATATGTTTCAAACTTTACTTTACGGTCGGTACCTAATGTTTCCTATACAGAGCTGAAAGATACTTTTCATTATATCGTAATTACGTATACTTTTCAAAAGAAAAAGGATGAGTTAAGTAGACACTTATGTCGGTGGGGAATAAAATTTGAATCACATTAGACCTTCTACGTCTATCCGCAGATATTCCTGCGTGATAATCTTGGTGTACCAAACTATAGAGGCCGCACACAATTGCAGAGCTCCAAATAAGGAACACGGTTGCACAGAATATTCCACTCTTTCTTGCGACAAATTAGCCATTTATGTACATATACATCCTTACACAAAGAAACCGAGCTGCACATAATAAAAATATGAGTGAAGCATTGTTCCATCCAGTCACTTAAATAACAGACAATTCGTGTTACACGACATCAGCTGATAAATCCGAAACACAGAGAGAGAGAGAGTACGATCAGCCCAGTTCGTGAGAAACAGAGACTCGCTCAAAATCAATAAAGTTAAATCATTATTTACCACTGCCAGTATCGACATGACTTAATCTTTTAGTTTTTATAATTTATGCAGAAATACGATCTAATGTAATGTGTCTTTCACTTTTATGTAGGACACTGTCGATAGTAACACATCATGTCCAGTACAGTCCAGTACACGTAAGAGAAGTATGAATTGCAGCAAAGGCTTTGTACCTGGTGTAGTTTAATAGGTTCACGATCGCTGCTAGGCACGGATCACGTTAAGAAATATATTTTTTTCTGTTCATTCCTATCCTATGCGGTTTCTTGCAACTGCAGGCGACACTAACGACTATACGGGTTATATCACAGTTTTCCTCGTAAAGCGATCCAGATTTACGCCTTTCGTTGTTAATTTCGATCACTTAAGGGCAGTGCCGCGATGATTACTTTTTATGTAGCAAGAAGTAGTAATAACTATGCACACTTTCTACTACACAAGTAAGTGGTTTCTATGGTCTATTTTAACTACTCATAAAACAGGCTGTAATTGTGAAGAATAAATAAATAATAACTAAAAATAAAATTCTGTATTAACCCTTTCCTAACACAAAAAATAGGCGACTTCGAAGAGAAATCAGCAGCATTCCCAAGGTGCTTCGGACGATCCACCGTTATTTCGGCAATTCGAAAAATTTGCCGGTGAAGATTATTACTTTTGTGGATGAACGACTGAATGGGTAGATAATGAACTGCAGCTTAACAACGAATATATAACAATGAACAGAAGAGCACTCTTAATGTCCTGCTGCGAAAAACTGCACCTCTTAGTTCTTGTTTGCTTTAAATCTCACGGACATGAACTTAACAGCGAAAGCACTTCAAACTACAGTAGTTTCTCCTTCACTTGGCTCCATAACAGAATAAGGAAGATTATGGGTTTGAAGTCCCACCGACAAGTTATTAGAGACAGAGCGCGACGTCGAGTTGACGAAGGAAACTGGCCTTTGTGCGTTTAAAAGGAACGTTTCTGGTACGTGCCTTCAGATTGGCGATTGGAATTTGAAAACTGCCTACCATTGCGCTACCTCGCTACAACAAACGAGTGCAGCACCCGGCACAAACATCTGCCAGCAGCATCTTACCGTGCCTGCGCAGAACTGGTGTTTTCATCTTGCCTTAGTTCACTTCCTATTGACACGTACCGCAGTTACCCGTTTTCCTTTACCACCATGTGTAAGGGGTAAGGTTTCAATTAGGAAGGAGCCTTAAGCAGCGGACCGTCCACCACCGTAATATGGACACCGGCAGCATCCGCCGTAGTAAACTTCAAAGGAACACAACAGTTAGCCGACAAGAGTTCTATGAAGACAACGGCAAGAACCATCAACTACGTAAGATCCGACACTCCACAAGGGCTACTCGCAAGTAAGGCTGTACCCACCTCCCCTCGACTGGGATCATTATGGACCACGTGTGGTGGATGGGATTTCATTCTATACACAAATCAAGTTTCCTCTCATTCATTATGTAATAGGTACACGGACACATGGTCACAGCTCGCTACTGGTGGGGACACGAATACTACGTTAACCTGGCAGTACGCGTGGTTACTGCAGTGTTGATAACATTGAGAACAAGATTATCTGATACATTCCTAACGTACATATGAAACGCTTTTTGCACACTGACGCTCAAATGATGATGAACTTCAACAACAAGCTCAACTTCAGACGAGACATTCAATACTTGCTCTCAGTGACCCACCTCTCGTTATCGCAGAGCTGAGATAACGATTCACGTTCTCTGACACTGAAAATTCCACTATTTATATGTGTGTCCTTAAAGGGTAGTCCTTGACCTGGACGGAAGACCGATTAGGATGCAAATTTTTTGCTCCAAGAATTCCGGATAATATGCACCAAAATAATCATCATTCATGTTGACTTACACTTTACTAAAATAAATTTTGTGTTTAGCGAGAACCACATTTAAGTTTACATATTACTAAAGTCGACCAAATCAAATGGTCATCTTGAGATCTATGTGCTGCCTAGGAGAACTAAGCGTTATCACTTCTATACAGCACATTGATCTCAAGATGACCATTTGAAACTGTCGAAATCCATAATCCAGAAACATATATGTGATTTGCATGCAGTGGCAGTAATGGTTAGCGTCTTTGGGTGGCGTGCTGCAGGTCGTCATTTCGAACCCGATCAATATCAATTGTTTGTTATTTGATATTTATCATTCCTGGAAGGTTCTTGAAGTATCTTACGTCAGTATGTATATATATTCTGGAATATTCGATGTTTGTACAAATAGCTGCACTATCCGTCCAGGAGTTCAGTTCAGTCCTGGCTTTACGTTGGTGATACTAATAAACACGCTTTTAGTGCTAAATGCTGTAATTCATTGAAGACCCTGCTTTGGGATTTGGTTTTTAATGCGATTACGAGGTAACATTACTTGGTGAAGACGCCGGTTACTTCAAAACCGTGGCTTCGATTAGGCAACGTAAAAGCTGTTGCCATTATGGACACGAACCTGAAAAACAAGCAGTACATCATTCCCACGTCCCGTATATTAAGGAGACCATTGGAATCAACGCTAACATTAAGTCAGCTGCGCATTAGGCATCCATCAGTGTTCTCCGGAGAAGCTGGTCAGGGCCCTACAAAGTGGCTGAAAGGATTCGTTCGAATCTCCAAATGCAACAGGTTGGATGACATAATGCGTTTCAAATATGTACTATTACTTGGTTGGCACAGCCCAGCAGTGGTTCGAAAACAACTAAGAGTAGCTCCACAGCTGGGATAAATCCAGGCCAAACCGAAGAAAAAAGTTGACGACAATCAGTAGCAAGTCTGCTTAGTGTAAGAAAAACTGGAGAACAGGGCCCAACGTCATGGCGAAACGACGCAGGTCTACATACAGAATGTTTTGGCCCTACGACACATTGTGAATCCATATATGGCAGAAGTTGTCAAAATCTCACCCCTTGATGGAAGAAGCTGTACAATACGTGTAACAAGCTCTTCTGGTAAAAGATGTCACAACAAAAGTGTAATTCGTCAAATTGTACTAGCGCATCGAGGAACTGCAACAGAAAAGAAGCGGAAGAAAGAAGTATGAGCGAGTCCCAAATGTGGTCCCTATGGCAGCTGTGGCAGACCACCAGGACATCGCTTCTCTCACACACCATGTAGAGAGATAAGAGATACAGCATTTTATGGCAACCTGAACTGTCAGAACGAGTAAGCAAGATATAGCAACCATGAATATCGATCCGATAGGACGAAAGGTAATAGAGAATACAGATGAAGACGAGTATCGATCTTCAGCACCGATTTCGGCTAACTGCCGAACGCGTCAGAAAGAGTGGACTCGGCCAAATCGGACTTAAACCACAGCCATCTAATGACAACCCAGCACTCAACCAACACGTGTACAACCAACTCCTACGTCAAGTATAAAGCCCTGTATAAGAACAGACATTTGGAGAGCAGAGGACAACACACCGGCGTATTTCCGCAACGGACGCCCTGGACAAGTTGTACGCTACTGAAAAGAAACATGGTGAATTCTAGACGACGACTGAGACGAAGCCCATCGCCGTACTCTGGACGAAGTTGCTCCCTAAACGCCGTAGCCGTTCCCCGTCACCGTAGAGAAGTACCAGACACTCGACGCTCGCCCAGCCAAAACGTCCAGCCCACAGGGACAAATATTGCAAGAATAACTATAAGTGACTGAACACGGCCCTTTGAACCCGTCGTTTTAAGACAATGTAGTTATAATGTTATTCCCGGTTGGTACTTCTTGCAGGCATCACAAGCATCTATAAACTGTGGAAGATCAGAGCTCCAGACTAACGAAGCCATTCCAACAAGCATACATAACGACGTTTGTTCTAGGTAGTTGTCTGGCTTCGAAGACGTTGTTTCCCGCCATCATCACAGCCACGAGTTCCAGTCTTCAGTCAAGATGCTCAGTTAAATGGTGAAGCTTCTGTCGACTGCAAAACCTGCTGAGGCTCACAAAAGAAATCTACATACCAGCATCGACCATAAGCGCTGTAGACGGTGAAAGAAAACTTTGGATCACTAATTGTCACGAGCAGCCGCAACTCATCCCTAAAAATATGTACAACAGTACAGACGCACACGTCCAGGAAGGGCAGCTTAGTTTCATTAACGAAGAATCGAGCCCAGCTATCACTACGAACAACACAGGGGAGGAAGCCACTGGTCGAACTGTCAATAGGATCTGGCCTGATCGAGGAACAACGTCGGCGAACGGTAACCGTTCTGCGTCAGTTTTCGAAAGCTTTCACATCCGCAGTGGAGAAAAAACACACCAAGCGGGGAATGGTATAACACCGTATCAATATTGGGAAACGTAGTACTCGTACAGGATGTCGCCGGCTGAGCGACGCATAATATGGAAGGAAATGGAGAAGATGGTGCAAGATGACAACATTGAACCTTCAGAATGTCCTTATTCTCTCTTGCGGTCCTTCTGAAGAAGGTGGGCGGCTCGTGACGTTACTGCGTCGACTACCGACAGCTGAACAAAATTACAAAGAAAGATATCTATCCATAGCAGGGCGTTGATAACATCCCATATTGTTTGAAAGGAGCAAAGTACCTATAAACTATCTACATGCAGACATGCTACTGGTAAATCGAGGTTGACCGGGAGATAGACTGCCTTCATAATTCCTGATGGCCTCTAGCCGTTTGGACTGTGCAACTCTCCAGCCACCTTCTAACGTATGAGGAACAACATGTTTTAACACCTTAAATGGACGACGTGTCTTTCCTAGCTGGGTAACATTGTCATTTTTTCGAAGACATTTGGAGAACATCTAATCTGCCTAACAACCGTATTAAAGTGTGTTCAGCCTGCAGGCCTCCGTTTGAAATCGAAAAAGTGGCTATTCGCCACCCAAATATAAAAATCTTGTGTGTGCGAGTGTGGGGGAGGGGGGGGGGGGTTACCTAAGGAATGGCGATGAAATCCGCACCGATTCAGAGAAAATAAGAGCAGTCACAGGTTTTCCGACTCATTCGTGATGTGAGAAGTTTTCTTGGAATGTGTTCAGATTACTGGCGATTTATAAAGGACCTCTGTACCAAGGCAGGCCCCTATGCAATAACAACTGCGGGGAGACACCAAACCCTCCCTAGAACAATGAGCAAGAGATATCATTTCTTGTCTTTAATGAGGCGCTCAAGTTTTCTCCAGTTCTAGCATTGTGTGACGAGAATGCCGAGACAGGACTTCACACCAACGTTAGCAGTTATAGTGCAAATTCAGGAAGGCGCTCGGAAGGTAACAGCTTATGCTGCCAGAGTACTCCCCAAGTCCCAGATCAACTACTCTACACCCGAGAAGCAGTGCTTTGCATTTGTTTAGGCCATCAACAAGTTCCAGCCACATTGATGTGGCTAACTACTCATCACCATGACAGATCACAGTTCTCTGTGCTGGCTGACTACCCTGAGAGATCCATTGGGTCGACTCACAACATGGGCACTGAGGCTTCAGGAGTGCATCACAGTAATATATAAGGCAGATGAAAACCCAAGGATGCCAACTGCTTTTCAATGAAACCTTTGGTGGAATACAGTAGCAGGGGCGTAATCTCAGTCATCGATGCATTAAATGACATTGCTCCTGAACAGGGGGAAGATCAAGTGCTGCTGAACACCACAGAAGCCTTGAAGGCTGAGGAAGCGACCAAGGAAGAAATCGTATTATTTAAAGGAGCATTACGTAAGAGAAACTATGATCCAACAGGGCTAAAAGAGTTGTTCGTCATCCCAGTTCATCTACAGCCAGCATCCCGAAGTATTTCCACGACGCTCCATCATATGATTACTTGTGATTCGTGAAGCCTCAAGACAGAATCAGACACATGTAACACTGGTAAGGTCTCTACTGGTCCATTAGGGACTCTGTGAGCCACTGTAAGGAAATGCCAACGATGGAAGCATGTGCCAAATTACCTCCGCAACACCTGGTACCAATCCCGACTGCTGTAGACGCCATTACGCCTCTTGGGAAAGTTCCCAAAGTCGACAAATAGGAATTTACGGATAACAATCTGTGCCGACCACCTCACCCATTATGCTGCCACTAAAGCTGTGCCAACTGCCTAACAAGTTTTATAGTCGAGACAGGTATCAGAGGTAACTTCACATCACCCACAGGATGACAATTGCCTACCAGTCACAGACGAATAGTCTCACAGAAGGCTTTAATAAGACATTGATAGATATGCTATCGATGTATGCTGATGTCGAATAGAGAAACTGAGATACAGTACTGGCCATCGTGACATTCTCCTGCGAGCCGGCGAAGCAAAACACTATAGGCCTCGTACTGTTCTTTCCGCTCCACGGTCGCAAGGGCAAAACAACAATGGATACATTGTTCTAATTTCAGCTGGACGAGACCAACAATTACTGTGATATATCTCATCACAAAGGAGCAAGGCAGACAGTCGAATACGGGCCCTGGATGCCCAGGAGAAAGACCGAGAGCGATATAACGCCAAGCACTGGACAGTGAGAGACAGCCTTGGATACTTGGTATGGATTTTTACACTTGTGCGGAAAGAAGGACTATCGAAAATATTTCTAAGTGCTACTTTGGCCCGTATCGTACCCTTCATCGCTTTTTTGTCGGACGTCACGTACCAAGTCGAGGATTGTGAACCTTCATCGAGAAGACAAAAGCGCAGAGACGTAGTCCATGATCTCCGTAAAAAGCCTACTACAGTCCAGAGATACAGGTAGACGATGGGACTTCAAGGAAACTGAAGACCCACTCGACGATCGCGAAGTTTCGACGAGAGAAGATACATTTAATGCTCATCATAGCGAAGAGGATGTAACAACAGACTCAGAACGCGAGGTCTCGCCAGCGCCGCCATAAAGAGGACAATTGAGACCATTGACAGGATACAGATCCAGGGCGCTGCAGTCGGATCCAATGAGAACTTCTAAGAAAGAATGTCGCAGTTTCTCCAAGACAGGAAGCAATGCCGAAAGCTGTGGTGCATGCAGTGTAGCGTAGTAGTTATGGTCGCTGGCTGGCGTGCAAACACGACCACCAGCATTTATTTGTTATTTAGTATTTATAATTTCTGAAAGCTTCTTAACATATCTTACGTGTGTAATGCTTGCATATTCTGGAATATTCGATATTTAAATATCAACGTTCTGGAATATTCGCTGTTTGTATGAATAGCAGCACTCTTTCCAGGAGTTCGGCTCTGTTCTGGCTGTAAGTTGGTGTTGATAATAAACGTGCTTACAGTGTTAAGTGTTGCATTTCATTGACGATTCTGCTTTCGGATTTGAACTGAAGTGTGGTTACGACCTGGTGTTATTGCTCTCTATGTAGCTTAGTCGCTACGCATTCCAGAGCTCCATACAGCCATTATTGTCCTTTAAGTGTGTTTAGTTTTCATTTAGATATGGGAAAATGAAAATTCAGCAACATTCACAAGATTTTCATTTTTCAATTCTTTACCAACAGCCGTAAACTTTAAGATATTTTATTTTATTCTGAAAACAACCAGTTTCGGTAATTCATTTTGTCATCTTCAGTTCCCAAACGCTTTTTTCAAATCAACGAACTTGTATAGCGCCATAAAACTGGATATCGTGAATTCCAATCGCTGTGCAGCTGCCTCATACGAAAGCGTGACAGCTTTGTTCGCATTTAACGTCACTTTCAAGTAATTCCTAACTTTTGCTTCTTCGCATTATATACGAATAAGAATTCTGTTTCTTTATGGAGTTTGATGTGACGACTGTGACTGCAAATAGAAATAAAAAAAGACGAATTCTGTAGGAGCCGAAAGATTTTTATTTAATTTGACAGAACTATACAATCAGGGCTGCAGAGTAAGTCGTTCTCTGCTTCTGCAAGGCTCACAACAGACTTACCTGATATTAACTCGGAGCATCTTTCTTACTGTCATGACCACTTGTCCATAATCGAGTTCACATGATATAACAAAACTCGGCCATAACTGTGGTACAACGGACTACGGAGGTCAATGACATCCGATAAATCTTTCTAGAAAGGCCTAATGTTTTCACTTCCCAACAGAAAGCGTCCAGCGTCACTCGTTTACGACACATATTTCAACTTCCTACTCTCACCAGCATTTTGACGACACTCGTCCCGAACTCACTTTAGTTTCTAAGTCCAAAGTTCTCTTCTCTTACTAAGCTTCACGTTAAGAGGACATGATTCCATCACAGTTACGTATGTCGTTACAGGAGGTGAAGCAACGAGCACGTTTCTTGTTGCGTCTTGCATTTAAGATGAGTATATTTTACTTACAAATCCGTATTCATACAGAACATGAAACGTTCTTCTCACCGTTATCTGCAAATTCCTGCCCCATCCGTTTCTAAGAGTATGGGTAATGACTAAATATCTCAGTACTCGTCCTAATATCTCTTACCTTGAAGCAAGGAGGGCTCTACAGCGATGGTAGTAGTACTGTTACACAGTTTATCTTTTAAAAAGAATTTAAATTTATCCAGCAATGTTGAACATGGTGAATTATGTCTTTCTTTAAACGATCGCCATCCAAGTTTTAAGAGCTCCCCCAAACACTTTCGCATGGGTAAATTGCCGATTACAATCTTCTGTGAAGATATTAAAGTAGGAGAGAGCTGCTGACAGAACTGAAGCTGTGAGGATGGGTTTTGTGTCTTAACTGGATAGCTATGTCGCTAAGAGCACTGCCCACCAAAGCCAATAAGCACACAGTTGTAGTGTGCCAGGGCATTTCCTAATATTTCTTTCCTGTACAGGACAGAGCAGCCAAATACATCAGAACATATTTGAAATGTACGGAATGGTTGTTTTAGCTTTGTGTAGCACAACTTCCGTCAGTACGGAGGGTGATTAGTACCTCAAGTAACAGTACAACACTTGAGCTTCCAAAACTATACAGGCAATATGTAACAATCTGCCCAGTTGTATCTTCATTCACAGTTCCATCCTACAAACTGACAAGTAAATAGGACACCTGAAGTGCAAGAAAAAGTACAAACCAAAGAATTTTATTTCAAATTCAAGGGACCGTGTAAATATAATAAAAGATGTACCCACCTAACACGGTGCGAAATTTGTATTCTTTAATGTCTGCCTGTGTAAGCAGGTGATTTGTGAATGGCCACTCAGGAATGCTTAGCACAAAACTATTTCCACTTCCAAGGAAAAAAATGGTTCAAATGGCTCTGAGCACTATGGGACTTAACTTCTGAGGTTATTAGTCCCCTAAAACTACTTAAACCTAACTAACCTAAAAACATCACACACATCCATGCCCGAGGCAGGATTCGAACCTGCGACCGTAGCGGTCGCGCGGTTCCAGACTGTAGCGCCTAGAACCGCTCGGCCACTCTGGCCGGCACTTCCAAGGGACTCTGTATAAAGAGTTAGATGGCTTAGTTATGGTGTCCCTTTTTATTCCACTTTTACCAAAAAGTCTTGCGACAATTCTTAATCACATTTCTTAAGTGAAGAACCCTTGAGTACAAATATTAAATATTGGTTCAGATACACAGACGATGTACTGTGAATGTGGTCAGGTGCCACAAGACAGCTCAACACACTTCTTCATAACAAACAATTAACATTCAGTTCACAATGGAGATTGGCACACAATCAACGAACTCCCTAGATATAATCACTGACTTCAACACACAAACACTGTTTCAAAATGTGTAAAAAAAATTATAACTACAGATCCAACACAAATCACCCAGTAGCACGCAAACATGCAGCCTTCCTCTCAATGGTACACTGTCTCCTATCTGTTCCCATGAGCAAAGAAGATTTCAAAGTAGAGTTAGACACTATAAAATTTATTGCCTCAACCAATGGCTATAGCCCTGTCTCAATTGACCATTCTTTGCACAGGAAACAAAAAGTGCAAATTATACCCTTTCCATGTCTTCCTTCTGCTGTTCCTTCTAATGATTACAGCAAGTGGTGTACATTCCCATATCTACGACAATTGTCACAGAGTACAACCAAAATGCTGAATTCCAGCAATTAATGCATTTCCTACTATGTGAGGAACACCACAGTGTAGTGTATTTTCAATAGTAAAGATAAGACCCCATTAGTGGCTAACAGTGGGTTGTTGTTGTTGTTGTTGTTTTTGTTGTTGTGGTCTTCAGTCCACAGACTGGTTTGATGCAGCTCTCCATGCTAATATATCCTGTGCAAGCTGCTTCATCTCCCAGTACCTACTGCAGCCTACATCCCTCTGAATCTGCTTAGTGTATTCGTGCCTTGGTCTCCGTCTACGATTTTTAACCTCCACGCTGCCCTCCAATACTAAATTGATGATCCCTTGATGCCTCAGAACATGTCCTACCAACCAATCCCTTCTTCTAGTCGAAGTGTGCCACAAATTTCTCTTATCCCTAATTTTATTCAATACCTCCTCATTAGTTATGTGATCTCCCCATCTAATCTTCAGCATTCTTCTGTAGCACTACATTTCGAAAGCTTCTATTCTCTTCTTGTCCAAACTATTTATCGCCCACGTTTCACTTCCATACATGGCCACACTCCATACAAATACTTTCAGAAACGACTTCCTGACACTTAAATCTATTCTCGATGTTAACAAATTTCTCTTCTTCAGAAACGCTTTCCTTGCCATTGCCAGTCTACATTTTATATCTTCTCTACTTCGACCATCATCAGTTATTTTACTCCCTAAATAGCAAAACTCCTTTACTACTTTAAGTGTCTCATTTCCTAATCTAATTCCCTCAGGATCACCAGATTTAATTTGAGTACATTCCATTATCCTTGTTTTGCTTTTGTTGATGTTCATCTTATACCCTCCTTTCAAGACACTGTCCATTCCGTTCAACTGCTCTTCCAAGTCCTTTGCTGTCTCTGACAGAATTGCAATGTCATCGGCGAACCTCAAAGTTTTTACTTCTTCTCCATGAATTTTAATACCTACTCCGAATTTTTCTTTTGTTTCCTTTACTGCTTGCTCAATATACAGATTGAATAACATCGGGGATAGGCTATAACTCTGTATCACTCCCTTCCCAACCACTGCTCCCCTTTCATGCCCCTCGACTCTTATAACTGCCATCCGGTTTCTGTACAAATTGTAAATAGCCTTTCAAATGGTTCAAATGGCTCTAAGCAGTATGGGACTTAACATCTGAGGTCATCAGTCCCCTAGACTTAGAACTACTTAAATCTAATCTAAGCACATCACACAGATCCATCCCCGAGGCAGGATTCGAACCTGCGACCGTAGCAGCAGCATGGTTCCGAACTGAAGCGCCTACAGCCGCTCGGCCACAGAGGCCGGCAAATAGCCTTTCGCTCCCTGTGTTTGACCCCTGCCACCTTCTCTAAGTCTACAAATGCTAGAAACGTAGATTTACCTTTCCTTAATCTATCTTCTAAGATAAGTCGTAGGGTCGGTATTGCCTCACGTGTTCCAACATTTCTACGGAATCCAAACTGATCTTCCCCGAGGTCGTCTTCTACCAGTTTTTCCATTCGTCTGTAAATAATTCGTGTTAGTATTTTGCAGCCGTGACTTATTAAACTGATAGTTCGGTAATTTTCACATCTGTCAACACGTGATTTCTTTGGGATTGGAATTATTATATTCTTCTTCAAGTCTGGGGGTATTTCGCCTGTCTCATACATCTTGCTCACCAGATGGTAGAGTTTTGTCATGACTGGCTCTCCCGAGGCCATCAGTAGTTCTAATGGCATGTTGTCTTCTCCCGGGGCCTTGTTCCGACTCAGGTCTTTCAGTGCTCTGTCAAACTCTTCACGCAGTATCGTGTCTCCCATTTTATCTTCATCTACGTCCTCTTCCATTTCCATAATATTGTCCTCAAGTACATCGCCCTTGTATAGACCCTCTATATATTCCTTCCACCTTTCTGCTATCCCTTCTTTGCTCAGAACTGGGTTTCCATCTGAGCTCTTCATATTCATACAAGTGGTTCTCTTTTCTCTTTGTCCGCAGCTCGTGGTCTTGCGGTAGCGTTCTCGCTTCCCGCGCACGGGGTCCCGGGTTCGATTCCCGCCGGGGTCAGAGATTTTCTCTACCTCGTGATGACTGAGTGTTGTGTGTTCATCATCATTGACTCGCAAGTCGCCGAAGTGGCGTCAACTAAAAACGACTTGCAATACGGCGGCCGAAATTGCCCGCATGGGGCCTCCCGGCCAACAATGCCATACGATCATTTCGTTTTTTCTTTTCTCTTTAATTTTCCTGTAGGCAGTATCTATCTTTCCCCTAGTGATATATGCCTCTACATCCTTACATTTGTCCTCTAGCCATCCCTGCTTAGCCATTTTACACTTCCTGTCGACCTCATTTTTGAGACGTTTGTATTCCTTTTTGCCTGCTTCATTTGCTGCATTTATATATTTTCTCCTTTCATCAATTAAATTCAATATTCTTCTGTTACCCTATGATTCCTACTAGCCTTCGTTTTTTTTTTTTACCTACTTGATCCTCTGCTGCCTTCACTATTTCATCTCCCAACGCTACCCATTCTTCTTCTACTGTATTTCTTTCCCCCATTCTTGCCAATCGTTACCTAATGCTCTCTCTGAAACTTTCTACAACCTCTGGTTCTTTCAGCAGTTTATCCAGGTTCCATCTCCTTAAATTCCCAACTTTTTGCAATTTCTTGAGTTTTAATCTACAGTTCATAACCAATAGATTGTGATCAGAATCCACATCTGCCCTTGGAAATGTCTTACAATTTAAAACCTGGTTCCTAAACCCCTGTCTCACCATTGTATAACCTATCTGAAACCTTCCAGTGTCTCCAGGCCTCTTCCATGTATACAACCTTCTTTCATGATTCTTGGACGAAGTGTCAGCTATGATTAACTTATGCTCTGTGCAAAATTCTACCAAGCGGCTTCATTCACAGCATGTTTACAAAATTATTTGTCGTGATTGTCATAACTTTTATACTGGTCAGTCACTCAAGCAGAGACATAGCAACTAGGTTGGCTGAACCATCAATGCAGCAGGGTGTTGCAGAATGATGCCTCCACATTTGCTGAGCATGTATTGAGTGAGGGCCGCAAATACCAGCCACACTCCCAAGTCCTCCATTTAACAAACAAAGGCCAAACAATCTGCTGAAATCTCCAGAAATCAAAAAACATCTGGCCCACAGTCCTCATTTCGTATGAAATGACCAAACACAGCTCAATACCTCCTCTCTTGTAAACTTCGCATAATCGCCACAGTTTTGCAGTGCTTCCCACATCGTCTGTTCCATTCTGTTCTTACATTTTTCCTGTATTTATTTTATTGTGACTGTCTACGTACTCCATACATTATGTTGTTGTATAATATGTATAGAGGTTGGACAAAAATATGGAAACACCACGAGAAATGCATGCTTGAACATAAATACAGATGCTAGCCCAGCTTACAAGTTGCACTGTTGTACTTGATCACAAATAGCACCTGTGCAGTATCTTTCTACGTTACACGTGTCAGTCGCGAGAACCATGTTCTGCGTAGTTCTGAGTAAATTATGTCACAACTAAGTGAATTTAAATGTAGCCATATTGTTGGTGCTTCTGTAACGAAGGTAGCCGAAACATTTGGGTGCTTCAAGAGACACCATATCCAAGATTTACATCGCATACAGCGAAAGTGAAAAAACATCGTCTGCTACGTCATAATGTAGATGAAAGTGTGTGTTGTGTGTTGAGCGATCGTGACGGACGGTCACTAAATAGGACTGTGACGAAAAATAAGAGGACAACAGTTTCAGAAGTCACTCCACAACTGAATGTTACAACTCGCGAATCCTGTCAGCACCAGAACAGTGCCAAGGGAGATCCGTAAGCAGGGAATTGCAGGGCAAGCTGGAACTCCAAAATCACTATGCACTGATGCAAATGCCCGTACCAAGAAAACTTGGTTCTGAAGCAATAAAATCTGGACTACGGTGCAATAGGGAAAGTCTTTTTTGTGATCAGCCTTGTTTCACACTGTTTCTAACTTCTTGCCTAGTTTACATCCCAAAAGTGAAAAATGGTGGGGTTCGATGACGATTTTGTCAGCTAGATTTCGGTATTTCATGGACCCCCAGGGTTTCTCTACGAGGCCGCGTTACTGCCAAGGATTGTGTGACCATTATAGCTGGTCAGGTCCATCCCACGGCACAAGGTTTTCTTCCCATGGTGATGTCGCGTTCAAAGACAACAAGGGCTCTGTGCCCACAGCTCGTGTCTTCCAAGACTGGTTTTATGAGCACGAGGATGACTTGTCGCATCTCCTTTAACCACCACTGTCACCAGATCTTAGTATCATTGAGCCTTTGTGGTTTACTTTGGAGAGAAGGAATCGTCACGTTATCCACATCCACCATTGTTACCAGTATTTTGACACTATTTTGCAGAAATAATGGTATAAGATCCCCCTGAAATCGTACAGCACATGTATTTATCTATTCCGAGGTGACTGGAAACTGTTTTGAATGCCAACAGCTTTCCTGCAGCGTATTAAGCCCGGAAGCACGGTAATGTTTTTTCTTTGTGTTTCCATATTTCTGTCCAACCCTTGTACATCTTCCCTACAGTCAGAGAAATTCTTCATATCACTGATATGTAGTTATAGCTATTTTTGTCTTTCTTCCTTTTTCTGTATCGCCTTCCACATGTGCAAACTCTTCAAGCCCATCTACAGTACTATCGCCTTATATTGATTTTATTTCATTATAATTTTTAATTTAATTTAAATTGTTATATAAGCACTGTTTTTTCGAGGTTTAGTGTGAATGTTTTTCCGATTTGTTCCCTTAACATCTACGTTTAACATTTTTAATTACTTTACCAACTGTACTGTCAAAGGTGACATTCACTCTGTGATCGTAACTCACACTCGATGTGTAACACTTTTTCAGCGTTGTTCACGAATGTCCCCTCTTTGACGACGGAAGTCAGTTGAAGTTTGAGCATGACCTTGAAGGCGAAAACCGGTCGACAAAACAAATTAGTATTGTACATTATGCACAACACTGTGCTTTTCAGTAAAAAGTATTCTTGGAAAGTTCGAAATTCACACAATTTCATGTCATTGATCTATATTTCCCGTGATTAAAAAAAAACTGCACAATCACGCGCAAATTATCCAAAACAGTGTTGTTATTTTTAATTCAAAACTTCTAACGTTTAATTTTTATCCATAAAAAAAAGCTCTATGGGGACGTGGCGTCCCCGACAGCGCCGGAGCCCGTCCCATGTGCTACACGGATAACGGTCTCTAACTAGATGAATGATCTTGATAAAGTTGCCAATATCATTAACTTCGTAAATTCTCGTCCATGAAATATCAGTACCCTTTAAATACTATGTGAGGACATGGAAACTCTGTCTACTTGCCTCATTTTACAGACAGGTCACATGGTTATTTCAACGAAAGTTACTAAGCCGTATATTTCAGCTTAAGGACGAAGTTCATGCTTTCTTTTTAGATCTCAATTTCGAAATGAATGGTCGATTACTTGATGCAAATTAGCTGCTTCAAATTGCCTATTGAAACGTTATTTTTACAAAGATTAAAGAACTTCATCTATCCCTTCAAAGCGGGCTATTTTTTACTAACGAAAAATTTTTGCTTTCAAGAAAAAGATAGAATTCTGGAAAATGTGTGACCACTCCATCCCAACAACAAAAGACCTTTTAGAAGAGGGGTGGGTTGAAATAGGAGAGAGACATTTTTTGATGTTATTCAGCACCTGAAAACTTTAATTGAAGTTTTTAACCACTGTTTTCCAAATCAACAGCTAATTGAATATCCAGATGAAGTGTGGATTAAAAATAACTTTATTGGCATTGCTCGACTTCCGACCATGTCAGCAGAGATACATGAAATTTTAAATTACATCTGATTCATCGTTGGAAGAAACTTTTAAATTAATGCCATTAGCGGAATTCTGATGCATTTTAAAATATAAATACCCTCAACCGTAGCAAAAGGCCTTGTTAGTACTTTTACCAATCCAATAACCCACGCGTGCGAAACAGGGTTCTCAGCTCATGTGTCGACTAAAACTAAGTATTCAGACTTGATGCCCAGCAGGTCATGAGAATTCCAACTTCATCGATACAACTTAATAGCAAGTATTTCAGCGAATATAAGAACCAGTATCCCGCATATCATTAAAATGTGAATATCTTGTTTGATTACGTTATTTGAAGTTTAAAGTACTTCAGATCTTTTAGATACATTTTGAAATTACTTTTTGAAGAAGATTAATATTAGTTAAAATAAACGTCATTTTTGTTGCAAATGATTCATTTACAGAATGCTGCATTAAAAACATACTATAGAAGAAATCTGCTGTTCCACAATAAAAGTGAATGGAGAAAAAGTCCTACTTATCGAAAAGATTATGAAACGCTGTTCTTACGATTTTGGTACGGCGATCGAGGCGAACACTCAAAGTGTTGAATTGTTTGACGGCGACGAAGATATTTGTCTGCGTCACGAGAGCTAGGCAGTTGGGCGTTGTGTTGCTGGGTGTGTAATCATCACCTACTGGCTCGGTATAAGCGTGTACACAAGCATCAACCATACAATATGTATTAGCCGCAGTATCTCGTGTTGGGTCATGGAAGTCCATGCGCCCTCATGCGGTTACCGAAGTATTTATACCATCCCATCGGCGTACCTCAACATGAACAGTGACTCAACAGCACAGACAATTTATTCAAAATATCTAGCGTATAATGGCGGCGCTCTTGGGCCCATTTTACGCTCTGTGTCCTGTGATGTGCACATAGGGGTATTGGCTTCCGTACTCCAAAGCGATGAGGTGCTTCTTGATGGTATTGCTGCCCAGTTTGTCATCCAGTATTGAACAGGCAAGGAATGATATGTTACACTGCGATCCGTCTGTCCGCTGTTAAAATCAACGATAGTCTACGGCGAATCTTTACAGCAAAATAATGTTACCCACGCATTTGACTCTGGCGGCGGTGGTTCCGTCGTATCAAGGTACACTTGGTTCAAATGGCTCTGAGCACTATGGGATTTAACATCTGAGGTCCTCAGTCCCCTAGAACTTAGAACTACTTAAACCTAACTAACCTAAGGACCACACACATCCATGCCCGAGGCAGGATTCGAACCTGCGACCGTAGCAGTCGCGCGGTTCCGGGCTGAAGCGCCTGGAACCGCTTGGCCACCGCGGCCGGCCAAGGTACACTGCTGACAGTTTCGTGTACCCACGATCAAATGCGACATTTTGCCCATCCTACGCTCCACTGTCGTACCACTGGCCAGCACGAGGTCTGATGGCATACCATCACGTGACATGCTGAATTATTCTGTTCGCCGTAGCGAGAGGAGCGCTCCCTGTCTCCAACACACCAGCCATCTCCAATTCAACTACTCAAGAGTGCTCAAGCTGGTGTTCACACTAAACCACTTCCTGCAGTGGTGTGCTATTTGGCACGGGAGTCTAACGATATCCATCTCCCAGTGGATGAAACAAGGGCGTGTAGTTGGTAAGAGGTGATATCCGAATACTTAGAGCGGATAACAGTAATCACCGGCAACCGACGCGTGTCATCCATTACCCGCACTTGACTGAACATTCTGGGTAGAAAAACTTATGTTTAGAAAATGTTATCAGTGTCTACGATTGCAGTGCTACTGGTTTGGATGAATAGTTTTGTACAGCATAACTGAAATTACAATGTACTCCAGTTTTGGGTCAGTACCAAAGGAATAATCTGGCGCCTCGGTAGCAGCCACGCTGAAATTGACTCCCTCCCTGTCACAAACTTAAACTATTAGACCGGCAGAGCTACAACTGCGTAGCAACTACGCTAGTGTCCAAAATTAAAAACACCAAACCGATATTTCTCCATCCTGTGTATAATTCACGATACAATCACACAACAGTCAACAGATGTCCGTATGACTGTGTTCTGCACGGAAGATGGCATTCCGGTCCACGGACAACCACGCCAACGCTGACGTCAGGGCACCTATCAAACGAGGTATTGTTTGCTGGCTAGTCTCACATCCACAATCGCTGTGCACACAGTTACAGACGGTGCAGTATGGCACAAAGAAGATGCCTACCAGACACACTGCGGTGGAGATACATAGGAAGAATGGAAGCAGGACAGTCGGAAACTGATGTGGCCAGATGGCTTAATGTGAATCGTTCTGTTTTTTCTCGGAAGTGGCGACAGTTTAGAGAGACCGAAACTGTATCCCGAAGACCAGTGCAGGGCCGACCACGTGTGGCATCAGAAAGAGAAGGCCGTTAATTGGCTATAAGGGCACGACGGTACCGCCTTAGTACTGCAAGGCAACTGGCATCTGATCTCGCAGCATCCACTGGACGTATAGTATCGAGGCAAAGGTTGTACAGAAGGCTTCGGCAGTGTGACTCTTATCGGGAGAGACCGGCTGTATGTGTACCTCTGACGCATCTGCGCAGAAGGGAACGTCTAGGGTGGAGTCGTCAACATGGTACCTGGACAGTCGAACAGTGGGTCAATGTTCTTTTCACAGATGAGTCATGATTTCGTCTGGAGATTGATTCTCGACGAATTCGCATCTGGAGGGACTTGGAACGCGATTTTGGGACCCAAATGTTGTGGAAAGAGACCAGTATCGAGGAGGATCCCTAATGGCGTGGGCAGGAAATGTGTTGGCCACTCGAATACCTCTTCATGAAATTGTGCAGGTGAACTGGCAAGGTTAACTGCCGTCAGGTATCAGGATGAGATCTTAGGACCTCATGTGCGGTTGTTGCGAGGTGCTGTGGACCCAGACTTCGTATTGATGGAAGATAATGCTCGACTCATAGACCATGGGTGGATGATGTTTTCTTGGAAACGGAAGATATTGCACACATGGCGTAGTCTGCTCAGTACCCCTATTTGAATACTACAGAGCATGTCTGGGATGCACTAAGGAGACGGGTTGCATCTTGTCAGCATCCACTAACCACTCCCCAAGACTTGTGAGCAGGAAGAATGGGCGTTATTGCCTCAACATGAAATTAATGACATCAGTTACTGCATGCCCCGTCGTTTTCAGGCCTGTACTGCTTCCAGAGGTGGTCACGCCCCGTAGTGAACACACAAACTAATTGTCGGAATGTGTACTCAAATCCGTTAAGTTGGAAAAAAACGAAGAGCATTTTTGTCTACTGTTATGCATGTTGCAGTTGTTTAAGTTCTGTATTCTTTACATTGTTTCTACTTTATCATCACCCGTTTATACTGTTTTGTTGACAAAAAAACGCAACATTGCAAAATTTCCGATTGTTGCTTTAATTCTGGACACCAATGTATTAAGTGATATATGCACGCGTCAAGACACGGACACAATTTCGTAAGTAGAGGAGATGCAACGAGAGAAACTGGCCTGTGACAGCGTAGCCGACCTTGGAGCTAAACTTGACTGCATGTCGAGATGGCACTGCTCCGTAGATACACCGCATTGCAACACCCTCACATTTAATTTACCGCAGAGAAAGTTAACAAAGGCGAACATTCGCTGGTGAGAGAACTATAGAGCTTTGTGTACTAATACACAAAATTGCATTCAACCATTAAACATTTTTTTCTCTCCCTAAATGCTTGTAACATTGTTCTCGCAAAAATTTCATTCGAGGAATTCAGTCGCACGGAAAGTCCACGAACGCGGTACGTTACGTTGACTCAATGCTCCGCAATCGAAAAGAGCGTAAAATCTCGTTGTCTGGTCATTGTAGATTATTATTTATTTTATTTATTCGCCAACAGATTATATGAATGTCATGCCAGAGTATGGATCAAATACTCTTATACGGAAAATTCCAGAGATAGAATGAAAGAAAAATTCGCTACATTCCACACACATAAGAGATATAACAAACAGTTAACCCTTGTAGGTATCAGTGGTTTCAGCCTGTAACTGCCTCTTTATTAATTTTGTTTTGAAGTGCCACTGACTTTCGCATGAGACCACTGATGCTATTGCAAGACACAGGCATGTCGTGGCACACTGAGGTATTCCTGTGAATGTAGTGCATTGTAGCAGTCACTTAGAGCGTTCAAATCAACAGCTGGCGCGGAGATTGTGCTGCATAATTATAGGAGATCGTGACATGCTTTTTTTTTATAGTGACCTTGTTGAGGAGATAACTGAAGTGAAAATAAGTACATCTAAAGTTATTGTAACGAAAATAATTAATTTATATGACTACTTTTATGAGTGGTTTCGAAATGAAACCACGAAGCATTATGTGGTTTTGATGCAAAATGTATCACATTTTAGGCTCGTTTTTACTCGTTATTTAGGACTATAATTAGTTCATAGAATTTTCCAGACGTGGGATTGTGCATATGAAAACCGCAAACTTGCCTTCAAATATATCATATGAAATGACGGGTGGTTGAAAACTGTATGTCCAAGTGCTTCCAAAGTGAAACCACCTTCTTAAAACAACTGATTGTTTACTTTTGCCAATTTCTTCATGTATGCGTTGCTTACTATGATAATAAATGTTTCTTTTGTGAAAATTTTTAAAATTATATATTTTTCATATTGTTGGGACTCATGGGTTAAAAGATGATATGGTGACCTATAAGTGCCATATATGCTTGGCAAGTGACGTTACATGCTCCGAGGTGGTTCATGATGTCTGAGAAAGAGCGGAGGTGTGCAGGTCTGTTACTCTCTACAGTCCATCAAAAACGTGTTTTGTACGATTCAGCTTCACAGACCTCGCTCGCAATTCTATGTGATGGTTATCTTCACTTCCAAGAACTACATTCGTCTGAGCAGCTCAATGTGGATGCATATTATAGCCCATGAGAGCTTCTAAACAAACTGTACCTCTAATAAGGCGCAAATGTGTTTGCAATAATCAGTTTTCGTACTTTTGGGCATTAACAGTATCTCCGTCAACGAACGCTGATTTGAAGCCACGTACGCCAGTTCAACATTTTGGCCTCCCCAAAACTAGGGCCGGCCGAAGTGGCCGTGCGGTTAAAGGCGCTGCAGTCTGGAACCGCAAGACCGCTACGGTCGCAGGTTCGAATCCTGCCTCGGGCATGGATGTTTGTGATGTCCTTAGGTTAGTTAGGTTTAACTAGTTTTAAGTCCTAGGGGACTAATGACCTCAGCAGTTGAGTCCCATAGTGCTCAGAGCCATTTGAACCATTTTTGAACCAAAACCAGGACACCACCACCACCACCACCACCACGATGGCTTCTTTACACAATCTTCTTGTGATACTGGTAATTACAACTTTCCCTCTGTTCATTCATGGTCCCGTATAGGTATTACTGCTTCCATAACAACCGGAAATCTCAACGCTGCTGTGAGCGAGATATCCACTGTTCTGGGCCTCTGATACCAGTTTGTCGTGGTAGTAAAACGCCTGACACAACTATCATCTGCGCAGGAAATTGTCTATCAAACATTTCTGGATATCGTTGGTTTGTGAAGGACAGAAATCAATTCTGTTGTGAAATGTTTACTATTGTCCGCCATTAAGCTGCCCTATACGAGCATTTTCTCAGTTTCGGAAGTGTCATCAAAGCCTCGACGCGACGCTTCGGGACACATTAGACGTTTTTGACACTATGGTCCGGCTCTGTTACAGTTCAAGACATCCGTAGACTCTATGCCGCAAAACAGTGTGTAAAAGATGTCTTTGTTGCACTACGCTGTACAATTCTCCAACAGATCACTTGCTGCTCACTAATTAAGTGCAAATAGGTGTAGTGCAACGTTTTTCATCAACTCTGAAACACGTATCTATTCTAAGCAGGGAGTATTTCCTTCCCAAACATGTAGGACATTTACGGTTTGTAAAGACACTTTCACTATTATTTACTGTGATCGCTGATCTTTTTCTCTTTCCATTCCATACTTCTATGTATCATTCTTAGCTTATGGACAGGAGGACAACTAATTACACAGGAACTCTATTCATAAGTTACGTCAAATGACGTTTGTACTTCTCCCTTTGTTTCATAAAGTAGACTGTAACGAAATGCAAACAGCATGTATGTCAAAATTCTGCACACGAGTTACAAACCGAAAGTACCGAAGCCGAATAGAGACATCCACGCAATAAATAAATAAATAAATAAATAAATAAATAAATAAAAATAAAAAATAAAAAAATAAAAAATAATAAAAGTACTTCAACGAAAGCGCAAGTGCTCCATCTTCATTAAACGTTACATACATTCCAGAAAGTAGCGCAATATGCAGAGGAATTTCACATATGAGGTGAAATCAGGTGCCTAATTATAACGCATGGCAAACATTTACTCGGACCAATACTTCATGTTACAAATTATAATACAAATCGTGCTTTCACAGAGAAAGTCGTTTATAAAAGCGAATTCGGGCACTGGTGCTACTTGCGTGCAGCTGTCAATGAATACAGACATGGCGTTTTCGTTAACTTGGTTAGAGATCTGCGTCTTGTTTGTATCTGCTGAAATGGCATATAGTCCTGCATAAAAAATAAGATCCCGCAAAAAGCTTTACATGACATCAGGCGTCATCTATCAGAGCGACCCTTCATTATGCATAAGTGTCCAAGCGGGCATTTTACAGGACAGAACAGTAAATCATTCGGCTTCCGTTATGCGATTTGCGTGCCATCGCCCGGTTCGTGTTCTAGCTACGTACGACAGTTAGTTGGCATCTGGAAGAGAGACTTCCGAAAGGCCAGCCTTCGAGTCTATTTTGCGCCGCCTAACCTAATTCAGTTTTCGAGCCTTGGCGCCTGCAGATCAGTGTATGGTATGCTGTTCTCGGGCCATGGTCAAACCACGTCTTCCTAACCCAAGAAGTCGCTGCTTATTACTGAGTTCAAATAGCGCGTTGCTCAGTTTTGGGGGCCGAATCCATGTAGAGTTATTTGTTGTGGCTACAACGAATCGAATATTTCACCGGACGAAGCACCCGTACTCAGAAATGAAGTAAGTACTTAATCTTCTTCCACATACATTATGCTACGTGTCAGCTTTCAGCTTACTGCGCCATATCAGATAATGACTGACGACCGGATAGAGATACTGTACATGTACATGCGCGTATGACGTGTTCCATCCACGAATCCCCTCTGCAGCAGAAATTATAATGATACATACATTTTTAATTAATGACAACATGTCTACGTGAACTACGAGGGTTATTCCAAAAGTAAGGTCCGGTTATAAAAAAAAAATCAAAACTAAAATGTTTTTTCAAAACAATTGTTTTATTTACATTCCTTACATCTTTATCTATTTTTCTACATAACTTCCATACTTATTTAAACATTTGTCACATCGTTCAACAAGCTTTTGAATGCCCATGTTATAGAAATCGGCCGCCTGTGACGATAACCAGTCCTTAACAATTTGTGAAACTTCAAATGTTCAGACACAATTCTGTACAAAGTTGTTCTACTCACATTCGGAAAATGCATGTCTACGTCTGTAATAGTGAATCGGCGATCTTCACGAATTTTTTTGTCAACCGCATTGACCACATCGTCTGAAATCACTGATGGTCGGCCACACCGTGGTTCATCGTGCACATTATCCCGTCCTTCATTAAAAGCTCGCACCCACTTGCGCACTTTACTGTCGCTCATTATGTTAGGACCGTACACTTCAGTAATCTGCCGATGGATTTCCGCCGCTGAATTGTTTCTTGCAGACAAAAACCGTATCACTGCCCTTACTTCACAATCGGCGGGCTGATCAATTGTCTTAAACATTGTAAAGTGACACTGTGAACTACACTCAGCAACAGTAGCAAAGCGAATGGCGGCGTTTGACGCGCAAGGCTTGCCGGGAGTCGGCGCGCATGCGTGTTTTGTCATTGGCGCCAAATTTCAATAGTTACGGCGAATCGGACCTTACTTTTGGAATAACCCTCGTATAATGAAATAAATGAAATACAGAGATAAACGCCTATACGCAATTCTAAATTTTCAATTATGTGTACATTAATCTAACTTCGTAAGAGAGAGAAATGATAGAACTATTAAGTAAACACATCATCAAACAGTGGGCTAGTCACAGGAAGATTCGTTGTAAACGTGAGGAAGGACTATGGAATGAAGATTATCACGAAGAAAGATGAGAACCAACAAATAACGAAGTTTCAGTAAAGTGTGACATAGTCAAAATGAAGTTTTTGTAGTAGCCGCATGCCTTCGATCATCGGGAGAGCTTTTAGTCTCCGTATGCTGGACGTGGCACCATATTGATGAAGTGTGGCATGGTCATGTTGTCTTACGATGATATTAAGCTGTTCATCACATCTTAATATTTTCACGATACTGACCTGAAAAATTATCATTACTGACAAACATAATATGCAAACACAAAATTAAAAAAATTCTTGTGATCAAAGACAGATAACAAATACTACAACAAGGTATCGTCGAAGTATCATCGGCAGGAAAGGCTTTGGAAAAGTATAACCTTTTAGGTATTTAGGAAGTTTCGTGTCGGAAATGGAAGCGGTATGTAGGAAATAAGGTCTATTTGTGGGTAAACAAGTTTTTGAAAGGGTGAAACGGTTGTTGACAAAAAAGATTATTCAGATACAAAAAGAAAAATTCGCAGTGTTTTATAGGGAGCGAATCATGGAAGGTCAAAAATAAAGAAGAAAAATACTGGGATACTCAGCCGGCCGCGGTGGTCTAGTGGTTCTAGGCGCACAGTCCGGAACCGCGGGACTGCTACGGTCGCAGGTTCGAATCCTGCCTCGGGCATGGATGTGTGTGATGTCCTTAGGTTAGTTAGGTTTAAGTAGTTCTAAGTTCTAGGGGACTGATGACCACAGAAATTAAGTCCCATAGTGCTCAGAGCCATTTTTTGGGATGCTCAGATATGTTGAGAAAAATTCTTAAAGTGAAATGGGTTGATAAAATAAGGAACGAAGAAAAGCTTGAAAAAATAGCAGAGAAAAAAAAAAGTAGAAATGATAGGAACGAGAAAAACATCTTGGCTGGGACATACTGCCTGCATCGGACAGTAATCGAAAGAAAGTTTACAGGGGAGATAGGGGAAGAAGGCTAGGAATTCTAGATAATATAAAAATTTATGGTGTAACCAGTAGACTAGAGAAGAGAAACGGAACAATGCAAAGTGGAAAGCGTCGAGTTGATACTGTCGGACGATATATCTATCCAGTACCAAGAAAAGTGTGTGCGTGTGTGTGTGGTCGTGTGTGTGTGTGTGTGTGTGTGTGTGTGTGTGTGTGTGTGTGTGTGTGTGTGTAAATTAGTCTGTTTTTTGTTCATTTGTTTCTGCAAAGAAGTGAACTGTACGTGTTTATTTTATTGTGTAGACTAGTGGTTAGAAAATTAATCGAAGTTTTTGTTTTTGCGTAAGTCTTGTGAATATCCCTGTGTAGGGCGGCTTCCTAGTGTAAATTTTCAGTGTAGAGAAATTTATTTCTGGTTAATAGCTTGCGGTCTCAGAGTTCAGTGAGAAATCTGCACATCAACTTTTAGTGTTACTTTATTCTCCTTTGGTATATTTTCAAACTCAGTAGCACCATTTGAGACCTTATATATATTTTATACACAGTACGACATGGCTAGGGACTGTGTTTTTGTGAGTGGACGCAAAGAGAGTTGGCTGCTGTCGGTAAACAGCTGGAAGATGCGTTGGCTACCGTCGACAAGCTTCTAGCTAATACTCGAAATTGCGGTGGCGTCGGGGCGCCAGTGACGAGACCCGCGACACTTTTGGTGTCACTGGAATCCCCTGGTGGCCCGGACGTCACTGCGGCTTCCGATACGCAACATCTAAACGGCCCGTCCTCACTCTAGAATGGGTGGCAGACAGTGGTGGGTTCGCGTGTCACTGATCGGAAGGCGAAAGAGGGAGCAGGCTGTGAGGCTGGCCCCCTACGTCTTAGAAACAGGTACGAGGTGCTTCCCAGTGTTGATGATAACTCTGAGCCAGCACGTGATGCCTCTCCTGTTGGGCCAGCGGTCGATTTTTCTGCCCAGTCCGGACAAGTACAGAGGGAGGGTATGCTAGTCACAGGGAGCTCCAATGTTAGCCGGATGATGGTGCCCCTCAGGGAGATAGCAGGTAAGGCGAGAAAGAATTCCAGTGTGCATTCGGTACGTTTGCCGAGAGGTCTCACCTGTGATGTGGAGGAGGCCCTTCCGGCGGCAATCGAGCGCAGTGGTGCAACCGGCTACATGTAGTGGCACATGTCGGCACGAATGACTCTTGCCGCTTGGGTTCTGAGACCATCCTCGGCTCCTTTCGGCGGCTGGCTGATTTGGTGAAGGCAACTAGCAAAGCATGCGGGGTGCAGGCTAAGCTCTCTATTTGTAGCATCGTACCCAGGGTTGATCGCGGTCCTCTGGTTTGGAGCAGAATGGAAGGTCTAAACCAGAGGCTCAGACGGCTCTGTGATGGTATCGGATGCGAATTTCTCGACCTCCGCTATCGGATGCAGAACTGTAGGGTTCCCCTTCATAGGTCAGGGGTGCACTACACGCAGGAGGCTGTTACTAGGTTAGCGGAGTACGTGTGGCGTACACATGGGACTTTTTTAGATTAGAGGACGCATCCCTTGGGAGCAAACACGATTTGTCTGTTAAATCAGCCACAGCGACCTCAGAGAATTTTGGTCCTCGCAGATCAGAGATAGAAAAGATTAATATGATTTTAGTAAACTGCAGGAGCATCCAAGGAAAGGTCCCAGAATTAGTATCGCTTATTGGAGGTTATAACGTACAGATAGTATTGAGAACAGAAAGCCGGTTGAAGCCAGACGCCAATGACAACGAAATCCTAAGTTAAGACTGGAATGTTTATCATACGGATAGGTTAGGCACCAATGGTGGCGGCGGGTTTATTGCAGTAAAAAATTCGATAAAATCTAGCGAGGTTATCACGGATTCCGAATGTGGATTAATCTGGGTGAAACTGAGTATCAAAGAACGGTCAAAAATGATGATCGGATCCTTTCAATCGTCGTGCGAACCTCGAAATGGCAGATATTGAGATAACCGATCGCAGAATTGAAAAGCAGCTACAATCGCTTAGTAGTGGAAAGTAGAGATGGGGGATGCACTCTTGAACTAATTCATAGAGTTGAATCTTTCAAAGGAGTGAACAATCAGTGATTCAGAAAAAAAGAACGGTAGCTCCAAACGTTTCCCATGGCAGAGAGAGAGAGAGAGAGAGAGAGAGAGAGAGAGAGAGAGAGAGAGAGACGGAGCATATCAGCGGCGCCTCTGCTGGTCACAGCACCGTGCACGCCACACAACACAGCCAGCGCCGGCCTCTGGCCTGCTTCTGCCTTGGCTGCCTGCATTGTGCAGTGCCCCATTGGATTTTGTGTTTCACATATGCCGTGCCATCTCTGTGCGTCGTCTGCCGCGCGCAGTGTCTGGCGCAGCTTGACTTCGCATCGCACTCTGTCCGCGATCGTTTCAGTCGCACGTCCTGCCCTCTGGGCAGTTGATGCGAGCAATTTACAGAGAGCCACCTAGCGGATAACATAGGAACTACTTGCAACAACCTGCTCGCAAGAGAACAGACGATTTGTCTCGGAGCGGGTGAGTTCACCGCTCCCCCCCCCCTCGGAACTCGCCCGCTCAACGCTCACCCCACCGTCTCGACTCTAGCCAGAGCGTTGAGCAAAGCGACTCAGGTGTCACTCTGGTCTCTGCGGTCACGGCTCACGCAGTAATACAGCTCGCGGCTCGACCTGCTCGACTCGGCGGCTCTGCATCGGAGTTCGTCTCTACTGGATATTGTTCTTCGTAGTAATACCGCTACGTATATTACATTATTATGTTATGTATACATCATTTGTTTTTATTTTATTTTTATTTGTTTAAACTGATTAGATTAGGTTCCTGACGACTCCTCTTACTATAGGATTTTCATTATGGACACTCGAATTTACGCTTTAATTACTAGCGAACCGATAAACGTATCGCAAAATGTGATACACCAATATTTTCCTTGTTTTATTCTGCGTAAGGCTATATGCAGCACTTTCGTTTTACAATCAAATTTATAGTTTTCTTCTTATTCTGGTACGGATTTTGCGATTTTAGGCGTCTTCGGAAGGAAACGTTCACTTTAAAAATATATGGCTTGCGATGTATTTGTATGAGGTTAATGAAATTTTAATACATTGTAGCCAAATATATTGTTAATGTAAATCTCAAGTTACAACATTTTCCGATCACCCAAAAAACCACGATAGTGCAAAATAAATCAATAATCAAAAACTTTGTCATATCGTGGAAATTTCAATAAACAATACAAAATTCTTACTCATTATCTGTGTTACTTCAAAATAGGATCAAATAAGATCAAAATACAGGTATAGTACTGGAATAAACCAAGTTTAAAGGGCAATGTGCCTTCCATTTATTTTCTATTGTAAATGAGTGGTGAGCCATGAAAAAGAGCTAATTCATTTCAGGGAGTGAACAGTTCTGATCCAATCTCTGAAAAGAACAGTTTTGCCCATCTCTAGTGGAAAGGCGTCAGAACCAGATGAGATACCTATAAGATTCTATGAGGATTATGCGAAAGAACTTTCTCCCCTTCTAGTAGTAATTTATCGTAGATCGTTTGAGCAACGAAAGGTACCTAACGACTGGAAAAAAGCACAGGTCAGTTCCCGTTTTTAACAAGGGCCGTAAGACACATCCATACAATTATAGACCTATATTGTTGACGTCAATCTGTTGTAGGATAATGGAACATGTTTTATGCTCAAGAATTATGACGTTCTTGGAAAATGAACAGCTCATCTATCAAAATCAACATGGATTCCACAAACAGAGACCCTGCGAAACTCTGCTCGCTCTGTTGCTCCATGAGATCCACAGCGCAGTCGACAACGGCGCTCAGGCTGATTCCGTGTTCCTTGATTTCAGTAAGGCATTTGACACCGTCCGCACTGCCATTTAATGAAAAAAATACGAGCTTACGGAGTATCGGAGCAGATCTGCGATTGTATTCAAGACTTTCTTGCAGACAGAACTCAACACGTCCCTCTTAACGGAACTACACCGACAGATGTAAAGGTAATATCCGGAGTACCACAGGGAAGTGTGATAGTGCCGTTGCTGTTTACAATATACACTCCTGGAAATGGAAAAAAGAACACATTGACACCGGTGTGTCAGACCCACCATACTTGCTCCGGACACTGCGAGAGGGCTGTACAAGCAATGATCACACGCACGGCACAGCGGACACACCAGGAACAGCGGTGTTGGCCGTCGAATGGCGCTAGCTGCGCAGCATTTGTGCACCGCCGCCGTCAGTGTCAGCCAGTTTGCCGTGGCATACGGAGCTCCATCGCAGTCTTTAACACTGGTAGCATGCCGCGACAGCGTGGACGTGAACCGTATGTGCAGTTGACGGACTTTGAGCGAGGGCGTATAGTGGGCATGCGGGAGGCCGGGTGGACGTACCGCCGAATTGCTCAACACGTGGGGCGTGAGGTCTCCACAGTACATCGATGTTGTCGCCAGTGGTCGGCGGAAGGTGCACGTGCCCGTCGACCTGGGACCGGACCGCAGCGACGCACGGATGCACGCCAAGACCGTAGGATCCTACGCAGTGCCGTAGGGGACCGCACCGCCACTTCCCAGCAAATTAGGGACACTGTTGCTCCTGGGGTATCGGCGAGGACCATTCGCAACCGTCTCCATGAAGCTGGGCTACGGTCCCGCACACCGTTAGGCCGTCTTCCGCCGACGCCCCAGCATCGTGCAGCCCGCCTCCAGTGGTGTCGCGACAGGCGTGAATGGAGGGACGAATGGAGACGTGTCGTCTTCAGCGATGAGAGTCGCTTCTGCCTTGGTGCCAATGATGGTCGTATGCGTGTTTGGCGCCGTGCAGGTGAGCGCCACAATCAGGACTGCATACGACCGAGGCACACAGGGCCAACACCCGGCATCATGGTGTGGGGAGCGATCTCCTACACTGGCCGTACACCACTGGTGATCGTCGAGGGGACACTGAATAGTGCACGGTACATCCAAACTGTCATCGGACCCATCGTTCTACCATTCCTAGACCGGCAAGGGAACTTGCTGTTCCAACAGGACAATGCACGTCCGCATGTATCCCGTGCCACCCAACGTGCTCTATAAGGTGTAAGTCAACTACCCTGGCCAGCAAGATCTCCGGATCTGTCCCCCATTGAGCATGTTTGGGACTGGATGAAGCGTCGTCTCACGCGGTCTGCACGTCCAGCACGAACGCTGGTCCAACTGAGGCGCCAGGTGGAAATGGCATGGCAAGCCGTTCCACAGGACTACATCCAGCATCTCTACGATCGTCTCCATGGGAGAATAGCAGCCTGCATTGCTGCGAAAGGTGGATATACACTGTACTAGTGCTGACATTATGCATGCTCTGTTGCCTGTGTCTATGTGCCTGTGGTTCTGTCAGTGTGATCATGTGATGTATCTGACCCCAGGAATGTGTCAATAAAGTTTCCCCTTCCTGGGACAATGAATTCACGGTGTTCTTATTTCAATTTCCAGGAGTGTATATAAATGATATAGTAGGAAGTGTCGGATGCTGTTTAAGGCTATTCGCAGATGATGCAGTTGTTTATACCAACGTAGCAACACTAGAAGATAAAAAGAATTTGCAGAACGACCTGCAGAGAAATGATGAATGGCAGTTGGGCCAGAACGTAGAAAAATGTAACATATTACGCACACATAAGAAAAGAAATCGACTACTGTAAAGCTGCACTACTTATGACAAACAACTAGAGACAGCGTCTACCGTAAAATATCTAGGCGTAACTATCCAGAGTGATAGTAAGTGGAATGGCCATATAAAACAGATAATGGGAAAAGCAGACACCAGACTCAGATTCATTCGAAGAATCTTAAGGAAATGTAACCCTTCCACGAAAGCAGTGGCTTACAAGGCACTTGTTCGCCCGATTCTTGAGTATCGTTCATCTATCTGGGATCCCTATCAGGTAGGACTGATAGAGAAGATCCAACGAAGAGCGACGCGTTTCGTCACGGGATCGTTTAGCTGGCGAGAGAGCGTTACGGAGATGCTAAACAAACTCCACTGGCAGACGTTACAACAGAGACGTTGTCATCACGGAGAGATTTACTATTGAAATTTCGGGACAGCACTTTCCAGGAGGAGTCAGACAACATATTACTTCCCCTCCACATACGTCTCGCGTATTGACCACGAGGGGAAAATTCGGGAAATTAGAGCCAATACAGACAATCATTCTTCCCGCGCACTATTCTCGAGTGGAACAGGGTCGGAGGGATCAGATAGTGGTACCGAAAGTACCCTCCGCCACACACCATTGGGTGTCTTGTGGAGAGTAGTGTGTGTGTGTGTGTGTGTGTGTGTGTGTGTGTGTGTGTGTGTGTGTGCGCGCCCGCGCGCGCACTTACGGGCGGTACAGGATCCTTAACTTCGTGCTTTGAGGTAAGGAATTAATGGTCGGAAATTAATATTTAGTTTTTCTTCTGCTGGTGTGACGACGACGACGACGATGATGATGATGACGACGACATAAATACCTGAAGATTTTAGCTGTTACTATGCTCATAACAACTATATGCAGTGACGACTACCAATCATAATACACACAACATAATCCATCAACAGAAATGAATTCTACGCTCAAAATAATTTGGACCCACAGCTTGCACGCGTTCAGGATACGGTTTTAATTGTTGCTCCACCTGCACTCTTCGCACTGTATTCTTCGCAGCATGCATTTCACGTGGAAATTGACAGGTGCTTGTTGGTCAATTTTCTCTCACACTATCCAATGTCATCTCCTTAAATTCTACTGTGCGAACATTTCTTTGTCGATTCTGCGATTTGAACCACCCTGTTTCTCCTAAGTTTCTGTCATCGGCGATAAGTGTCTTCCAGTTATGATGATGCATGTTGCAGAACTTTTCTCTGTACATTCGTTCGGGTTTATAGGCACTGCACCTCGTAAAATACATATCCGCAAACTGCTGTAACGAGGACCAGCAACGAACTCTTTAAAGTGGTTATCTCCTTCGGGCGACTGGTTCCTGGCCTCAAAATACTCGGTTTAGCACCCTGTATAATTGACCATACGGCTTTAGGACACACTGCATATATGCAAGAACAATGCGTCAACGTGATGGACGCTCTTTGCGGCGGAGTGTGTCAACGGAGATAACCGAGGTCGAACGGGGCATGATTGTAAGGTCACAACAGTTCCGGCAGACAGATTTCACAGGGAGTGTATGTATCCATGTTATTTTGAAAAGGAAATGTCAGGAAAGCATTAAAACAAACCAACGCTCTGACAACCATTAGAAATCATCAATAGGGACCCCCGAACTCCAACGCGTACTGTAGGAACCAATTTTCACACATCCTTGCTAACTTTTACGAGTTCAGGTACGGAGGTGCGTAAAAGAACGACACGTCGAGATGCGGTGGGCTCGGGTTTCATGGTTACGCTGCTATCCAGAAACAATTTATCGCGAGAAAGAATGCGCGGCGTTGTGAACGGTGGTGCAAACCACACCGTCGCGGATAGACGACAATTCGAGGACGTTCAGAACGTTGAAGGGAAGGGTTTATCACAGTACGTGACGTCAGACTATGATGGTCAGATGGGTGTATGTGGACCTGGTGGTATCTACCAGTGTGTGTTGGAGCGGCAGGGCTATTAGACTTTGGCTTCTGTATCCCTTTAGCTACATTTATTACTCATATCGTAACATGCGCCCTACCGATCCTTCTCTCTGAATCATTATGGTATTTCTTATACATTTTTCAAATTGACTCTTGGTAGAAGAAGTTCATTCTTTTATTGGACAATCCGATTGCAACACTACTCTAAGATCACGTTTATGTCTGCCCCGTCTGCATATAATGCTTCTTCTCTGTTCGAGACTAATAAATCCAACATTCCTTCCTTCACCGTCTCTTCAATATACGTTGATCAGCCAGAACATTATGACCACCTGACTAATAGCCGCAATGTCTACATTTGGCACGGATAGCGGCGGCGACGCGTAGTGGCACGGACGCAGAGAGGCCTTGGCAGGTCGCTGGAGGGAGTTGGCCCCACATCTGCACACACGTCACCTAATTTCCGTAAATTCCGGAGAGGAGGGTGATGAGCTCTGACGCCACGTTCAGTCACATCTGGGATGTGTTTGATCAGGTTCAGGTTGGGGGGGAGGGGGGCAGTACATCAACTGGAGCTCGCCACTGTGTTCCTCAAACCACTTCATCATACTCCCAGCCTTGTGACATGGCGCGTTATCTTGCTGAAAAGTGCCACGGCCGTCGGAAGAAATGATCGTCATGAAAGGGTGTGCGTAGGCTAAAACCAGTGTACGAGACTCCATGGCCGTCATGGTGCCTTGCACGAGCTCCACTCGACCCATGGATGCTCACACGAATGTTCCACAGAGCATAGTGGAGCCGCCACCAGCTTGTCACCGTCCGGCAGTACAGGTGTCATGGAGATATTCCCCTGGAAGACGACGTATTTGCGCCTTCTCATCGGCAGACCATAGAACGGTTTGCCACTGCGACAACGTCCAGTGCCAGTGGTCACGCGCCCATTTCAGTCGTTGTTGCCGATGTCGTGGTGTTAACATTGGCACATGCTAGTGTCGTCGGCTGTGGAGGCAAATTGTTACGCCATCGGCGCACGGGACGAGTTAGCTAACGTTGACGTGGCGCTCACCGAGTTTTGTAACGTCACGGCCTGCTATTTCTCGGTGAGAAGCCATTTCGGCACGTGAAACACAAAATAAGTTCTGCGATATTTCGACAACGTGCCACGTAAGGTAGAACCAATAGGAAGCAAGAACGAAAGCAAGACGCCATACTGTACTTGTATTCAGCAGAAGCCGATATTCGATGGGTTTTATGTTTTACGTTACACCTTGTGAATACATTCTATTTCTATGCATCAGCACGTTGATTGTCTCAAGATGAATCGTTATTGGTAACAGTTGTTGTAATAAATCCAGAGAAAGCCTATTAACAAAGTTTCAAGAACCGGCTTTAAATAATTACTCTAGGAAAATATTACAGCCCCCTACAGGGATCGTGAGGATAAGATCAGAATAATTACTACACGCACAGAGGCATTCAAACAATCATTCTTCCGCGCTCCAAATGTGAATCAAACAGGAAGAAACCCTAATAACTGGTACAGTAGGACGTACCCTCTGCCATGCACCTCACGGTGGCTTGCAGAGTATAGATGCAGATGCAGAATAAAATTACTGGAAAAGTAATATTGATGGTTAAAGAATTTTCGTATTTAGTTATTTTCACGTTATAGCTCGTGTTTAATGAGAGTAAGTCGTTTTGTAATAAGGACCCATTTAAAATTCATAAAAATATGTCGTTCTTATTATGATTTATTATATAATTAAGAATCAATAACATTTCGGAGAATAAAACGCGAAAAAAAATGAGACGGGAGGCGCATTTCAGCTTAGCGTAGTTGGCTGAGGCACTGCTTCAGAGAACCAGCAGAATATCGGAAGCGGGTTCGTGTCCGTCTACAGCCAAAATTTTTTCACCTTCGTGTTTGCCAGAAGGTTGTGGGAGTTTCATATGAAATTAATAGAAATAATTTCTATAATGTTTGATGTTACGTAAATATGAGTGCGCGCTCTCTGTCAGAAGTGAGTGTGTGTGATTTGGTGAACTTTTATAAGCTGACGTCTTTCTTCAGTGGACATGTATCATACATTTTTGTCTTATTACACGTTCACAGATATTAAAATTTTTATGGATGTATACCACAGAGAAAACAACACGACTAACATACGGGTAGGTGAGGAAATGTTCGTTAAAAACAGTTAATACAGAAATTCTTCGCACATCCATTTTTGTGAACAAACTGTATGGTTTGCGAGCCAAAGAAATCCGACAATCGCCGCTGGAGAGAGCTGAGAACGCAAAATCACGTCAACCAGCTCATGCCGTGTGGAGACGGCGCTGTGTCTCGTGAAGTGGGATATCCCGCTTGTGTGCATGTCAGCGGTTAGCTGCAACGTCTCGTATGCCGACGGCTTTAGGAGTGTTCGGTGCAAACACAATTGTACTCTGTCCAGCTCTGAAGTCTGATGTCAGTTCCGCCGCCTGTCCTGATTTACCAGTCTGCGTGCCTGCGACGTCCGACATCTGTAATGAGGGGTGGTCGCCGAACCCCATGTCTGGACGTTGTTGCACCTTGGTTTCGCCACGCTGAAGACACTCATCCACAGAACTCCTCGAACACCCGACACGTCTTTTAGTTTCCGAAATGCTCATGCCGAGCCTTCGCGCCAACACAATCTGCCATCGGTCAAACTCATATAGACCGCGCTCCTTCTCCATTCTACACACAGATATCACCCTCACTGACACTACATGCACCATGCGCGAATCTGACTAGCAGTCATTCCTCGCCATATGACGCTGCTATCGCTTGGACGGGTTTATATCGACAGTAGGTCGGTGGTAATAATGCTCTGGCTGATCAGAGTACACATCAGTGCTGGTGGTGGTGAACAACCCAGCCATACACCTTTTGTTTTGGCCTCTCGTATTATTCCATCAATGTTGTCTATTCTTCACACGAAGAAAATGGATTTATCCTTCCAGCCTGTAGCTGACACCACACTGACTAAAAATAAATAAAAAAATATTCCATTTCAAATTATCAAAAGCCTTCTTCACATCTACAGAGTCATTACCTGTCTTCTTGATCCTCTTAAATCCATCCAATGTTATTAACCGCAGTGCTAAGACTACTTCTCATGCGGTCCTCTTTCTCCTTATACTTGTCACAACCTAATTCACCTACCATTTTCCCTTCCATTCTTCGAGATCGTGCACATTAATATTTTTGATACTTGCGATGATAAGTTTTCATATCCAGCTGATTTCGTTTTCTTTTGAAATCTAATAATTACATACTTTCCAAAATAGGATGGAACTTCCTCAGTTACACAAATTGCATTCACATACTTGGTTAGCCCTTGTTCTGCCTTTTGGCTTGATGCCCACTGGAGTGCAGAATCTTTAAACATTTTCCTGTTATGTAGTTTTCGTGGGGGTATAAGTTAACCTCTAAAGAACTCTTGCACCATACCCATATAAATACTAGAGAAACCAAATTTAACTCCGTCGGCTTTATGAACGAGTTTAATAACGAATAGCCTTCTAGTTTTCAAATGGTAGGCTACAGATCGGTCTCAAGCAAACTAGAGGCTTTCTTATACAGCTTCATTTTGTTCTTAAGTGCCTGGGTTTAATCTCTCTCACAAATTTCATTGCTGATTACGGCAGCAGTAATTTGGATAGCGTAAGAGGGCAGTCCACAGGCACTATGAGCGCCGGGTAGGAGATCTCTATCTCACTGAGGTTCCTGCTCAGTTCCGGGTGAATGAATTACTTCAGAATGTAGTTTCAAAGACGCTTCATAACTTAGTACTGGACGTGACGTTTTTGGCGAGGTCACTGCTGAGGGTAAACCTGACTAGCGTCAACAGTTTCGTTAGAAACGCGGTTCGAATTTATCCTGTAGCCATTTGCGGGTCTCCGGGCTTAACAAATGTTTTATGGTTTCTGATTACGCTGATAGATAGTACCTCGAGGATCCAGATAGCTTATATCGGTAATCTGGGAGTCGGAGAACCAAGTTAAGGGTTACAAAGCAATTACTGGTCAGTGAGCATTCCACAAATATAATAATCGTTACGCGTAACTTTCCATTTGCGTTCTGTGACTCGTAAATTTCAATGTGAACTACTGTAAGTGTAAATCTTTGGCGTGGCTCTCTGGCTACATATTTCAAACAACTGCATTTTCATGTCACAGCACAACTGCTTACGCTTTTTCGAAGTCTCTGTTTTACAAAACGGAAAGTTATCATACAGAAGCTCACTTCGCACTTTTACTAACAAGGGAACCTCCCCATCGCACCCCCGTCAGATTTAGTTATAAGTTGGCACAGTGGATAGGCCTTGAAAAACTGAACACAGATCAATCGAGAAAACAGGAAGAAGTTGTGTGGAACTATGAAAAAAATAAGCAAAATATACAAACTGAGTAGTCCATGCTCAAGATATGCAACATTAAGGATAGTACTACCTTAGTAGCGCCGTGGTCCTGTGGTTAGCGTGAGCAGCTGTAGAACCAGAGGTCCTTGGTTCGAATCTTCTCCCGAGTGAAAATTTTAATTTTTTATTTTCAGACAATTAACGAAGTTCAGGCACACACACACACACACACACACACACACACACACACACACACACACACACACACACACACACACACAATCAACTTCGTTCTCCAAAATTCCAGGACATGTTCAGATTTGCTTGGACATATGCAGGATTTGACGGTCTACACACGGAAAAATTTGAAAACGGTAAAAACATATGTTTTGAGAGAGCACAGGGAAAACTGTGCGACTGTTGCAGTCATTTGTTGCAGTTTATGTGACAAATTCTTATGTTTTCATCACTTTTTTGGGAGTGATTATCACATCCACAAGAAAACCTAAATCGGGCAAGGTAGAAGAATCTTTTTACCTATTCGCCAAGTGTACAAGTTAGGTGGGTCGACAACATATTCCTGTCATGTGACGCACATGCCGTCACCAGTATCGTATAGAATATATCAGACGTGTTTTCCTGTGAAGGAGTCGGTTGACTTATGACCTTGCAATCAAATGTTTTCGGTTCCCATTGGAGAGGCACGTTCTTTCGTCTACTAATCGCACGGTTTTGCGGTGCGGTCGCAATACACAGACACTAAACTTATTACAGTGAACAAAGACGTCAATGAACGAACGGACAGATCATAACTGCGAAAATAAAGAAATTAAATTTTTCACTCGAGGGAGGACTTGAACCAAGGATCTCTCGTTCCACTGCCGCTCACGCTAACCACGGGACCATGGCGCTCCTGATCTCACACTGTCCTTGATGTAGCATATGTTGCACATAGACTACTCAGTTTGTATATTTTGCTTATTTTTTTCGTAGTTACACACAACTTCTTCCTGTTTTCTTGATTGATCTCTGTTCAGTTTTTCAAGGCCTATCCACTGTGCCAACTTATAACTAAATCTGAGGGGGGTGCGATGGGGAGGTTCCCTTGTAAGTACACAAAGGATGTTCTGAAACTCCAAGTGTTCAAGTCACAACGTGCTTTTATAGATGTTTAGATTAATCCACCTCAACCAAGAGTTCGAGCAAATGGTATCGATGTTGCCACAGCTATCTGTCGGTTGACACCTGACAACGGAAGAAAGAGCGACGAGTAGTACAGTCTTTCTCAGGAGATGAAGATGGATTAAAGCTTCGAGGAGATGTCTCTTAAACATGAGGACATACCGCTAATGGGTTAGTCTTTAACGAAAGATATAATGGAGTAATTTCCTGTACACGTCCATGCCATCAGAGACGGAGCACTAGCTCGTACTGGACAAGGAAATCGGCCATGGGCTCTAGTAATCACGGGAAACTTAGATCTTGACGGCCGGACGTGGGTTCCAACCTTGCTCCTCCAAAATGCAAATCCAGTGCTTAAATGATAATCGGTCTGTCGGATGGGATGTTAAACTCATCAAGCCCATCGGGCTAATCGTGAGGACTAGGTTACGTGCCGGTACTAAGTTTCAACCTCTCCTTATTCTCACATCGCTGTCGAGCACACAATCAACACAAATACTCCATACGCACGCAGCACACAGGCACATACAATTAAGACACAAAGCTTACATTTCGTGAAAGAAAGGTGGCACTCGGGGGCAAAGAAGGAAAAGCTTTCCAATCAAGCGGCTGCACTTCTCTTGGGGACTTCAAAGGCAACAATGTAATATGACTTCACTTTTTTACCACATCGCCACCCTGCTAGACATCATCTTCGGTCACCGTACAGTATGTAGCTCCAACAAGAAAAGTAATGGAGCAAGACCAGTTTGTGTCGTACCATCAGAAAGACGCATTCTAGGACTTGGCTTCTGTGATCTCTGAGCAGCGTCGCTGCCTCTTCAAGTGGCGAACGCGAGACCTAATACCGCAGAGCAAAGATGAGTACGTATCTGAATGTGGCATTATTGTCTTGCACAGGTATACAATGAAAACCTCTAATAACAAATAAAAGAAATGTGTGTGAAGAATATATTCATAATGAGCTGATGGCAACAGCGATATTCCGGTTGTATGGCTTTCCAAACCCAAAAATTCTCGGCCCTAAGCCTGTGATATGAAAGACTTGCATTCGCAAAACAGTGGATATGTCCAGCGGCTGGAGAATATATGGAGAAAATGCATAGTACAGTGATTTCAAAGTATGAAGATCTGGATAGAGTGTAGTATACCCTGTAAAACAAAAATAAATTACTAGTACCGTAAACTTTACCAAACCGTTTGTGACAAAGTAACGCACAACTTCCGTAACACGTCTGTTCTTTACTGGGGAGCATTTAACTGGGTGCATATGTCTGGCTGAGCCGTTCTTTGATACAGCTGTCTGCTAGATGCGTTCCCTTTTGCTTTTCTTTTGAGATAACAGAGGACAGCCTTATGGGGAGGCCATCTTCTTGCTGCCCGTAGCTACCAATTAAACTGATATCAATGAATTTTTTGCCCCAGTACGCGAGATAGAAAGTCTCACTGGCACGCTACTGGCAATACCACTGTTAACACTATACAGCGCTGTTCGGACTGTCTCATCCAGCAGCAATTTTAGTCTTCAGTTTCTTCCAATTAATACGAACAATCTCCATCACCGTAGGGCGAGTCGAACAATCTCCATCACCGTAGGGCGAGTTACCATTACATTTACATGTATGTCTAAATATGTACATACACAAAAAGAAAACTAAGTTTGGTCCACGGGCAGACACATGAATGGCTCCACGTTACACATGCACAGGAGGTTCAAGAGTTACCTTGGAAAGAGAATAGATAAAGAAGGAAGACGCAAGTAAAACGTAGCAGTAAGGCTGCTAACATTAACAAATGTGAACCTTCTTACGACAGAAGGATTAATGAAAAGCGATGTCTGGAGCATAGCTCTGTATGAGTGGGGAAGACTGATATGTCGTTTTGAAGGTAAGCTATTGAATGTAAGATGGATCGGTTCAGGAATGACGACATCTCGAACCTAGTCAACGGGACAAAATGCCTATTAACGAACATAATGATTAGAAGACAGAGAAAGGCTGGGCAGACGTCCTGTAATGGCTCTAAGCACTATGGGACTTAACATCTGAGGTCATCAGTCCCCTAGACTTAGAACTACTTAAACGTAACACAGGATTCGAACCTGCGATCGTAGCAGCAGCGCGTTTCCGGACTGAAGTGCCTAGAACCGCTCGGCCACAGCGGCCGGCGGAAGACGTCCTGAATCGTTGCTGAAAATTGCAGTTGAAGAGATGGTGGAAGGAAAGGTCTAGGTACACAGATCGGTGGTGATGAGGATAGTAGGCAGCTGACAGCAGTGGCAAACCAGTCTTAGTGTTGACCAGTAACTCCCACCCCCGATTCTTTAAAGAACAGAACTCCCATTGTAAAATAGCTCCGGTTTGAGGAAAGCTAGTTTTCCAGACATGTCAATGCTCATGACGTCATATTTTCTGAACTGTGTGTCGTAGAAAGATACAATTTTGCAGGTACAGTCAGTGGTATAGGTGGATACTGTTTGCAAAATGTGTTGCGAACGGAGTTAATAATAAAGAAGTAATAAATAAAAACGTCATGCCTGCCGCTAAAGTTTTACTACATAAACGGTGGAAGTGTAGTAAACGATACACACTCTTCCTTCCATTCTGTATGGGATGTCAGCGCGAAAAAATTTGAAATTACGTGTTAAGTCCGTTGGAATACGTCAAATGTTCTCATTCCCAAATACTGGATGAATATGGTCTGGGTAATTTGCGTTACCTGACTTACGCTACCTCAGAATATGCACACTCTTTCTAACATTTAATCTTGACTTTTGTGTTAAACCTTTAACGTAAGACTATACCTCCTAAAGACATATATTATGACAGCATTTTAAATAATTAAATTCGGTCAATAATTTTACGAAATACTGAAAATCAAATTTTTGTTGCGCCTGCAATCCGTTAGATACGCAACCTGCAACTGGGATTCCGCACCGGATTGGTCGTTTAGTAATACAGGTGACGGAAACAACAAACCTAAGTTTTAAAGGTGTGTATATTAGACTCTGGCAGAAACTCGTCTGTGAGGTAGTGGGTTCTGACGCAAAAACTGATAGATCATTAATTCTGCATAACGACAGTCACTGCAATCGTATTCTCCGTCTCCACTACTGGTACTACAACAGATAATTCGCTATCAGTCA
Source organism: Schistocerca serialis cubense (assembly GCF_023864345.2). Classification (NCBI taxonomy): domain Eukaryota; kingdom Metazoa; phylum Arthropoda; class Insecta; order Orthoptera; family Acrididae; genus Schistocerca; species Schistocerca serialis. Next base: position 601,881,029 of record NC_064640.1, read on the forward strand.
CGAATAGCTGTACAAGCTTCGTTTCCCTCACTTTTTACGCAGGCTTCCCGCACTTGCTGAATTCTTGGGAATACGGAACATTTTATATGTTCAGGTTGGGAGTATGGGGCCCGCAGCAATAATATTGAAGCAACCCTACCGAACACCACGTGTCTCCTTAGTTGATTTAAGGAAATCGCGAAGGACCCTATTTAAGTTTGCTAGCCTAGCTTTTAAAGAAGACTACTTCTGAATACGAGCAGTGTCTAGTATTTGATCAACCAGGCGCTGTCGCTCAGAACTCTGCTTTTTCTCCATTTGAGTCCCACTGATAAACATTATGCCACATTAGTAGTCCTCTACTATATTACTGCTGCTTTCTGGACAGTACTGTTCTTAACAACTCGTTCTATGTATATATCATCAATATGGCAATCCCACTGGTATCTTAAAAGCTACCTCCTCTGACAATATTTATCTCCCACCATACTTCTATCATAGCCGAAAGAAATCCGTTATTTCTATGATATACTGCAAATACTTTCACCTGACAGTACCTTCTCAAAAAGCCGACATTCATGTTTCAGTTACTCAACTGCAAAACTTAGCTCCTCGTCGTATCAACTTCACAATCCCGTGTGAATGACGCATGACTTAATGCGGTTCGAAACTACACTAGAAAAGCTTGTATTTGCTTCGCATTTCTAGTGATAATGCTAATGGCAACATGTTAACACGAGTGACACGGGACGCACATCAAAGACATCTGGAATAGGCAGTCTAGTTACCAAGTTTGCACAATAAGGTAGCATCAACCCAACACCTGTTCCGAGTTCAACAAATTTAAACAGTCTCGTCACGTATAACGTGTGTGGTACACAACCAGGGGCCCGTGTAATTCCACTATTGATGTTCACGTTTATGCACAGCATTCTTATGTGGTTGTATTACCTTAGATGCTATTTGTTACTGAGAGATTATATAGAGTTCTATGGCTAATTAATTTTGACAATGATAGCTGTGAGACAATTTTTGGAAGCTTTTATGAGAGACTTATCGACTGCACGGGATCGTTGTAGTAATTAAATTTTCATGCTAAATTCACTACACGAAATTGGAAGACGTTGTGAGAGTATCTTTGAAGTTTCTGAATAATTTATACCTAATCGGATCTTCAAAAAGCCTGCATCAAGACATTAGATTAAAAACTGAGCTATGGTAACCACTGCGTTTTAAGCCAGTGAACAAAGGTGTTTCTTGTTTTTAGTATCACTAATACTTCCTGCAGCGATAATTTGCCCTGAAGGGGGGAAAAAACTGAATAGAGCAGTCGCGAATACTTAAAAATTATATTTCAGACTCATGGGCATCCATCCTTACTTGCCTATATATTATCCCATGCAAACTCATTAAATAACGATTTTCATGACAACATCTGCTAAGACTTCAATGTACACTGAAGGACAGTCAGCTGCTAAAAATTCCACAGCTGAAATGAGGTAAATTTAGGCGTTCTGGTGTTTTCCAACTAACAATTTGTTGACATAAAAGAACAGCACTAGGAAAGAATAGAACAGATTAAAAAGGCAGCAATTCATTCGTCGCGTATACGAGATTAGAATTTGATGGTTATTCTATGTGTGTATGGCGAAGCGCCAAGATTTTCTCTTCAAAGAACTTTTGACTTGTTACAAGAAATTACGATTCTCTTTTCCAGTTAGATGAATCGTGAGAAAGGCTCATGAAACAAAGAGCAACGCGTTTTCGAACCTTTTAATCATCGAAACACAGGCATTAACTTTTGATATTTTAAATGGAGTAATGGGCAGGTTACCTTCCATTAGGAACATGGGTGCACTCAACAACTGTGATATGACTTTCAAATGATAGAGCACAACAATCAGTTGTCCTTTTCTTGCAGGTTTTATTCGGCACATCTAGATTTCTGCTAGTGCCTAGCCATCATCAATGCGCCATTTCACCGTATCAATGCATGTTCTAGTCAGTCAATCCCCTGTTCTTCTTTCAAGCTTGGAATTTGTGGTAAGTTCCTATGGGACCAAACTGCTGAGGTCATCGGACCCTAGGCTTACACACTACTTAATCTGACTTAAAGTAACTTACGATAAGGACATCACACACAGCCATGTCCAAGGGAGGACTCGAACCTCCGACGCGGGAAGCCGTGCGAATCGTAACAAGACGCCCGAGACCGCACGGCTACCCCGTGCGGCTTTCAAGCTTGAAAGAGCTATGACAGAAGCCCGGACTAGAACATGCACTCAGACGATGAAATGGTGCACTGATAATGGCTAGGCACTATCCGAAATCTGGATCTACCGAATAAAACCTGCAAGAAAAGGACGACTGATTGCTGTGCTCTATCATCTGAAATGGAATAATGGTATTCTTAGCGTCAAAATAGCACATACGTATGAAAAACAAAATTAGCGATATAACTCCATAGGAGGTCTGATGAGAAATTAAGAAGTAAAAGTAAACTGATGATGATTATTGGTTTGTTGTTCCGGCAAGAAGTGAACCCAGGAAGTAGCGCCACTGAAGCAAGCGATAAGTGGTGTATGCCGGCCGTTGTGACCAAGCGGTTCTAGGCGCTTCAGTCCGGAAACGCGCTGCTGCTACGGTCGAAGTTCGAATCCTGCCTCGGGCATGGATGTGTGTGATGTGCTTAGGTTAGTTAGGTTTAAGTAGTTCTAAGTCTAGGGGACTAATGATGTTGAGTCCCATAGTGCTTAGAGCCATTTGGACCATTTTTTGATACGTGATGTTTACTCCACTCTTAACGCAGGGTGCAGTAAGCTTCCCAGCGGCGCGCTAGTCAAACGGCCGCAACAGCAGCTCAAAAATCCCTATACTCACTATATTTTTTCTCTGTAATTTCTTGGCAGGCCTAAAAAATTTGTCTCATACAAATCTGGTATTCTATCAACTACACAGTTCCATCATAAAAAGTTGCTTCCTTATGCGAGGGGATTAATGATGTTGCAAAAAATGTGTTGGTTTCTGTTCCATGTGCCCACTGTCACTATTCGTCCAGGTGAAAAGAGATAAGAAATCAACAGTTATTCGGGGTGAAAAAGTTAGGCGTCTAGGCTTGTATATTATCCACGAGAAATAGTATATTAAAAAACACGCGTTCAACGGGAACTGAAATAAGCCTGGATGATCATCAATATGAAGGAATCCACATCGTACGATTTTTATCGCACGATATTTCAAAAAAATATTAATCACTCTGGTGACCAGAAGTATCAAGAATTAACATGGTTCAGTCTGATGGCAGCAAATTTAAGTTCCAAAAATTATTCAGGTGATCCTCGTGCATCTTTCTCGCTGTTTCTGCGTGAACGGAAAAAGTATATGTACACAGCAAGCCAAGCCTAGACTATTTTTCATTTTGAAGACGAAACCCAATTCCAGAGCGAATGCCCGCCTCGCAGGGAGCACGCCAGCAGCGATTCATTACAGTCCTGTCACGTAAAACACGCGTTCTGCTTCATTTGTAAAACTGCTCCATAAATATTCTCATGGTAATCCCGAGCGGAATTAACATCCGGTTCTGCTCTTATGTAAGCAGTTAGACGCCAATGCTAATCTAAGCTGCTGCTACAGTTCACTAACAGACAAGAAACAAAGCGACGCCTTCATAAATGAAGAGTTTATTTAAATTGTCACAATACTTGCACTACAAAATTTAATGTTAGTGGCGTCTCACTTACTTCACGCTTTTCTCTGTTCTCTCATTTTTACACGTGGCTAAAACTGTTTCGAACCAAGTAAAATTTCAAGAAATGCATTAGGAATGTGGATAAATAACTAACGCAATTAAGATGATTACAATCAAACAGATTTTCGATAGTTGTATCCCCTTCCCACCCTAAGAATGCCCACCGCCAAATACACAAATGGTATCCCCCATATTTTCATTTATTTGTACAGAGTTGAAACCTTTTAAGTCTTACTGCACGTACGTTAAGATAATACAGGTACGAATCAACAACAGATTTTCTCGATGGCTTTCTGACGCCGAGTGTTGCCGTAGTTTGATTTGTGATGCCAGTCGCCAACAGAATGTTTCACTAATGTAATGCACGTTTGCAGATGCCTTAAAACCTTATCACAACATGTTTTTGTTACTGTACCTACTGAAACTCCCTGAGAGATTAAAACTGTGTGCCGACCACAGACTCGAACCTGGGCTCTCTGCTTTTCATGGCCAAGTGCCCTACCGACTGAGCTGTCCAACCACGACCACGATCCAGCCTCACAGTTTACTTTCGTCAGTACCACTTCTCCTACGTTCCAAATTTCAGAGACGTTCTACTTCCCACCTTGCGGGACTAGCACTCCTGGAAGAAAGCAGTACTAGTTCCGCCAAGATATTCAGCAGAACGTCTGTCAAGTTTGGAAAGTAGAAGAAGAGGTACTGGCGGAAGCGCAGCAGTGAGGGCTGGTCGTGAGTCTTTCTACGATAGCTCGGTCAATTGAGCACTTGCCTGCAAAAGGCAAAAGGTTCCATGTTCGAGTCCCTCTCCAGCACGCAGTTCCACTCAAACAGGAAGTTTAAGCCAGCGTACACTCTGCTGCAGAGTGACAATTCACTATGGAAGTAGTTTGATTATAAATCTCTTTTAGAAACATAGCTTCGAGTTTTCCACCAAAATCGAAGTCATCACAGATAATTTGCGCCAACTTACGTCTAAATTACCTTATTTGTAATGGAGAAAACTAATTTTGTCGCTCTGTGCAACGAGTAAGCCCTGCAGAATTGTAAATGGCATTAAACCATGTACAGGGTTAAGTACGCAGAGACTTCTAAAGACAGATAAACTACAGAAACATACTTCAATCACTCGGGTTCTCGGTGGTATTTTTCTTGGTGCTAGGTGAGCGTATGTTCCATTTAAGATACGTAAGAGATTCTTCAGACTAGACGACTGTGATGAAAAGATACTAGTTTAATGTGCATACAATTGTTGTTACTGATTGGACAGAATTATGTATATATGTAAGTAGGCCATTTGAGGGGCAATATGGGCATCAGCTCAGTATTCCTTAGGATTAGCCTGAAAAACTACCATAAAAAGCTCATACTACTTTGACGTCGTTGCAGTAGCGGCCAAAATTGGAACAAAGTAACATCTCTATAAAAGAAAGAGAAATTTATACTTGCGACAATCTAAACAGACAGATCCATCCGCCCCGAAGGAAAGATTAACTGGCATCTTGTATCGGTTTGTTACTGTGGTATCACCCAGCAATACCACCCTCGTGTATCGAAGTTGGCAACAGAATGTCAAGTTTCCGACAGACGTCGACAGCGGCCATGAGGATCTGGTGGGCCTGACGGTGCACGCCCGCTGTGGCTGTGTACCACGAACGCCATCTGCCGCCTCAATATGGGACGGCCGACGCGAGCCCCTTAACCCACTCGCACTTTGAGCCTCTTCGCAACGACACCATCGTTCGTGTTTAGTTCAGAGAGCCTCTTCCTTGTTTACATGAGAGCTGGACTCTGTCTCTTGCTGCATTATTTGTAATGAGTCTTCGTACACTTGGAGAAATAAAAGTTAAGCAAATCTTCTGTTTACTACGACAGTTGCCGCACCACTCTGTAGCCCACCTCTCCTTACCGTTGTGTACGAAGTCGTACACAACAGTTACGAGTTAAGCTTGTCACCTGCATATAGAAACTGGAATTAAATACCGTACATCAGAATACCCTTAAGGGACCTGCACATGTTCAAATTTATTGGCAAAACCAGTTTGCCAAACCTTCAATATATTGAGGCAACCGATACTCAATATTACTGTAAATATTGTTAGTTGGCAACGCTATTTTACAAGGTTAAGACGTCCAACGCCCAGCGTGTGCCGCTATTGCATTACCTGTAACAACAGAAAACAACGAAAGAGAGGAAACTGGTCAGAAATGGCTGAAAAAGATGAGTGACTTGTCACATGTTAATTTACTGACTGAAATCAGTATCACGTTCCCGGAAGATTTCGTAAACTGTTTTCTGATCAGTCCTGCATCGCACGACAAATATTAATGTCAATACGTAACAAAATAGAGACGAAAGTACGTTAGCGAGGGTTAAGTCACTGTCGACGAGCAAGTCATTCGGATGCTTTAAGTTTACCTCTCTTTAAGTTCTCTAATATCAGCAAACATAATTAGTAAAATTTTTGGGTATCTGTGAAGTGATAATATCTGTCTGGCAAGAATACGTTCCGGTAACTAACGTAAAACATTTTTTTTTTAGGTTTATGATAATTTTTTGAAACTGACATGGATTTCGCAGACCTCTTGCTAGTCATTGCAGATATATGATGTATTTTTCGAAGCAGAAGCGTTTTTCCAAATTGCTATGAAATTCACCAACCTATACCATTACAGCGGAAAAATGCTCCTATCGGAACACACAAAAGGCGAATATGCTCCTGTTTAAAAGATTGACTGAGAAGTAGGGTACCAGATGTCTCATTCTACCTTCCTCAGCGAACATATTCGCGCTCTTTTTAACACGCATCTCATCTCTCCCTCCCGAAAGCTCCCCCAACTGTAACTAGCTCACACCCACTAGTCCATCGCTGTAAGTTGCTCACACCGACCCACCCGCACTTGCCCATTCTCACTCACTCATTCAGCCCAACTCATTATTTCTTTGTATATCTGTAAATGTTACTGTCTTTGTCTCAGAGCCAGTGTCTTCGGTCTGTCCTGGTACCATTGTCTCCTCTCACTGTCTTCCATTTGCTCTCTATTACTGCTACTGTCTCATTCATTCCTTCCCACTGCTGCTGTCTCTTCTCACTGTCACAATCTCTCTCTTCCTCCTTGTCATGTAGCCTGTCATTAACACTGGCTCTCACCCACTTCCACTTTCTCCTTTTCTTTATTCCTCTTCCACTGGCACTGTCTCTTTCATTGTTTTCCTAGCGCTGTTCTGTCACTGTCAACTATGATTCACAGCTACTGTGCAGTCCTCTTTCTCTCACAGTCATTATATTCTTTGTTCTTTTTATACCACCACCACTGCTGTCTGCTATTTTCCAGTATTTATTACTTCTCCGTCTGTCTGCCACTGCCTCTTCTCCCAGCACAAAAAAGTACGAATGTATCCGCATGCTGAAATGTTTGGGAAAATTTCTGAAGGTCCTGAGGAAGGTAGAATGAGGCAGCTGGTACCACTCTTTCCAGTCAGAATCTTTTAAATAGGAACATATTTTTTATGCTCTGATAGGAGCATTCTTCCGCTGGTTCCCTTCTGTTCCCTGTTACAGCAGGACATGTCACACATATGAAAAGAACTTTAAGGGTCAGTAAAATTTTGATAGTTTACTCATGTGAAACTGAAATCACGCAAAACTAATTTTACCCCTTCAGACCGGAATTTACGCGCACAAAAATTTTGCATGTGCTTCATTATTGCAACAAGGGGTTCGCAGAAGCCTTCTGTTGATAACGGGAATACTTCACTGGCTATTTTCCACGCTACGTCAATCTGTAAACTATGTTTTCGCCTCACATCGGATTTTACGTGCGTATTTTACGTGTACAAGTACGGTAACTTTGAATCTCGGAAACGGATAAGGTTGGTAAGAAAATTTTCAAGGTTGTTCGAGAACGGAATCTTAGCAACATATCGCAAAAATTTTAGCCATTTACTGTGAATAGCCATCTTGGAATCCATGGCTCGGATTTGGTACCCAAAACCCAAGTTTTTCAGATTTTCTCAGGAACCGCTCATGAACCAAATGGTGCCTCCATACGCCCCTCAAGGCGTACCGTAGACCACGTCTAATTCAAAAAGAACCAACCAGTTTGTCAGCCGTGGTGGCCGAGCGGTTCTAGGTGATACAGTTCGGAACCGCGCGACTGCTACAGTCGCAGGTTCGAATCTTGCCTCGGGCATGGATGTGTGTGATGTCCTTAAGTTAGTTAAGTTTAAGTAGTTCTAAGTTCCAGGGGACTCACGACCTCAGATGTTAAGTCCCATAGTGCTCAGAGCCATTTGAACCAACCAGTTTGCTCCATTTGTCTAAGCTGGAGTAAGTGTGTAATATTTAAACCTTGGCCATGTACTGTAGGCTAATTACAGTAAGATGATCCTTCTGTTGGTCCGTAGCGCAAGAACTATCCCAGAACACTTGACCCTACCATTCTATCACTAACAGAAGCCGAGGTGAGTCTCCGAAAAATCTCATTCTTATGAGCGGCGTTTTGGAACATATTACGTAGGGCAGGCACTCATGCGTACCGATTTTCGAATTAATAAAGCAAGGAGTGTCATAGAGAATCCTCTGGTGACCATCCTGACGTAAAGCATACAAATGATTACCCTGGAATATGCCAATTAATATTGTTCTGTGTTAGAAGACTACTTGAAAAATTTTATCTGTGGTATGATATGCACGAAGGTGAAATGAAAAAGTAAACAGCGAACACTAATGATGCGTGTCTGGTTAATGAAGCTCTGTCAGTATCTGAACGGAGAATATTGTGACACGGTCCATACTCGACCTCACATGTTCGGTATGTTGACAAGACTGAATATTTGGAGAACCATCAATACTGCTCGTCAATATTTCTAGTATTGATAATACTTCAATACGCGCCTTCAGACTGAGGGCTTGTGCGTTTGACAATATTAATGAACGTGTAAAGCGATCCTTTATGTGCTACTAGACGCCTGTGTGGAAGGGCATATGGTTACAATACGCTCTCCAGTACGTTAACGTCGGCTTTCTCAAACCAGAGCCATTATTTTACGTTCGAACAACTATTCAACAGACCTCACGAGGCTTAGGGCGGCCCGTTACTGTCTTACTATTAAACAAAATTCTCAACCAGACCCGGAAATCTAATCTTGGACAACCACGCGGCAGGTAAGAACATTGCTCGCTCAGCTATGGAGGCAGATTGTGCAATTTATACGCTTATACGTACAGGATAGGGCGTCTAACTTTTTCACAAGACCATAAAACAGATCCACGCGCCTTCCAAACTGCATTAACCACCGAGATAAAAGGTTTTTTTTTTTTTTTTACAAAATTATATTTTTGCGCCGCAATAGAGGATTTGTACGAGACAAATCAAGCGATGTAACTCTTGTGTACGTGCAACTCGAAATTATGGGGCAAAAATACATTGAATATAGAGATTTTTGTGCTGCTGTTAGGGCCGGAAGTTATTCCACACTCTATAGAAGCTTCTCCCGGACGGTTGAGCCGCATGTCATGCTTGAGCGTTATTTTGAGGGGAAGAAATGGCTCTGAGCACTATGGGACTCAACTGCTGAGGTCATTAGTCCCCTAGAACTTAGAACTAGTTAAACCTAACTAACCTAAGGACATCACAAACATCCATGCCCGAGGCAGGATTCGAACCTGCGACCGTAGCGGTCTTGCGGTTCCAGACTGCAGCGCCTTTAACCGCACGGCCACTTCGGCCGGCTTTTGAGGGGAAGAAGTTGGGCATCTCAGAATATTATTTTAGAATCGAGTCCACCATATCTTTAAGGCACCAAAAAGAGTGGACCTCTGATAGGGGGAAAAGGTTTACTTTCAGTTCTTATCAACCAGGTAACCCCGTGTGAACGGATTTTTGTGCCCCACATTTCAAGCGCACGCAGTGGAGGGAATAGTCAGGTTTCCGTACAATGAAATGACTGTTCGTGTACACACTGCTCTATCTGAGAAATATCGTTCAACGTTGACAGACACGGCGTTTATCTGTAGGATACACTCCAGCAGGCGGAGTAAGTCAGCTTGTGAACGAGATGAAAATAACCTTGTCTCCGGGGTAATACTTGGATGGCAATCTTCGAACTACCCTGAGACTTAAATTAACGGAACAACTTCGATATCTGTTGTTATTGTTCAGGAATTTTATCAAATATCTGAATATTTACCGATAGATGTATTCAACAATTGGTTACGCGTTTTCGACACTGTGTATTCTAGTACCTCAACTACGACACCCGAGCAGTACGCTAGTATACATATCCAAACAGCGCACGGCACTAAGAAGAAATAGCGGTGGCGGACTTTTACACGAAGCAACTTGATCGTAAATCTGTGGACAAGGGTTTAATCACGTTTATGCCAATGAGTTATCAATACTTTCATTCTGCATTCAACACCCAACTGCAGCTCTTAACAACTGCATAAAACTGGTAACAATCCCGGGAAGGGTCCTGTAAACAATATATGATTTCTAAGTAAATGTACCTTTAGGATTAAATTTATAGAGACTGAGGATCATATACTAACTACTTTGAGATAAGAAATTAACTGTCGAAAATGAATATTTATTTTAGTTGATATAAATAATTTTAACCTCGTAGACATGAATTACTTAAACTTCATGGCAGCACTTTAAGCTCATAGCAACTGAACAAAGTGATCACCACCAGCCTCAATAAACGCATTACAATGTAATCGGCTGATAGAACTGAACTCTGTGTTCGAAATCTTTTGGCCCCACAGCTTGCACACCGTTTACGGTGCGTCACTATTGCTCCACCAGTGCCCTCCCCACATTGTATTCTTCATATTATGGATTTGACGGGACGATTGAGTAGCGCTTACTGATTAATCCTCTGCTAGACACACTCACCTCAAATGCTACTCTGCGTACAATGCTTTCTTGAGAACCTTGGCTTATCTGACTTGAACGATCCAGCTGCTCGTATTTTCCATGGCGATAAATTTCTTCGATTAGGATAACATCTGTTGCTAAACTTTTGTCTACACATTCGTTCTGCTTTCTGGGCACTGCATCCTGGTGCAGCAGAAACATTAAATGTAACGACTAATGACCTATCTCCGATAACCAGTCACGAACGGTAAACAATAGTAAACTCCACAGTGCATTCGACTGTGCTTGTTTTCCAAGGTAACAATGAAAACGTCGATGCGGCAGGCAGTGTTCTACATATGAGATACAAGTAGTTCACAAACACGCGCACCACATGCATTGCTCGTTCCTTATATTAAAAGACTATGTTTAGAATTCTTTACTGCCTGTGTTAATTCTGACGTAATGCAAGATAGCTAGATTAGGAGTGAAGTAATTCAAGTACCTTCTTCAGGCACCTAGCTAGTTAGAAATTAGGGCTCCGCGAAACTTTTTTATGCCGACATGGACTTGAAACTGAACATTTTGGCAGCAGAACAATCAACAAACGCGCACTGTGTGGGGGAGAGGGCTACCTACGTAAAAACGTGCAGAAACTCACAAAAACTTGTTTTTGACTTTAATTTCAAAAGATCGCCAATTCGTGAGCTATATCAACACAAGGTCTCCTTATCCGTACTAAAGAGACGGCTTCATATTTCAAGTGGAGACAGCGCGATGGCCCCGTTCCAATGCGCTACACTTCCTGGCCATAGGGAAGCGAGGTGGAACTTGGCTCGAAGAGCTCGCGGTTAGTCTGCGCCACTTTCCATCTACACAAATTCTGCCCTGCCTCAGACATGCAGTAAAATGCAAAAAACAATGATATACACTTCTCTCTCTCTCTCACACACACACACACACACACACACACACACACACACACACACAGAGTGTTTAATAGCATAGTACCCCATTGCTGCGATCGTATGAATGTGTCTGAACGTATTATTCCAGACGGAAGGAAGGGAAATTAGGGTTTAACCACTCGTTGATGACGAGGTGATTTGAGATGGAGCTGTAGTTATACTGGGGAAGAGATGAGAAAGAAATTCGGCCTTGTACCTTTCGAAGGAACCACATTGCCATTTGCCTTCTCGATTTTGGGAACTATAAAAAACATGATCTAGATGGCTATATTTCTTTAACGAGAAGTCTCATATTACTTGAAAACGAGGTATTTGTGCACGGCCGTCTAATAAAGTGAAATTTTGTAAACCGATCTCTCATATTTAGAAGACCTATAAAAGTGTAACGGCTGAGGATTACACGGCGGCCGGTCGGTTCCGTTGGGCCTTCCAAGGCCTGTTCGGGCGGAGTTTAGTTTTTTTTATAAAAGTGTAACAGTAATTGAACAGTTTCTGGACTAGAACCGCGGAGCCATATATATTTGTTGGGGTTCCCATTTATAGCCATAAATATCCTATTTCTGTTAGTTGTAAATGTACCCTCAACAGCAGAATTGCTATGGTAGTGACCCGCAACTGCACAATGTCCAGCCAGCAATATATTAAGCAAATATGTCCGTTTGCCCCACAGTTTTGATAACAATCCTCATACTTCACTACACAGTCCGAAAGAAGTTGCTAAAGAGTAATTGGGTCTCACTGTGACAGGACTTGCACAATAGCTTGCTGCCCTCAACTTTCTCTCTGTGGACAGGTGCAGAACGAACACAGTAAATAATTTGGGCCTTTGATATGCCAGTAATCAAAAAACCTTGATTAAAAAAAATCCATTAACTGGTACAGAAACACTACAGACCTCAAATACAAGACTTAACATTTTGGATTACATTTTTTGCTGTGTCAAATTCATAAATGGGAAAGCCTCCGAGATTCTCTCAAAAACGCCTTTTCTCATACCTGTCAAAATCTAACAGTGCTGCTGTTCAAAAATGGCTCTGAGCACTATGGGACTTAACAGCTATGGTCATCAGTCCCCTAGAACTTAGAACTACTTAAACCTAACTAACCTAAGGACATCACACAACACTCAGTCATCACGAGGCAGAGAAAATCCCTGATCCTGCCGGGAATCGAACCCAGGAGCCCAGGCGCGGGAAGCGAGAACGCTACCGCACGACCACGAGCTGCGGACGGAGGCGCCAGTGCTGCTGTAGATGTGATACTTACTAGAAATTCACTACACTCACAAAAAGAATGTGGCACATTTGAATACTGTGTAACCATCACCAGAAATAAGAAAACAGAACTACCACTCGCAGATACATATTTTGATGCAAAACTATGAAGCTACACTTCAAATTCTCCCCAAAAAATTAGGTGTTATGAGAAGAAACCAATTATTTTCCCAGCTGTTAATGATACGAACTGCAAGTAGACAAACTGCACAAGTTACTAACCTTGGATTAACTTAGAAGTAAAGCTCAATGTAGGTAGCGCAGCAACAATGCACGTGACACTAAGTTTCACTGTCTCATTCAAAAACCATTAGCAGGACAAAGAATGTGCTTCGTGACACAGCACTGACAGATTTACCTGTCAGTAACAAGTGGGATCCATGAAATGCGGGTGGGAAGCAGTCTCAGCCAATAAGAGTGGCCTTTGATCGAATTAACAAAAATTAGTACTTACTTTTATGTCATTGCTCCTTTCTGAGGACTGTGCTATCTTTCCCACACACAGTTATTTCCCTACTTTCTGTTTACATTCTTATACAGGGTGTTACAAAAAGGTACAGCGAAACTTTCAGGAAACGTTCCTCACACACAAATAAAGAAAAGATGTTATGTGGACATGTGTCCGGAAACGCTTAATTTCCATGTTAGAGCTCATTTTAGTTTCGTCAGTATGTACTGTACTTCCTCGATTCATCGCCATGATTTCATACGGGATACTCTACCTGTGCCGCTAGAACATGTGCCTTTACAAGTACGACACAACATGTGGTTCATGCACGATGGAGCTCCTGCACATTTCAGTCGAACTGTTCGTAAGCTTCTCAACAACAGATTCGCTGACCGATGGATTGGTCAATTCCATGGTCTCCACGCTCTCCTGACCTCAACCCTCTTGACTTTCTTTTATGGGGGTATTTGAAAGCTCTTGTCTACGCAACCCCGGTACCAAATGTAGAGACTCTTCATGCTCGTACTGTGGACGGCTGCGATACAATACGCCATTCTCCAGGGCTGCATCAACGCATCAGGGAATCCATGCGACGGAGGGTGGATGCATGTATCCTCCCTAACAGAGGACATTTTGAACATTTCCTGTAACAAAATGAAGTCACGCTGGTACGTTCTGTTGCTGTGTGTTTCCATTCCATGATTAATGTGATTTGGAGAGAAGTAATAAAATGAGCTCTCACATGGAAAGTAAGCGTTTCCGGACACATGTCCACATAACATATTTTCTTTCTTTGTGTGTGAGGAATGTTTCCTGAAAGTTTGGCCGTACCTTTTTGTAACGCCCTGTATAGCTGCTGTAAGCAATGCATGTACCATAGTCTCAGATCAGATAATAATGTGATATTTGCTATTATCTGCCCCCCTTCCTTGTTTCACTTGCAAGGTGTGCGATGAGATAACTTTATAAATTCATAAGAATCACAATTTTCAGGCAGTCCTCATTAGAACACAACAGATCCATTTTGCAGTGTATCTTATATCAGTTCCATAAATTAGTCTGTTTTGACTGAACCAGTGAGTAACAAACTTACAGATCACCTCTAAATTTCTTCGCACTGTTCCTATGGTCAAAATTGCAGGGAGGTTTTAAATACTAGCATTCCATCAGTATCCAGTTGGTTGACAGACGATAATGTGAAGGCTGAAAGTGTGTGACTGGACTGAAGACATCACAATGAGCATCACTCCCAACAAGGACCAAGTACTACAGGCACAAACTGTGTTGGATGTGATTGTCATAAATGATGCAGCTGTATACAGGGAGATTTCATGATCACAAAATTGATGTGATATGCACGAAGACCCGCTGGCAGGTAATGGTTGGTGCAAAGACTGGTAGGTTGATAAGTGACTCCCCCCCATCATACTCACGTATAATGTAAAGCACATTAATAGGGGGGAGGGGGGGTGGTACCCTACAATTCAATTAAATCATCCACTATCAGTCATCAATGTCAAATACCTATAGACAACCATCACAGTAATTTGAGGTGCACCTGCCTCATAACGTCTAGTTCACAGCAGATTGGAATGCACTGGATGAATCCGGAAATCACAAGGAAGGTTGCTTACAAGCACCTCTTCCAGTCAAGTCTTGAATATTGTTAGTCAGAGGCACAGAGTTGTGTTATAGGAAGAGAGAAATGGTTCAAATGGCTCTGAGCACTACGGGACTTAACATCTATTGTCATCAGTCCCCTAGAACTTAGAACTACTTAAACCTAACTAACCTAAGGACAGCACACAACACCCAGTCATCACGAGGCAGAGAAAATCCCTGACCCGGCCGGGAATCGAACCCGGGAACCCGGGCACGGGAAGCGAGAACGCTACCACGCGACCACAAGCTGCGGACTAGGAAGAGAGAGAAGAGATTCAAGGAAGAGTTATGGTTTGTCGTGGATTTAACTGGCACGAGACCATAGCAGAAATGCTCAACACACTCCGGTTGCAAGTGCTACAAGAAATACATTGTGCACTGAAAAAGTAAAATCAGGTCAAAAGGAATAGTCCTTTGGCTGATGTGACTTAGTCGAACCACAGTACTGCTGACAGCTGGGCCCTGAAGAAGCCTAGCTACTGCCTTACCCACTGCCCATCTGCTTGCGTGTGAACAGTTTTAAGCAGTCCTGCACACTAACAGGCTTGATTATGGAAGTTTCTTTGTACAGACTTTATATTCTATATTACTTACTAGGTGACCCATATAAACTTCCCCGATAAGAGTTTGAGAACAAGCTTATTGATGTTGCAATTGCATATAATCAGACATCTGTAATGTTTATCAGTATTATCTTGTAATTATGTGCAAAGAGTGTCGACTGCTGTTAAAGAGAAATTTTCTAATTCATTATTTGGAACTTATTCACAATGATTCAACAACAGAACTTTTCTGTAGGTGTTACCAGATATTTATGACTGCAGTTCATTCTTCCTAAAAAATGATTTATGGTTATTATAATAATGAGAAAACCTCTTAACCACACACTGTCCACATGGTTTTGGCTTTGGTAAATGCTTGGCATTCAGGATCACATACAGGATTCTTTTGTCAAGAATTCTTTGAGTCAGTCACATATCTGAAAAGATAAATCATGTGGATCTCCTTTTGCTGTAGCTAATAGTGTGGTATGCTGCACAGTTCCATTAAAAACCTCCAAAAATTTCACACGTACTTACCATGATCTATGATTTACAGGATTTAGCACATTTATTTTATGTGAAAGGTGTTACATTAATTCTTGGTGGTCTAGGACCTTCAACAGATATCTGTGAAGCATGAATGTCACTTTCTTTACCCTTGTTACAAGAGAATGGCTTGAGCTTCTTTAAAAAGATAATGCGAAGTTGTTAGTGTTTGCGCACATAACAAAATTAAAAAAGGAGAAGCAGGTCATTTTGCAAAGTACTCAATGTAAACACAACACAAATTATACCAGATTCTGGGGTCCTTTTTCCTTATAGAAATTACTTCTCAAATGCAGCACTGTTTTCTATATGGCTTATTTGAGAATTCACGTAGTTGTTAAAATATGGTTGCTTTCATGATAAATAATTTGTTTTTCACCCTAGACCATAGTGTGAAGATGGCTGGAGCTTCATTCTGAATGTTTGAAGACAAAAAATGGGCCATGTCAGTGAAGGTATCGCATCATTCAAAATTCTGCTGTGTAATGCTTCTCCGACGGCAGAATCATGGTAGACAGTTACAGTTAGGCATCATGCTAACACAGATAGAATTAGACAAGAGTGGAGAAAATAACAAATCTGAATTAGAAGGAAGTTAAAAAAGGAGATTTGGGTTTAGTTTCCCATCAATGACAAGATCATTAGAGATGGAGCTCAAGCTCAAATATGGGAAGGATTTCGGCTGTGTCCTTTCCAACAGAACCTTCCCTGTATTTGCTTTAAACATTTAGTGAAACCAGGAATAAAGCTAAATCTGGATGGATGGCTGGACAAGGATTTAAACAGTCATTCTCCCAAATTTGAGTCCAGTGCCTTAACGCTACACCACCACACTTAGTAACTGGATAAGAAAAGTAAGAGGAACCAACAGCACCCTTCAGAACAAATCATCTATGCATTTGCCTGATTTACAGAAAACATACACAATACATCACAACAGCGTTCTGTATAGTTGTGAATGTGTTACGTAGGAGCTAAGTGAATTTGAACATTGGTAAACTGTTGGTGCTCATATGGTGGCTGCTTCTGTAACCAAGGTAGGCAAAGTGTTTGCCACTTGAAGAGGTACCATATCGAAGATTTGTACCACATACAGTGAAAGCAGGGAAACGTCTTCGGCTAAGTCACAACATGGACAGAAGTGTACAATGAGTGAGTGAAACAATCAGTCACTGAAAAAAAATAAGAGGCTGCCACCAACAAATCTCGCTGCAGAGCTGAATGTCGCACTTGTGTACCCTGTCAGCATCAAAAGAATGCAATAGGATTTTCATAAACACAGAAATGCAGGGCAAACTGGAATTCCAACACGACTCATCAGTGGATGGAAATGCTTGTAACAGGAAAAGGTGGTGCCAAAGCCACAAAAGCTGGCCTGTGGAGCAACTGAAGAAAGTAAAATGGTTGGATGAATCTTGCTTCAGTGTTTCTAACTTTTGGCTGAGTTTATGTCCTGCGAGGGGTTCAGTGATTATTTTGGCAGACACATCGTGGTATTCCTTGGGCCCCATGGTTACTCTACAAGGTTGCGTTACTGCCAAGGATTATTTGACCATTTTGCTCAATCTGGTCTATACTATGGTACAATGTTTGTTCTCCAATGGTGATCTATATCTACATCTACACTCTGCAAACCAGCATGAGGTGTATGGCAGGGGGTATGCTCCATTGTACCAGTTATTAGGGTTTCTAGCAAACCCATTCACATATGGAGCACGGGAAGAATGATTATCTGAATGGCTCTGTGTCTGCAGTGATTATTCTAATCTTATCCTTACAATCCCTATGTGAACAATATATATAGGGGGTCGTAGAATATTCCTAGAGTAATCATTTAGAGCTGGTTCTTGAAACATTTTTAATAGACTTTCTCGGGATAGTTTATGCCTATCTTCAAGAGTCCTCTAGTTCAGTTTCTCCAGCACCTCTGTGACACACTCCCATGGATTAAACAAACCTGTGACCATTTGTGCTGCCCTTCTCTGTATTTGTTCAATATCTCCTGTTAGTCCTATCTGGTAGAGTCCCACAGCCTTTAGCCACATTCTAGACCCGATCACATGAGTGATTTGTAAGCAATCTTCTTTGCAGGCTGACTGCAGTATCTCAGTATTCTATCAATAAAACAAAGTCTACCACCTGCTTTACCAATGACTGAACCTATGTGATCATTCCATTTCATTCCATGTATCTACAAAGTGATACAACCAGGTATTTGTGTGAGTGATGCTGTGTTCCAGGCCAACCAGGCCCCTGTATATACAGCTTGCATCATTCAGCACTGGTTTTGTGAGCACAAGGATGAACTGTGTCATCTGCACTGGCCACCCCAGTCACCATCACATATACATACATTTTATCTACTACCATAATGTTCTTTGGCATTTACTTTCTTTTCTGGATCTGAACACATAACTACAACCCCCAACTGAGATGCTAAGCCAGTAATCACAGATCAGTATATTGGAGAATATTTTGTCAAATTTTTCTTAAAAGCCCAGGAGAAGTAAGTAAGGTGACATTTTGTTCCACCTTGACAACACACACGGGATATCGAAAAAGTAATCTCCATCAGAATGTAGTTAAAGTACTGGAGAAGGTAAGGCAAATTTACTAGAAAAACCTAAAAACTACAGCTTTGTATTGAAATTTCCTGGCAGATCAAAACTGTGTGCCAGACCGAGACTCGAACTCGGGACCTTTGCCTTTCGCGGGCAAGTGCTCTACCAACTGAGCTACGCAAAGCAGTAAAACTGTGAGGACGGGTCGTGAGTCATGCTTGGGTAGCTCAGTTGGTAGAGCACTTGCCCGAGAAAGGCAAAGGTCCTGAGTTCGAGTCTCAGTCCGGCACACAGTAATCTGCCAGGAAGTTTCATGTCAGTGCAAACTCCGCTGCAGAGTGAAAATCTCATTCTGGGGCTTTGTATTACTTCTCTACACAATTGCCATTCATACTGGAGCATTTAACATATCTTCTGATGAATTAACGAACTGCCTCAGCATAAAATTCTGCAGCCTAAGGTTGTAGCCAGCAAGTGACAGCATCTGGAAGTTCTTCATTAGAATCAAAGTGTTGACAGCCAAGCCACTTTTTCTTGTGTATGAAGAAGTGGAAATCACTTCACGGCAAGTTGGGGCAGTAGGGAGATATTCAAAAATGTTTCACTTGAACTGACACAAAATTCTTATGTTTGTCAGTCTGTAACTAGTAAACTGCTGGAGTCTGGTACAAGCAATAACAACTTAACTGTTGTGGCTTGTAACAGTAATGAAGATGAGCAAAAGTTCTGCAAATCACGCCAATTCAATACTGGATAACAATCAGTGGGCAGCCATAATATTGAGAACCACCTCTTTCCTATAACAATTCGTCTGGTTCAGAAACACTGTCAATGAAGGCATGGTACAAGTACATTGAAAACAATGTGAGGCAATGCACCCACTAGCCAATAGGGCATCATTCAGATAGTTGGCAGAGGTGTTCTCATACGGTGGATGTTTACGTAGAGTGAAATGCTGCCAATTCCTGTCAGCTGCTAAACTGTTGTGGCTTGTAACAGTAACTAAGGTGAGCAACAGTTCTGCAAATCGTGCCAATTCAATACTGGATAACAATTAGTGTGCAGCCATAATGTCAAGAACCACCTCTTTCCTGTAACAAGTCGTTGGGTCAGTCATTGCTGCTACAGTCTGCCCACTCTTCAACAGCAGTCCCTCAGTGTATGAGGAAGGTTCCTGAAATGATGCATTGCAAGTTCCAACTGGTCCCAAGCATGCGTAATTGGGTTCATACCAGCAAATACCACAGGCCATTCCATTCAATTGATTACTGTCTCCTGGCTGGTAGAAAGTGTCCACAAGATAGGCATGGCGTGCTTGTGTGTTGTCACCCTCAAAGGTGAACTCATTGCGAAAAATTGGGCTGTAAGGCTGGATAATATGTTAAGACTAAGATCCTGTCCTGATCCTATCTGCCTGTTGAACTGATAAGGCTGCGTGCCCAAGACACACACTGGTATTTTACCACCTCTACACTCCTCTATGACAATCATTAGTTATCTCAAAAATTCTTCATTGGTTGGGTAAAAAAAAAGATGATACTGATCCATGTTCCATTCCACATGTTCCTTGGCCAACTATCTTCCTGGGGGGTTCCTACTGTTGGTTGCAATGGATTCCTAGATGCCAAATTGATTTTGTGGAGACGTCCGTCTGGCATGACACGTTTCCACTTGCCTGTAAAAAGAGGTAGTACTCTCCCATTAGCCTTGGGGTACCTATGAGCCACAATTTGTATGTAGTGGTCATCAGCTAGAGTTGACTGCAGGTGACCACTACAAGGCAGTGTTCTGTATCACAACTGCATTCGAATGTTTGAATAATGCTACTATGGTGCACGTAAATTTGGCAAACCACTTCCCATGTGCACAACCTGTCTAGCCACTCAGTAATAACGCACCACTCAGTAACAACGCAGGCCTGGTCTAAGCTCGAAGTGATCCTTTGAAGCATGCCGACTGAACAGTGTACGCAAGCTTCACTGTCCTGTTCACAAATGTAGAAAGAAAGCTCTGCTGAACTGTCCTGTGGATGTAGATTTACTTTAAGCTCCATTACACATGTGGGTCTATGTAGTATTTCCTGTGGTCAGAAGAGTAATGAGGAAGGCATTTATAATTAAAACAAAAAGACAAATATGCAAGTTGTGAGGACGATGCAAAACATTTTTAGGCAGTTTATGTGGGTGCAAGTAACATGGTTTAAGACTCATTTTCGAAGTAATGCTATTGGAACTTTAAAAAGTAAATCTCTACATGAACCACAGTGTCTTGTCTGTTTCATCTTTCCCTGGAGCTGGTTGAGTGTTTCTGTAAGAATTTTGCCCCAAATAAAGAAATCCATTATACAATTTTGCTTGGAGTTTTTTCTATTCCTTCAAAGATTTCAGTTTTAAAAGGATTCCAGATTGCAAAAAAAAAAGTTTAAAAATCAGTCAGATTTATCTTCTAAAAGACTACCTAATCAGATGAAATACAAAGCCTTAAGAATCCATTATTTTAGTTGCAACAGGGCCCAAAACCACCACAACTGTCACAGTAACAACATTTTACCATACTACTTGCAAATGGATTGTATAATCTGAGCACAACTAGAATATTACCAAGATTTCACATATCATCTGGTTCATTGGCATAATTTTGCTTGTCATTTGAAACTCTCCTTTTGTATGGGTACTCCACTTTCTGATTTTTGTACCTGGTCCTATCTTGTTTTCACATTTATGCTTATGAATAAGGTGCTTAAGTTGTGTTTGAACATAGGCCTCTATCTTCATACCTTTTTATCCAGTTTTTCTTTCAATGTTGCAATTGTTAAAAAAGAAAAGGAAATCTGTCAGCCTTGCCTTATATTTTAATTTAATATACTGGTTTTAATAAAACTTTAGTTACATTTTAATTGTTATATATACACTGATGAGCCAAAGCATAGATTAAGTGCAACCTGATGTTGCAGGCATGTGATATGGTAAGAGTACAGAAAAATGGGGAATCATCACAGCAATGATATAAGCCACAAATGAGAAATCTACTAACATAAGTAACTGACAGATCTATTGACATTAAGTGCCTTTGACAAAGAGCAGATTGTTATGCCTGACGTCCGGAAATGAGCATCTCGGAAATGCTGAAGCTGCTAGACTGCTGAGAGGATCTACAGAAAGTGGTCGAAGGACGATGAAAGTATGAGTAGGTGAAAAGACATCAGACGTTCACGAATCATCACCGGATCAATGTGTCACCTGGTCAAATGAATCATGCTTCTTGATATACCAGGTCAATGGTCACGTCTGGATATGCTGTCACTCAGGTGAACAGCTATTCGAAATACACACCTAACCACAGGCGCAGGCCGACTGAGACAGTATTATGCTGTCAGGGACACTTACCTGGGCTTCCACGTGACCCGTGGTAGTAATCAAAGGCATAATGGCAGCTGTGGACTATGTGAACATTATTGCAGACCACCCGCATCCCTTCACACTTCATGCCTTCCCCAAGAGTGATACATCTTCCAGAAAGATAACTGTCCATGTCCCATGACAAGCTACAGAAGTTTAAGGAGTTCCGTAGTGAACTCACAGTTATGCCTTTGCCACCAAATTCACATCTGAACCCGACGAAACACATTTGGCACATTATCGGGCGCCAGCTTCACATGAACAAACCATCAGTGTGTCATGGGAAGTATGTGACCTGTGCGTAGACTACTCCAGAAATCTACAAAGAATTTGTCAGATCTACGTCATGAAGAACCGCTGCTGTATTGTAGTTCAAAGGTGGATCAAAGCACTACTAAGCAGGTGGTCGTAATGTTTTGGCTCATCAGTCCATACCAGTTACATATAACTGGTAAGCTGCCAAATTAATGATAGGACACTGGTTGATATTTTTTCATCTTTGTCTGTTTTTTCTTTGATTTTGCAATAGTTAAAGGAGACACATGTAGGACTCATCTTCTATTTTGTCATTATTACTATTATATAGTGGTTTCAGTAAACCTTAGTCACCTACTGCTATTGTAATAACTTACAGTTGTAAGTATGCCTGCGCATACTATCTGTTAATTTTTTCTGTGTTAATAGAAAATGTAGATACTACTTTCCTAATTAGTGCTGTGTGGAGAATAAAGGAAACGCTATTTCTATTTTCCTTCCTCTTATTCATAATTTACACTGTATCACTTTCATATGTTACCAAGGTCATCATAACAATACAACATGATTTAGCTTGTATCTTTGTTACAGACCATGACCATCATAGGGTTCCAGGCTCTGTCACATGCAGTGGCAACAATGGTACATGAACAAGTGCCAAACAAGTCAGCCTCCTAGTGAACTACAAAAACTGTCACATAGCTGACTGCAGAGCATGTGTTCGTCAGTTCTCTTTCAGCAGTCACCTCAAGCAGATCATCACCAGCTCTGCTAAGCCATAGTCTTTTCCACTGCCACTCCACTGTAATATGATAACATCACACTGTTCTGTTGTACTTTGCTGAATTCATTGCCTCAACCAGCTGTACTGCTGTGGGGTTCTGACCCTGTCAGTAGTGACTGACTACGAGTGACTACTCGGAATGTCGGTGCTATTGTGACCTACATCGTGTGGAATCTGCTCAGATTATTGTCAAGTGTCACTGACAGCATCCTTTGACAGTTTATCTTTTGGAAATTCAAGTGTTAGTTCCCTTCGCTTAGTTTACCTTCTTGAGAAATTTTTCCTGGCTATAAGGACCCAGTGATTTGTGTTGATATTTTAATGGACAATAGAGACCATAAATGTAAAAAGGTTTGTTTATTATTGTAGGTTAAAGCAAATGGCATTGAGGTATTAGTCTTGGGTGAAAGACAGTTACAATATCAGTGACCATAAACATTGTGTGTGCTGAGCAATATTTGGATGCAGCCAGTTCCTATGGGCAAAGTAGTTTGTCAAAGATGGAGGCAACATTTTTAAGCTAATTGAATAACAGTAAAAACAACTGGGAATAACAGTAAAAACAATTGAAACTACAAGAGAAACAACATAAGCACCATCAGGAACAATTGCAGCAGCAATTACATCATCATCATCATCATCATCATCATTAGCAGCAGCAGCAGCAGCAAATGCAACAGACACAAATGAAACTTAAGGAGCAGTTCTTGTCTCACTTCGAGTGACCCCACCCTACCTGGCACAGCCTACATTGGCTCCGTTCCCTCCATTCAACAGCTGCCATGAGAAAGGAGTGCTAATGCAGCACTACTGCACTGACATTTAGGGAAAGATACATTACTCATACTGCTTGTTACTGGGACAACTTCCCTGCATAGTAGAACCAGATACATTTCAGATGATATAGAAAATTGCCCCTCAGAAGGAGCCTTCTGCCTTCATCCTGGATGAGCTAGATAAACTACCCCAAACACTATAACTGCCAAGTGGTATCAGAATGACTGTTTTTCTTTCAGTGTGCTAAACAATCAGGACATGCATTTACAATGGACTACCAAACTCCATGACATTGACACTGTAAATTCAATTGCACACCAGAGAGGTGTGTTAAATTTTATACAAACAGCATCATACAAGACAGGTTAGTTATATACACACACCTGGTCATGAAGTGTTTACTGATGTCCTCTAGTTATTGGACTCTAGATTGGAAGAAGTCATAGCCATTGCCCAGTCAGCTGAAATAATACAGCTAGTCCATTGTCAAATACCGCACCTGACAGAGGTCTTAACATCTTCACAGCCACCCTCGCCATCCACCACAGGCCAGGCTGCATTGCTGGTGTCAAAGGGGGCATGCTTCCCATCAAAAGTGTTTCTGTTGCCACAGATGCAATGCTTGTCTCATTGCCTTCTGGTGCTGTGACCGATGGCGGTGATGTTGTCTACCCATTCACAACCTGCTGTACTGCGCAACAGTCGCAATAAATACTACGAACATCTGTATCATAAAAGGGGTCTGACCCTGAGGTCTGTGTGTGTCTAACAGAGGCACCAAGACCAAAATATGGAATCCTGGGGTATACACTATGATCCAGCTCCTACTCCAGAATAACAGTGATAAATTGATCCAAGTTGGTATTAGCAGTCCCATTACCAGACTTGTTCATTCTGTTGCCCAGTAAAATATATTGGTCGCACAGGGAGAAGTTTTATTGTTAGATTTAACGAACACACTGATAATATAAACTCTTAAACTGCATTTATGCGCTGAGGGACACTCCATTACTAAAGTTTCTAAAAATTTTACATAAGGAACCTAAGGACAATATGCTTAACATTTTAGCAGCAATGGAAATAATGAGATGCTTAAATCCATGCCTGAGTTTACGGTTAATTGGCAGGTAGAATTTACATCACCATTTTCTAATGGCAAATTGGTTACACAAATGTACATACGTGTGTGTGTGTGTGTGTGGGGGGGGGGGGGGGGGGGAGGGGCGGAGGGGGAGGGGGGGGGGGGACCATTGGGGGCAGGAGACACAATAAGTACCTAACATGCTTCCTGCACCTTTTGTGGCATTGCTCTATCCTCCTCCTGTGGTTTCACATTTGGCATGTTATTGTGGAGCAGAACTGTTATTGTGTGTTCATTTTAGTTCCTCTTTATAGTTTTAGCAATATACAAAATTGTTGAATTTATTGCATTTTAAAGATACAAATTCTATTGATTTTTTAAGGTGGCAGATCTTTTACCTCTTGAACCTTTGGATTTTGCTGGCCCTTCATTTTTTACCTCTTTGCACAATTTATGTGCACAATGTCACACTGTAGCTTATAATATGGCTTTTACAGTGCTGCTGCCAATGTAATCGCTGCTGCAATTGTTTCTGATGGTGGTCATGTCATTTTTCTTGTAGTTCCAGTTATTTTTATTGTTTTTCAATGACCTTACACAATTTTGCCCCCAAGTTGGACAAACTGCTTTGCCCTTAGGAAGTGGCTAGATCTAGATGCTGCTCTGCACGCACAATGTTTATAGTCACTGGAACTGCAGTTGTCTTGCACACAAGACTAATACCTCATCACCATTTCCTGTAACCTACAACAATTAATGAACATTTTTACAGTTATGAATTTATTGTCTGTCAAAATATTAACACAACTTAAATTGCAGGATCCCCATGTTCAGGAAAACTTCACCGAGACAATAAATGAAGTAGGAAGAACTAACACTCTAAGTTCTGAAAGGGTAACTTCTATCAAAGGACACTTGATAATAACCTGAGCAAGTTCCACATGATGTAGCAAACAAATGTCACCTGTAGTCAATTACTACTGACAGAGTGATGTTATTATCATATTACAGCAGAGAATGTGGAAAGACTGGGTGTTGTGGTATTTTATATATTTTTGTTAAATATATGCTTTTCATGTGCTTGTGGCCTCTGGCTCACTATGTTGTGTTCATCTGGCTTCGTGTATGTGGTGCTGAGCATTCTTTCTGAGGATGGTGCCTGCTTATTCAGTGTACATTCCAATAGTGGGTTGGCTATTATTCCAGAGAAGATTTACTGCATACATCTGGTACACTTGTTTAGTTTGTGGGATTCTTTTCCATGTTTATGTTGCTGGTCCTTACTCAAAAATTTTCGTTTCTAGGGTCACATCCTGCTCTTGTTCCTATAGTTATTTTACTGATGATGGTTGTGTACCTTATGATGCCAATTTTGTGCAGGAAAATAGGGGACTTCTATTATTTCCCCTAAGGGAGATTTTAAGTACATTATGTGGTGTAAAGTCCATGTTCTTTCCTTGCTAATCAAAACTGTGTGAAAGCAGTTCATTCTCGTTTTAGTTAGTTCTAATTATGATTTTTATATCTTCTTTAGGTCAACATTTTGACAGCTGAAGATGTAACTATAATGCCATGAAACTAGACATGATTAATAAAAGCTTTTTGATGTAGCTGTTGTGGTTTTCATCAGTTAAAAACTTTGAATAGCAATGTGCGTATCTACAAGCAAATAGCAAATTATGCTGCAGGAAAGCACTTTATTGTTACATGCACATAACAATGAACAGAATCAGATGTCTGTGTAACATTTTCTCTGCATTCACCCTTTTATTTACCAATCCTAGCGTGTCACAACAACAGTCATTTAATTACCTTTGTCTCCTACATTGTGAAAACTGCCTCCAAGAGCTGATGGATTTCTGATGCTGTTATTGCTACACTCCCCTGTGAAAGGAATAAAATCTGTGACACTAAGACATTGAAAACATGAATAAATGGCATATATTAAATGAACCAAATCAAAATATAAACTCAATTAAGAGGAAAATGCTATCTAGTGGTAACACACTCATTTTAAGAGATAAGTGGATATAGTCACAACATTCGTGCAAACATAATCAATAGATATCTAACATCTGTTAGGATTAGATCAACCACCCTAAGAAGAGATTAGTGCCAACAGGATTTCCTGTTGATCTGATAAATCATCATCAGTGAATTAGCATTGCATAGTCACTCTAAACTTTCATCTGTTTACAAACCTACTTTCACTTATAACCTGCTGCAATTTCAGTAACCATCTGCCTTGGTAGCCTTAATATGGTTAATTCCATCTCCTCAACTGCCAACATAGTCTCCTGCCAACAAATCTTCTCAATTCTTGCCACAAAATATATGGAATTTTTAAAAATTATCTAAGGAATCTTAAGGTTAATTTCTAAAGCAATACTCGTTTTTCACGTAGCATCTCCCACTGGAGACCATCTAGAATTACTGCATTACTCTCACATTGACTGTAAACAACCTCAAAGGGCTAAAAATATTATCTATGTCTTACACATATACCATGTGTAAGATTGGTCAAATCACACTTCTTCAAAATACATCTGATATAACTGTAACTTCAAATTGTGTCTCCAGGTTGGGGATAAAATACTGAGTTCTATTTGATTAGGTGTCTTCTTTTAAATAACATATTTGGTCCAATAATTCACAATCATATATTTTGTTTGCTGGATGGCTGTGTGGAACTGTATCAAAGGCTCACATCATGACCTTGGATCTCACCATCTGTCTTCAGAGTCATGAGAATGTAAAGAGTCAGTCTTTGCAGAACCCTGTCTATTCTTACAGCAATGGAGTTGTGCACGTTACACAAATCATAATATGTAAGCAGAATGTTGTTTGATAGTGATTTTTTACTTTAAATGTGCAGTGTTTAAAGTACTTTCTTATCCCAAAGAAAGCTGAAGATGGAGATGGAAAGTTATTGTATGTAAAGTACATGCCCGAACCCCTGATCTAATCTGGAAGAATTTGCACTTGTATGCAGTGATAAGGCAAAAAAGGAGACAACTTAAGTCTTGGGAAAATTTTATCCACTTCGAATATCATCGACCGTGGAAGCATTACTGCCAACAGATGACCAGTAGATAAGCTTCAGTATGCATCAACCAGCTTAGAGAACCCTGTTTTTGAATCACAGCCTAAGTAGAAGTAGTGGTTCAGATAAACTATTCATTAATGACCAATTTTCTTTGTATGTTAATAATTACTTTCCTTGAAGTCATAGTACCTGTAAAAGAAAGGTCCTGAGATATTGGATAACAGGCAGATTTCGTGTAAAAAAAAGTTTGACACTTAAAATATCTCTATCTTTTGAAATCATGGTGCTCAATGTGGCGAACATCCTAAATAAATAACTAGAGGTCACATAGTTGTGCTAAAATTTGTAACCAGTGTTACCAAGTAGTGTTGTGGATTCTGGTTACATGACTTTTTAAAATATGTTGCTAATACAGAAGCACTGTGCAATGTTAATCCATGTCTTCCTGTGGACTGTCTTTTTAATCAATATCTTTTGTTTTCTGAATGAATTATTCATTAATTTTCAATTTCAAGATCACTGTTTTAGTCTGGTAAAGCCTATAATAAATATGGCTGAGTTGATACCTAAGTAGAAATTTCCTAATTTCACAAGGGAGAATTTTCAAGTGTATTCCCAAATTTACTAGAATTGGATTGAAGATCTAAGTACTGCCATATTTAATATTCCATGATTTACTGAGTTGGACAGAAAGTAGAGTAGTTGCCCAAGTTGGCATGTGAAATGATTCCATTAAGTCAGGTATCTCATTACAGAGCTGCCAACATACATTCTCTTCTAAAAATTCACTGTCTGTTATGTTACGTCTATTAATGTCACAAGTTTGTCACTGACAATATGATTACTTTCAAACAGACAACAAGTTATGATTTGTCATTTAATCTTAAGTGCTAATGCTAGTAATTGGAGAAGTACACTTTTCCCAGGAACTAAAATTCATTCATGAAAACCAATTCCTTGTTGCAAATAATTTCTTATTCAAAACAGAAAATCAATATGTTGGTTCATGATATTACATGGTTCATTAAATACATTCACAGCAGAAAGCCATACCAGAACAACATTACCATCACTTGCCCGTCACTCAATTCTGATTACCCCAAACACCATTTCGTCTCTCTTCTTTATACTCTAGCCCTTGATATCCAATCACATTTACAGCTTATCTCTTTTCTATCCTTATCTGGGCTGTAAGCCCATTTCCCCACTACCATGACTACTGCGATCATCTGTGCTATCACGTCCTTTTGTCTGAATAACACTTCTTAATTTGAATAAAAGCTGTCTGCACTACTGCTTATTTTTTGTATATAACATATTCTGTGCTATATACCAGAAACAATGAAGTTGTGGATAAACAGATATCTCCTTCCCTTATATTCTTGGCTTTACACATAGACTGTAATTACTTGTAAAGAGAAAGAAGCTACCAAAGTGTTAAATCCTTGTAGAACCCAATGGAATATTTTGTTTGTGTGTGTGTGTGTGTGTGTGTGTGTGTGTGTGTGTGTGTGTGTGTGTGTGTGTGTGCGCGCGCGCACTTTTAAACATGAATCACTGTCAAATGAGTATTTGCCTCTGAAGTTTTACCTATACTATGATAAATGCAACACAAACATTAAATAACACATTATAATCTCAAAATGGTGATTACAGTACTAAGTAGACATTCGATTAAAAGGTACTACTAACCCGGGCCATCATAAGGAACATAAGGTGATTCGTCTACTTCTCTTACAGTAGACACTTTACAGTGATTTGTGCTGGTGGTAAATGATCCCGCTCGTCGAGGCACCTCAAAGTTTTTATTAGTTGTCTGTTTTCCACATACACCTACAAAGAAGAGATTTAATGAAATTATTTATTGATATTATTATACTTATCACTCACATTGCAGTAAAGACAAAAAACTAGCAATGAAAGCAGCAGTGTCATTAGGCAATACAATAAATGATGACAAACCAATCATCCACCATCAAGAGAAGTAATTCCCAACATGGGTTAATTTACCACCCCCTCATTCACGGGTAGGAGGAATAAAATGAAATTTTCTGAGATGTACAAAGAAAGACGGTCCTATCATGAAGCCAAAATATATTTTAAAATCATCTTTATTATCACTATTTTGTTAGACTCTTAAAATTTGTTAAATCAGTAAGCAATGATCAGCTACAATTGTGAAACACATCATTATTGTGTGATGTAATCCAGCAGAAGCCACAGCTTCTGAAATTAATGTGTGCACAGACCACAATTTACCATAACCTGCATTGGCTGCGACTATTGACACAAAGTATTACACTGTCTGGTCAACTAGAAAAACTGTCACATTACTGAGACAGGACAGAAAGTGTGCACTATACCTATTTTAAACACAACCAATATTGTGTATTGGATGGCAGAAGTATACCAGACTCCAACAGTAAAGATGTCACATGAGTCTTCCGCTGACAACAGGCAGATAATTTATGAAACACCTGCAAAACATTCAAGCACAGAGACATCTTTTGGCTGACCCACATTCACACTGACAGATGAAGGTACGATAATGATAAATATGCAACCTGATAATAGGAATCAAAATTACTGTAATGTACAAAATTTAATATTTTTCACTTTCATCTCTTAAATACAGTATGATGAGCCCAATGAATGTGACTGTTGTCATTGTTGTTATTTTCAGCTGAAGACTAGTCTGGTGCAGCTCTCCACACTAATTATCTCATAGAAATATCTGCATAACTATTCCAACAGACTGAAACCTGCTTTCTATAGTCAAGCCTTTGTCTTGTTTCACAATCTTTAACACACACACTTCCCTCCATTACTAAATTAACTATTACTTCATGACTCAGGCTGTGTAATGCCAGTGGATCCTTTCTTTTAGTCAAATTGTGCCATACTTCCTCTACTCCTCAATTTGATTCAGTACTTTAATTATTTGATCCACCCATCTAATCACCATTCTTCTGTATCACCACATTTTACAAGTTTATATTCTCATCTTGTTTGTGCAGTTCAAACTTCATGTTTTTCTTCTGTATAAGGCTACAATCCAGCCGAATACTTTCAGGAAAGACTTTCCAGTGTCTTAAATTTACATTTGACCCTTTTTTTTTCAGGGACATTTTTCTTCCTATTATCAGTTTGCATTCCATACCCTCTTTGTTTCATAATCTAATTCCCTCAGCAACAACTAATTTAATTAGACTAAATTCAATTACCTTTGTTTTACTTTTGTTAATGTTCATCTTATCCAGTCAATTTAACTAATCTTCCAAGTCTTTGACCGCCTCTCAATGTAATCAGGAAACCTCAAAGTTCTTTTATTTCTTCTCCCTAAACTTTAACGCCCTTTACAAATTTATCACTGGTTTCCTTTCTCACTTGCATAATATACACACTGAATAACACAGTGGTAGACTACAGCTCTATCTCATTCCCTTCTCAAATACTACTACCTTTACATGTCAACTCTTGCAGCTGCAGTCTGATTTCTGTACAAGTTGTAGATAAGCTTTTGAGCCCTGTATTTCACCTCTGATACCTTTAGAAGTTCAGAGAGCATATTCTAGTCAAAATTACCAAAAAGTTCTCTACATCTACAAATCCTACAAACACTAAATAGCCTTTCTTCCATCGACCTTGTAAGATGAGTCTTAAGGTCAAGTACTGCCTTGTATGTTCTTACTTTTCTCACGAAACTGAACTTGTCTATTGTCTATCGGTCTTTCCATCATTTTGTAAATAATTTGTGTTAGTATGTTTTCAACTATTATTTATTAAACTGATGATCCAGTAACACTCATAGATCAGCACTTGCCTCTTTGGAACTAGGATTATCACGTTTCTTGTAGTCAGAGTATTTTGTCTGTCTCCTATCTTGCATACCGGATGGAATAGTTTTGTCATGGCTGGTTCCCCAAGGATAAGCATAATCTTAATGGAATGTCATCTACTACAGATGCCTCAATCTGACAAACATATTTCATTGCTCTGTCAAATTCTTCTCGCAGTATCATGTCGTCCTCTCATCATCTACTTTCCTTTTTCTTTCCGTAAAACTGTCTGCAAGTTTCTTTCCTTTACTTAGACTTTCTGCATATTCTTTCAACCTCTCAGCCTTCCCTTCTCTGCTTCGAAATCCCTTTCATTCTGAACTCTGACATTCATTCAGCTGTTTCTCATTCCTTCCAAAGTTTCTTTAATGTCCACGTACACGATACATGTATGTCTTTCTCATAATTGTCCCTGCATCTACAGCTTTTCATTTCTCCTTCAGCCAAACCTGCTAAGCCAATTTGAATTTCTTATGACTATCACCATTAAATCATAAAGTAGCAGGTGAAGTAGAGGTAATGCTGACAGTCTTCCATGACAAAGAGAGAGAGAAAACCTGTCATACTGAATTTACGTCAAACAAGCTGTCACTAACACCTCTGATTTCAGTATGTTTAACTTCTTATAGCAGAGGACCTATTGTGCCCATGTCAAAGGGTGGAGCTTCCCTGTAATGTTTCGCAAGATAAATGGTTCATAAAGAAATTTTTGCTCCAAGTGTAAAGCATTTCGTCAACCATAACCATCCTCTCTTCAGATATGCTCCACTGCAGTTAGAGAAGTGAAATGAAATGATCGTGTGGCATTGGTGGCCCATCCAGGGAAGTTTGGCCGCCATGTTGCAAGTCTTATTTCAGGTGATGCCAGTGATGATGATGATGATGACGAAAGGATGAGGGCAACACAACACCCAGTCCACGAGCAGAGAAAATCTCCAACCAAGCCGGGAATCAAACTCAGGCCTGCTGCATCATGTTTTGAACTTCACACCTTACCATTATAAACCAGTGGGAATTTTCATAAGCTGCACGGGAATTAAATCCTAACTGGCAGAGTCACTAAAATATAAAGAGTAACGGCCATGTCACAGGAAGCAAGGAAGATGAGCATAATTAAAGAAACAACCAAAGAACAAATTTGCTGCATACACATACAAACAACTGGCTTAAAATAAATGTTTAAGGATTGTTTTCTTATTTAATTAGTCATACTGACAATTAGATTACAAAATTTATAAATGAAATATAGAATTAATTAAAAATAAAGAACTATGTCTAGTATAATGTGAATTTATATAAAACAGCTATTTAATTTGCATCTCTCCAGTACAACTTACTTGGATCACTGAAAGTTTTTTTGAGTGTGATAACATCATTGGAAAACAAAATTTTGGTTACTAACTTTATGATTTACTGACTTACATATGGCTAATTGGCCTGTTTTTGCATCATTCACTGCACAACTATTTGGAAACGAAAAGTTGCTTGGTCAATATAATTTCAGAACACAAATGATAAATTCAAAATAAAGTCAAACACGACATTTAACATCAAGAAGCACAATTACACACTGTCTCACTAACAAGAACTTCCTACCAATTGTTTGTTTCAGTTATAATGTGAATTTTGCCAGTAGCAGCTTAATAGTTGCATGTTATTCAAAAGGATTCTGAGGAGTGGACCATAGATAAAACAAACGCCTGTAAACTTACGTATAATGAAGTAGTACAAAGTGAGGGCAAGGAGCATGGGAGAGAGGGGGAAAGAGAAAGAGAGAGAGAGAGAGAGAGAGAGAGAGAGAGAGAGAGAGAGAGAGAGAGAGAGAGAGCGCACGGGGGGGGGGGGGGGGGGGGGGGGGGGGGGGGGGGGAACGGGGAATCAGAAATGCAGCCAGATGTACATAAAGGAACTAGGAGCAACATAGGGTGAGAAACATACACATACTCCCACACAATTTACGCATCCGGCTACAAAGAAAGTGGCTTCCAAGTATACATCACACATTAAATTAATAAGCTAGCCAAAAAGGCAACTCTTCATATGTAGCCAAATCAATACCTCCAATTTTCCACTTGTCTTCTAAAAGGCAAGAATCACATGGGTACACACCTAATACAAGCCAATTTTTAAAACTTATGTTTTCCATTAGTTGTCATATATGGAACATGCTTTCACACAATAAAACTGAAATAAAATGTAAAGTTCATTACAAATTAGTATTTCTAATGCAATATAGCACCCCCCCCCCTGCTGCTCTATCTGTCCATCTGCTCCTCTCCCCTTTTTCTGTCCATTTTCCCCTCCCTCCCTCTCTGTCCATCCTCTTCTCCACCCTCCTCCTTCCCACTCATTGTCTGTCCACACCTCCACTGCCCCCTTTCTCTCTCCATGTTATCACACTCACCTCAATAGAAGGCTGATGGTTCTTCCCCCCCACAGTCTTTCTTACCAGACTAACTAACATGTGTAAAAAATTTTGTTGACATCGCGCCAGGGATTTAGAATAAGCTTACCGCCTATGGCTTTTTCCACATACGCACATGTCAAATACATGCTCTAGTGAATTTCGGCCCGCAGTTTAATTTTCACATAGCTCAACATTTAAGACGTATCTCCGGAACTATGTGCTGTACAATGATGCAATTTTGCAGGAACATTAAGAGGTACACAGAGCGCGTTCCATAAGTAAGGTGACCAATTTTTTTTCTGATGCAACGGTACACCACAGCGTGTTGTAACTGGCTCGGCTAGGTGGATGTGGGTGTTAATTCAAAACGCTCTTTGTCTCATTCGGCTGCAAGCTGCCGGAGAGTCAGGACGTGCATTTCCGTCAACCACATTTTGAGTTTATGTAACACGGCACAATGGATCATTCTGTAGAGCAACGGTACGCTATCAAATTTTGCGTTAAACTCGGGAAGTCCGCCACCGAAATGTTTTCATTACTTCAGCATGCCTTTGGGACTCAATGCTGGTCCAAATCACAAGTTTTCCGATGGCACAAGTTGTTCATGGAGGGCCGAGAGGAGATCACTGATGAACCTTGCAGTGGACAGCCATCAACCGCACAAGTCGACAAAAATATGATGCGTGTGTGCAATTGTTTGAACTCTGACAGATGAATGAGCCTTCAATTGATAGCACAAACTCTATACATGTCAGAAACAACCGTTTTCCATATTGTGACCGAAGATTTGAACATGAGAAAGGTATGCGCCAAACTCGTCCCAAAAGTGTTGGCCGACGAACACAAGCACATGCGAGCGCTTTGGTGCCGAGAAATGTTGGAAATGTGTGAGAATGATTCTCAGTTTCTAAACTCAGTTATTACTGGTGATGAGTCGTGGATTTTTGAGTACGATCCTGAGATAAAAAGGCAGAGTTCAGAGTGGCACACCTGATCATCGCCCCATCCCAAGAAGGCACGCATGAGCAAGTCCAGGATCAAAACCATGCTCATTGTCTTCTTTGACGTCAGAGGCATTGTCCACCTCGTATTCGTACCCACTGGGACTACAGTAACTCAGCTTTCTACTTGGAGTGCTTAAAAGACTGAAAAGGAGGGTCTCGCGCTGCTGAAGCGACATCAAGGACATGTGGAAAGTTTACTACGACATCGCGCTGAGTCACAGCGCCTTCACTGTCAATGACTTCCTGGCCAGGACCAAGACCCCATTGGTTCCCCAACATCCCTACAGTCCTGACCTGGCTCCCACTGACTTTTTTTTGTTTAAAAGGAGTCATGAAAGGAAAACATTGGGACACGACAAAGCATCCAGGTGCGTGTTACATCAGCTCTAAACAACATTCCAGAAAAGGCATTCCAGGATGCCTTCCAGGCATCGAAACACCGCCTCCAGAAGTGTATGAGGCAAGAGGGTGCTATTTTGAAAATTTTTGATTATTTGTACGAATATATTCAATAACTGATTTTTTTATGAATTTAGTCACATTACTTATGGAATGCACCTTTCATGTGGCTACTATCTGCAAAATATGTTGTAAATAGAGTTAGTAGTAAAGAAGTAATAAATTAAAATGTTGTGCTTCATGTGACAGTTTTGCTGGACGAACAGCAGAAATGTAGTAAGCGATAAAGATTTTCCTTTCGCCATTTTGTGGAGGTTGTCAGTGAGAAAAAGTTTCGTAAAGGTTTGAAATTGTGTGTAAAGTTTGTTGCAAGTCTCTAAGTGCTGTCATTCTCAAATACTGGGTGACTAAAGTACGGGTATTTTTGCGGCATGGTCTACACTGTTTTTACACCACCACCACCACCACCACCACCACCACCACCACATCCTCACCCCCTTGATAGGTCAGTGGCTCTTACCCCAACAGGGGCAATTAGCGGATAGTAAGTGATACGCATACTAAGTTCGGTTGAAACTGATCCTGAGGCTTAGGAGGAAAGGTGGAACATATATACATACATTTTTATAATATGCACGGATGTCCACATACCTGATAGCAACAGATTTATGAACAAATACAATATGGTAGACTATTTAGCTTTAAGAACAACGAATTCCTTTATTGGAGAAAGAAGACACAGAAGAATTGAAACAAATGGATGTTTCTTATGACTGGACAGGAAAAATCACATTTCCTAAATTGGTCAAAAAAGTTTCCACCATACTTCTGACTTCCGTAGTTTGTGTTCAGACACCTGATTCTTAATACTTGTTTGATCACAGTGAATTATTATCTGAAGCCACATGTGTAATGAAGGTGAAGGTAAACTTGCTCTCAGTGCTGTTCTCTAGAGCCCACTGTGTGTCCTATTGTGAATGAGACTGTGAGGTTTGTTACTCTGTCAACATGCCTCTACAGGTAATTTCAAGTTTATAGACTGCACACGAGACAGCAATTACCCTGTAAACAACAGCGACTTCATAGAAACATTAAACTGCTATCCCGAGGCGCACAACCTTTAAAGATCTGTCTAATACTGGCCGAATGAGGACAAAAACACCAGCTGCAGACCATGTAACACAAATTATGGCTTCTGAGTGTCCTAAGGAGAATGAAACAAACTGTTACCTTTCTTTTAAATGGTAACTGAAAGAGATGTGTCAATCCAGATATCAAACAACCAGTCCATACAATCAGTTTGGTTTCTAGACATCCATTATAAACAGTAGTACAAACCCCAAGAAGTGTGTTATATGTTGAAGGTGGGCAAGGGAACAAGTGGAATGGAACTTGAATAAATGGTGCTGGTTAAGCGATCCCAGGATTCGTCCCATGCCAGATGATTGTCACAGAACAAACGAAGTAGCCAGGTATCAATGCATGTCTCATCTACATATCTACTCTACATGCCACCATACGGTGCATAACGGAAGGTTACTTCTGGTACTACTACTATTTCTCTGTGCCATTTGTGGTGCATGGGAATAACAACAGTCAGTAAACCTTTGTCATTTCTGATTTTCTCATTGTGGTCACTTCTTTGGTTGGTTGATTTGAGGAAGTGGACCAAACAGCAAGGTCATCACTCCCATCAGATTAGGAAAGGAAGCCAGCCGTGCCCTTTCACAGGAACCATCCCAGCATTTTCCTGAAGCTATGTAAGGAAATCACAGGAAACCTAAGTCAGGACGGCTGGACATGGATTTGAACTTTCGTCGTCCTGAATGTGAGTCTAGTGTGCTAATCATTGTGCCACCTCACTTGGTGGTCACTTCACCTCACTTGGTGGTCACTTCACGAGACGTGTGAGAGGAAGCAGTAGGTTGCCCTACTCCGTTCAGAATCTGCTTGGAATTTCAACAACAAACCTCTCTCTTATCCACAATGCCTCTCTTGCAGTGTGTGCTGCTGGAGTTTGCTGAACATCTCTGTAACGTTATTGTGCCTACTAAACTGCCCATGACAAAATATACTTCTCTCTCTCTCTCTCTCTCTCTCTCTCTCTCTCTCTCTCTCTCTCTCTTCCACCCCCTCCCTCGCCCCTATCACTACAAACTGATTAGCAATGCTCAGTCATCACCCGAACAAATGTTTTGTGAGGCACATCTATTATGAGTGATTTGCATTTTCTTAAGATTCTTCCAACAAATTCTCAGTCTGCCATATGCCTGTTCTATTAGTTTTATGTGATCATTCCACCTTAGGTTGCTCTGGATGTCTGCTCCTAGGTATTTTATGGTTGCTACTGTTTCCAGTGGTTTATCACCAACAGTGTGATCAAACAGTAATGGATATCTTTGCCTATATACATTCAATATGTTAAAACTTCTTCAAATTCAGAGATAACTGCCAATCTCTGCACCCACTATTGATCCTTTGCAAGTCTTCATGAATTTCTCTACTGTTCTGGCATTGCAATCTTCCTACTGACAAAGCATTACCTGTGAACAGCATCACAAAGCTTCCGATGTTATCAACTATATCATTTATATACATATTGTGAACAGTAATGGTTCTGTAACACTCCCTCGGAGTACAATCAAAATTACCTTTTACTTTTGTCAATTCCATCCCATCAAGAAAAATGTGTTGGTTTTGTTTGCTAGGGAAAGCTGAATCCAGTCATAAATTTGGCCTGGGTCTCAATAACCTCCTATTATGTTCACTAAATGACAATGTGAAACTGTATCAAATGCTTTCCAGAAACTGACGAACACAAAACCAACTGAGTGCCATTATCTAAGGTACTCTGAATCTGATATCCAAACACAAAAAATGGTTCAAATGGCTCTGAGTACTATGGGACTTAACATCTGAGGTCACCAGTCCCCTAGAACTTAGAACTACTTAAACCTAACTAGCCTAAGGACATCACACACATCCATGCCCGAGGCAGGATCCAGACCTGTGACCGTTGCAATCGCGCGGTTCCAGACTGAAGCGCCTAGAACCACTCAGCCACTGCGGCCAGTTCCAAACACATCAAGCTGATTTTGCAAGATCTCTGTCAGCAGAATCCACAAATATTTTTTTTGAGATCTTTGTCCTCCAAAAACATCATAACATATGAGCAAAAAACATGTTCCATAATTCTACAACAGACTGACATGAGCGATATGGCCTATAATTATCTGAATCTGTTCAAGGACCATTCTTGAAAATGGGAACCACCAATGCTTTTTTCCCATTGGTTGGTATTCTTCATTCTCCCAGCAATCTATGAGACACAACTCCTGGAAGGTGAGCAAATTCTTTCATGTGAAATCTATAGAATGTCACAGATATCTCATCTGATACAGGTGACTTTCATGTGATCAGTGATTTTAGTTGATTCTGTATTCTGCAATCACTTACCTCAATATCTAGCATTTTGGCATTCATACAAGGATTTTGTGCAACAGTCTTCTCTCTCTCTCTCTCTCTCTCTCTCTCTCTCTCTCTCTCTCTCTCTCTCTCTCTCATCTTCCTTACTGTCACCAGTAGAGTCACCGAGTGACTGAATAAAAGATTTTGATCTAATTACTAATTGTATCTAATACCAAAACTTCTTAAGATTCATGGTGATAGCTAAGTGTTTTGTGTGCACTGCTTTTGAATTTATCCCATTTGTGCTCCACATCTTCATTCTCAGAATATTTGCTCTTATCTGCTCCGATACTCAGCAATTTGTTTCCTGTCATGCTTGTTAAGCAAGAGGCATGCAGTCCCACAGGTCCAGCAGAGAGGCGGGTCAGTCACGTTTCAGACTCGCTGGTACAAACGAACGGACATTGGATACCTCTTACCATTATGAAGGATAATTTGAGGACTGTGTAGTAACAGCATACAATTAACATTTCAGTGAAGGGTTACTCTTCCATGATGATAATGCATGTGCACACCACAGCCACCAGCCACCTAGTGACCATCTTGCTCCAGGAACAGGCATCAACAGAATGCAATGACCTGTTGGGTCTTCCGACATGAACCAAACTGGGCATTCTGCAGTCAGTTTAACTTTTAGTGTGTCACTGCAAGCCACCATCCCACAAAACTAGACGAACTCAGAAGGATCGCCGTTGATCTGCAAAATCTCTACCATTTGTGGACACCATTCTGAGGTGGATCTTACAAGGCATAGGGTGGAGCAACACAGTACTAAATGTTACCTGCAAGCAGCTTTTGATTTCACAGGCACACATTTATGAACAGACTGCCATCATTTTGGTCAACTTTTCATTTATATTTCTCTGTTTTTTTACTTTCGGAGGTATTAATCTTTCATTCCAACTCCCCTTGAATCTGCACCCATATACATTTAAAGGTATGTAGGTGGTGTCAAAGCTTATTTTGTAGTACTTTTACTTTCTCGCTTTTCACCACACAAAGGACACTATTTTTCAAAAGCACTAAAATGCTAGGGTTAGGCATATCCTAGGAACAATTAGGGACTAAACTCCTGACTTTTGGATTTGTAGTCCCACATGGAACTAAGAAATTACAAAAAAGGTACAATGTCTGTGAGAGAATAAATAATGGAAAGCAATTTACTTGGAACCCCCTCAGAAATTATGCAGTTCCCTCTACCCCCACCACATCAGAAAATCTCAGTACATTAGGAAAGTGTTCTGTTGTAGGCTTCTCCCTTAGCACATTCAACAGATTTTTTTTTTTTCAATTCAGATATGGATATATAGCCGAGTTCTGTAATTACTGTCCAATCAGTGGCAGATTTGAAATGAAACTCAATTAATTTCACTGAACTGCCAAGTCGCCAAATAGCGAGGCATATAATATATTGCAATTGTGATGAACAGTCCTGGAATAATACGCAAATACAACAAATTTGAATACTACACGAGATGTCTCTCAGCTACAAAATGCTAAGAACACATTTATATGTGATATTCATTAACATAGCGATAGTGGTTAGCTCGGACTAGCATTTAATGATATGCGTGTTTAAGAAACTTCAGATAAAAAACTGCTACGTAATAATACTTCCTCGCGGCTACCAGATTAGTTAGTTATATACTTTCAATGTCAACAACATGTTTTATGACAACACAATTGCATTTATTCACATGGTTAAGACACGAAACAGATACAACTGAAAATAGATGAAACTCCAAAATGACAGTCGAGGCGCACAGGCATTCACGTATAACCTCGAAAATGTTTTCTCTTGCGGTGAGAACCAGTGTACCCACCCACTACTCCGCAGTTCTGCGCGCGAATGTCGTGCCGCCAATCACGTTCCAGGAAACGCCGCGGCGCGGCGCTTTCTCGGCACGCATTTTATAACAATACAGCTGCGCTCTTTTCACTTCGCGCTGATTTACTCTCTGACAGTTAAATACAGAACTCTCGTCCTGTAATAAGACTCTACTAGTTACCCTGACATTTCGCGCTCTACGTCAAGT
Source organism: Schistocerca serialis cubense (assembly GCF_023864345.2). Classification (NCBI taxonomy): domain Eukaryota; kingdom Metazoa; phylum Arthropoda; class Insecta; order Orthoptera; family Acrididae; genus Schistocerca; species Schistocerca serialis. The sequence goes on from NC_064640.1 coordinate 601,922,109, forward strand.
TCAATTACAGAACCTACTGTAAAAATTGATTGTGTATCAGTAAGCATATATTCTGATGTAAGACTGATGAAACGAGTTTCTATTCATTTTTACCGTTCCACCGACACCTGGAAAATGTTACCGATTTTCTGCGAAAGCATCAAGCGGTCATCTAAATGTTAAACAACGAATCAAAAACAAAAGTACTTACAATTACAACATGAAATGTTGGGCATGGTGCCAATTTAAAGGCGAAGAAATACGGATACTAACACAGATTTGCTAACGCGAGAGCAAACAACAATCAGACGCGTAAAGACGCCGTACGAAAGAAAAATCCACTACGTAACACGACACGCAAACAAAAGAAGGGCGGATACAATTTCAGCGTTGAATTCAAAGTACAGCGATGTTCAAATTTGGTCCAAGAATGAGTTTTGAAGATTTCTGAAAGTATCAGTCTCTTCCTATTTGTATGTAATTTTTCGAAATAATAACCAGCTGCTTAAATAAATAACGAGATTCAAATTAGTAATTTTAACACAACCTACTGTAGGTGACACTCCTAGGAAGTTATATCTTTACATATATCGTCATTGGAAAGGGAAGACAGTAGGTACGGGCCTGCCACCAACCTTTCGGCTACTGCAGATTAGTCAGCAACAATCCCCAATTATCTACAGTTTATGCAAAGTAGAAGTTCCGCCGCTGACCGAGTAATTGTTATGTCGTCATACAACATAAACCGAACGGGAGGCATTTCTTTACTTTTACGTAGCACTTTTCTAAACACTCGCGAAGATGGAAGAAACTAACAAGCGTTCTTAAAATTGCCATTTACGTTCTTTCCGTCATATCCACTGTTAGTTTTGGGAATTGAAATCGTTAGTTCGAGGCGGACTGCTTGGGCAGCTAACAGAACAAATAAAACTTGTCATTTATATTTACTTCTATAAGTCACAAACTTCTGTATGGTGTTTTCTTATCATTAACATGCAAATTTTACCCTCTAAGATGTTTAAGAGTAATGTATGGCGTGGTGTTCTGTACGATTTGCGCTCATTTATCTTTGCATGACCTCAAAGACAAAGTTAATTCAGCTGTTCTGTAATGTTTACTAAATCTTGTTTGTTGGGAAATCCTGATCTGAAGCGTAGCGAGGACCAGGTTCGGTTGTAAGGTGGTAATTTTGTTGAGAGCTGGAAAAGGCAACGAATAAAATTTGTGGTAACAGATTAAACTTCAACGCGTCCCCAAGTCTACATTTATTTCATATTCAATGCACTTGTCGTGATGATTTTGTGTGTGTGTGTGTGTGTGTGTGTGTGTGTGAGGGAGGGAGGGAGAGAGAGAGAGAGAGAGAGAGAGAGAGAAACGGCAAGATAAACACACAAAAGCTGTATTACATAAAAGACAAATTTCCTGCAAGTATGACGTACATCTATCGTACACTAACTACGAAATTGCGCGCACGCGCGCGCGGGTGTGTGTGTGTGTGTGTGTGTGTGTGTGTGTGTGTGTGGGGGGGGGGGGGGGGGGGGGGGCGCGGCGGAGGCTGCGGGGCCGAATTTGTGGCTACAATGCAACAAGAAGAATCCAGTGCTGCATCCGTTCCATTTCATTTCGTTTGGTAAAAAAAGACACACTTGCAGTGGCATGTGAACACAGTATTGATTTTACTTCAGGTATTACTGTTAATGTAACATGGTCCAGGCCAGGCTATTGTTCTGTAACTATTGAGATATTCCTTCGTTGTTTTTAAAAAGAAAGATCAGTTTTCATGTTTGCTATGGCAGCGAGGGAAATTTGCTTCTGAAACAGTTTGCCAAGGTAATTATGTTAAGTGAAGGCAGAGGGAAAGAAGGGGGGGGGGGGCAGCGAGGGGACAGGCTGTAGAACAGTAAGTTTATCAGATATTCTAAAGCTGTAGAGAGGGGCACACTTCATTTAGAAAAGAATGGCCACAAAGAGTATGTTTTGCACTACATAATACCCAGCTGCAGAGGGTTCATTCATGACAATAGCTGTTATTTGGTTGCGTTTTCTTGCAACACATGCTGTGTGAGTGCCTTCCAGCATTAGAACTGTAACATGTAGAAATTCTCATAATTTGCTCCATTCCTCATTTCAACTTACACTATGCACTTATGATATTTACTTCTCTGTTTATTCCTTGGCTATATTTCTCCTCTTCTTACAGAGCACTTTGTGCCACTGCCAGTGTCTCTCTTTTTCCATGTCCTACACATTCCCTCTGTACTTGTGCCTTGACAAGTTCATACAAAGTTCATATTGGGACCTGTTTGTACATCTGTGCTGCTCTAAAAATGGTTCAAATGGCTCTGAGCACTATGGGACTCAACTGCTGAGGTCATTAGTCCCCTAGAACTTAGAACTAGTTAAACCTAACTAACCTAAGGACATCACAAACATCCATGCCCGAGGCAGGATTCGAACCTGCGACCGTAGCGGTCTTGCGGTTCCAGACTGCAGCTGCTCTAAAAAAATATACTCATGGAATATAATGCCTACTGTGTTTTCTTTATGTCACACACAATGAATACTAAAATAACTAAATGTTTATCAACATGAAAATCACAGCTACATATTCATCATACACCACAAAGCACACTAAGATACAGCAGAAAAACACTATAAACTGGTGTGTCACATGGCACACACATTATTGTTACTGTGCATTGTCCACCTTGTTACAGGCACACAACTCTAACAATAGGAAAAATTCATAAATTGACTATCTGAAAGACTCCGAATTTTAACAAAATATTTTTGATCAGCCTGTTATACGCATTGCTGCAACAGTAGTCTATGCAGACATTTTATACGCAAATATTCAAAACAGGTCCCGATTTACACACTGCCACCCACGCACATGCACACACTGCTAGGTAAAGAAAATGTGACTTGTTGAGCGTAAGGAAAATGACTCTGTGGGGCGCAATGGCCTAATGATTATCCATCAGATATACTTACAAGGAAAAACACAGACTGCAAGAAAGTATTGCACAATGAAATAAGAGTTTCTAACTGCACCTTTTTCAGTGCTATGCAGGATGTTTGGAATTTCCTGTTATTTCCATTCTATGACAGTTTCAATTCAGGCATGTAATGTGTCCACGTCTGCTGAGGGAAAGAGAAAGTATCAGAGTTGCGTGTCAACGTATGCAATAGGGTAGATAGGATGACGTACTTAATCAGCAGTCACCTGAAGTCCCTTCACCTCTGTCTTGCTGAGAGACTCCTGTAGAGACAGAGGGGGCTGCTGGCATGAGTTCTGGCCGCTGCACTAGGAACTGAAGTAACACTAGATGGGATGGAGAGAGTGTACCAGAACATGCTTTGTAGGTACAAAGTCAGTAACAATGTTGGCTGTCGCCACTGTAGTAATGCACACAGCACTGTTCTGTACATACAGTATGCTATGAATACTGTTTACTCGTAAGCAATGGACAGAAGGATAACTACGTAGAACAAAAATGTTCCATAGCTTACACAGCTCTTTATATATCCTCAAAAAGTTCACTGCTTCCAGTTCTTCAGGGAATCTAGTAAGACACTGATCGCATACATAAAGAAAGCAATTGTTATTCTGTAATGCCCGACAGGTATGCAACACACCTAATGTACAGGTAACACGGGTATGGCTTTAACTGACTAAATCTATTGGAAAAACTACAGTAATCTACACTTACTTATCATAGTCTATGATAGCTCACAAAAGTTTTACAATTCCAGGTGACACTCAATAACAGATATATACGTCAAACTTCCATACGTCATATATGACAGCCAACACTTCCTTCCCAATTTGTGAATAATTACTCTACACTGCATTTAACATTTAAGAGGCAAATGCAATAGACTGTTCTGTGCTGTCAGAGTATTTGTGGGAGAGTATGGCATAAATGGCACAATCCCATACACCAGTGGCAAGCATCAACAACTGCCGGGATGGAAATTTGTTAAACAAGGAGGCTGACTGTTGCACTTTTTAAGTTACACGAAAACTTTCTGGCATGCCTTTGCACACAACTGAGCAGCTGGGAAATGTGAGCTGCTATGGGAATAAACTTGACATAAAAGTTTACTTTGCTCAGGACCAACTGTAGTTCTGAGAGGCCCTTAGGAGCAGCTAAGTTAGTGATTGCATCCACACGATCTTGTGTGGGTGTGAACCAATCTTTACTTAATATACACTACTGGCCATTAAAATTGCTACACCAAGAACAAATGCAGATGATAAACGGGTATTCATTGGACAAATATATTGTATTAGAACTGATATGTGATTACATTTTCACACAATTTTTGTGCATAGATCCTGAGAAATCAGTGCCCTGAACACCCACCTCTGGCCGTAATAATGGCCTTGATACGCCTGGGCATTGAGTCAAACAGAGCTTGGATGGCAGCTTCAACACGGTACCACAGTTCATCAAGAGTAGTGACTGGCGTATTGTGACAAGCCTGTTGCTCAGCCACCATTGACCACACGTTTTCAATTGGTGAGAGATCTGGAGAACGTGCTGGCCAGGGAAGCAGTTGAGCATTTTCTGTATCTAGTAAGGCCTGTACAGGAGCTGCAACATGTGGTCGTTCATTATCCTGCTGAAATGTAGGGTTTCACAGGGATCGAATGAAGGGTAGAGCCACGGGTCATAACACATCTGAAATGTAACGTCCACTGTTCAAAGTGCCGTCAATGCGAACAAGAGGTAACCGAGACGTGTAACCAATGGCACCCCATACAATCACACCGGGTGATATGCCAGTATGGCGATGACAAATACACGCTTCCAATGTGCGTTCACCGCGATGTCGCCAAACACGGATGCGACCATCATGATGCTGTAAACAGAACATGGATTCATTGTTGAGTACACCATCGCAGGCGCTCCTGTCTGTGATGCAGCATCGAGGGTAACCACAGCCATGGTCTCCGAGCTGATAGTCCACGCTGCTACAAACGTCATCGAACTGTTCGAGCAGATGGTTGTTGTCTTGTAAACATCCCCATCTGTTGACTCAGGGATCGAGATGTGGCTGCACTATCTGTTACAGCCGTGCAGATAAGATGCCTGTCATCTCGACTGCTAGTGATACGAGACTGTTGGGATCCAGCACGGCCTTCCGTATTTCCCTCCTGAACCCACCGATTCCATATTCTGCTAACAGTCATTGGATCTTGACCAACACGAGCAGCAATGTCACGATACGATAAACCGCAATCATGATAGGCTACAATCGCACCTTTATCAAAGTTGGAAAAGAGATGGTACGCATTTCTCCTCCTTACACGAGGCATCACAACAATGTTTCACCAGGCAATGCTGGTCAACTGCTGTTTGTGTATGAGAAATCGGTTGGAAACTTTCCTCATGTCAGCACGTTGTAGGTGTTGCCACCGATGCCAACCTTGTGTGAATGCTCTGAAAAGCTAATCATTTGCATATCACAGCATCTTCCTCCCGTCGGTTAAATTTCACATCTGTAGCACATCATCTTCGTGGTGTAGCAATTTTAATGGAAAGTACTTGACACTCGACTTAAATAAACTATATTTATCAATGTGACAACACAGACAATGGGTTTGGAGCCACTCCAACAACAACTGGAGGTTGTGTAGGTGCTGCTCCCGCATGGGAATCATCTAATTAATGTAAAAAGTTGGGGACACATGGGATGGGTTGTTCGAGGTATATCTGAAAAATTCCAGGAGCCCCTCCAGTCCCAAAGACAAACTATTACAGCACTGTTTTATCTGATCAACTACAGACAACTGAAAATAGGCATCAGTGAGCTCAATCTTCGAAAAATAATGGCCACCAGCCAATTTAACCAATTATTCCTCCAGCCAGGGAAGTGGATACAAATCAAGATTTGTTTGAGCATTAACTGTACACTTAAAATCACCACAAATGTAAGTGGTCCTTTAGGTTTCTTAACTACAACCTATGTAGCTGAATTCAGTCTATTGTAAAAAGTGTTGAATATGTTTTATATTCATTTATTAGGAATAAGAATTCCCTCTGAAGGAATAAACATAGATTCTGAAAACAGTACTTCTGTTGTTGCCATAATTCTCAGTTTCAAATGAGCTTCACGCAGTTGCCTCAGACTAAAAGTGAGGTTAAAGGGTATCAAATCAGCTTTGTGACAGGACTGAATATTCCCCAAAATATAGAACTCTGCTTGTTATTAATGAGAGAAATGGTCTTATGTTGAAGTAGATTTGTGTACATTCAGGACATTGCTAAATGTCTCACCAGGTCGGATAAACAGAGGGGGAGGGGGGGAGTGTGTGTGGGAGGAGAGTGAATCGCCATAGACGAGCAGCGTGTTTTGTCATGGAACAGGGAAGTGATGGTTAAACATACAGTTGATAAAGAGTCATTAGAGACAAAGCACTAGTTCTAAGGTTACGCCTGGGCAACCTTGGCTTACACAGAGTACGAATTTACCAGAAAATAGTTAGACACTTCCAACACCAAGCCTTGTTTCTGGCCAGGTCTGACTTTGCTCTCCACAACTGACTTGTACTTATTAGAAGATATTACTTTCTTCAACACTGCTGCCTCACTCTGGATAACGTAAGGCTTGTCCATTCTTTTTTCATTCCTCACTGTTCTATAATTTTATATACAAATGACCCATTACATTTGTTTTTAAAAGAAATTGGTCTGAAGACAGTTGTATAACCAGTTTCCAAAACCAAATAAATTGTGATTTGGACAGTAATCAGACGCTGCTGTTGCCTGGACCCTATGATTAAAATATTGACTTTCGTACATAGAGGGCGTTTCAAAAAGATTCATCTGACTTCACAAAATTATGTATTTTACCTTGGCACCAGTTGTATGTTACCCGTCCATGTGGTTACCAGGAATTTCCATTTAAGTTTATGAAGCACCTCCGTAATATCTGCACGATTATCAAAGCTACTGATAACAAATCCAGCAGCCCATCTTTGAATTAATTCAATATCTTCCATTACTCTGACCTAGTGGCGATAAGAAACGCTAGAGCAGCACTCAAGAAAGTGTTGCACATGTTTTCTATACAATGCCTCCTTTACAGATGAACCACACTTTTCTAAAGTTCTACCAATAAATCGAAGTAGACCATTCGCTTTCCCTACTACTGTCCTTGTGTGCTCGTTCCACTTCGTATCGCTTTGCAAGGTTACACTTACATATTTAGTTGACACTACTGTTAACAATTAACGAAAACAACCTCAGCTGCACTGTTACACATTCACTGTGCTACTGCAGCTGCAGTTGCTACAATTGGGATCAATCATTAACGTTACTGTCAGCTGTGGTGCGAAATGTGGTCAAGATTATATACGATGTGGATGTGGCTGTCTCAAGCAGCTCAATACTAATACTTTATCTAAACATTATTGGAGTATTTCTCCTCCTCATTTGCATTACATTACATTGTCTACATTTAAAGCAAGCTACCATTCATCACATCAACTAGAAGTTTTGTCCAAGTCATCTTGTATTATCCTACAGCTACTCAACAATGACACCTTCCTGTACACCACAATGTCATCAGCGAACAACCACAGACATCTGTTCACCCTCTCCAGCAGATAATTTATGTATGTAGATAACAAAAGCAGTCCCTATCACACTCCCCTGGGGCAGTCCTGATGACACGCTTGTGTCTGACAAACACTCTCCGTTGAGGGCAGTGTACTGGGTTCTACTATTTAAAAAGTCTTTGAGTCACTCACATATCTGGAAACCTATTTCCTATGTTCACACCTTGTTAACAGTCTGCAATGGGACACTGTGTCAAACATTTTCCAGAAATCTAGTAATGGGAATCTGCCTGTTGCCCTTAACCCATGGTTCACAGGATGTCGTGAGAAAGTGCCTGTTGGGTTTCACGTGCACGATTCTTTCTAAACTCACACTCCTTTGTGGACATTAGCTTGTCCATATCAAAGAAATTTATTGTATTCGAACAGAGAATATGTTCGAGAATTCTGCAGCAAACCAATGTTAATGATATTTGTCTGCAATTTTGTGGGTCTGTTCTTTTACCCATCTCATACACTGGAGTCACCTGCACTTTTTTCCATTCACTTTGCACCGGGTGAGAGACTTGCAATATGTGCAAACTATGTAAGAGGCCAGTGCCATAGAGCACTCTCTCTAAAACCAAACTGGGATTCCATCCACATGTGGTGAAATTTGTTTTCAACTCTTTCAGTTGCTTCTCTATGCCAGGGATGCTTATTGCTACATCATCCATATAGAAGTCTGTGTGGCAGTCAAATGATGGTATGTTTGTACAAACCTCCAGCATGAAAGATTTCTCAAAAATGAAATTTAAAACTTCAGCTTTCCTTTTGCTTCTTCTACTGCCACATCAGACTGGTCAATGAGTGACTGGACAGAGGTCTTCAAGTACTCCGTGATTTTACATAGGGACACAATTTTCTTGGGTTCTCAACAAGATCTTTCGCTAAGGTCAAAATTCTAAACCTAGCTTTCAAAAACTCGTTAGCGGTAGAGGACTGCAGCACCATTCCCCCTTTCCATTATCGAACAAACGCAAGGATAGTTGACATAGTGTTTAGTGTATCTGAGATTGTAAAACAGTTAAGATCCTTAGACGCCAAGAAGGCATCTGGCCCAGACGGTATCCCCGTAAGATTATATGTTGACTACGCTACAAATATAGCACCATTCTTATCCACCATCAATCAGAGATCACTGGAACAGTGAAAAGTTTCACGGGACTGGAAGAAGGCCCATGTCATAGCAATCTATAAAAAAAAGGGTAGAAAATCGGATGCACATAATCACCGGCCAATTTCACTGACATCGATTTGTTGTAGAATCGTGGAGCACATTTTGCGTTCAGACATAATGACCTTTCTAGACTCCGAGAAGCTCATCTGCAGAAACCAGCACAGTTTTAGGAAACAGCGGTCATGCGAGACACAGCTGGTCCTCTTTGTGAATGATATACAACAGGCTCTAGATACCGGCTCCCAGGTGGATGCCATATTTCTCTACTTTCGAAAGGCGTTTGACTCAGTTACACACTGCCGCTTGCTCCAGAAAGTGTGCGCTTATGGGCTATCCGATGACATATGTGGTTGGACAGAAAGTATTCTAACAGACAGAGAGCAGTATGTCATCCTGAATGGGGTGACTTCAACAGAAACAAGCATAAATTCGGGTGTGCCCCAGGGTAGCGTAATGAGTCCACTGCTTTTTATGGTTTACATAAAAGATCTGGTTGATGGTGTTGACAGCGGCATTGGACTGTTTGCCGATGATGCTGTAGTACCACACGAAAGTAGTGAACAAATTAATGAGGATTTGCAGAAAATAAATGCATGGTGTAATGACTGGCAGTTATCTCTCAATATTAGTAAGTGTAGCCTAATGCGTATAACAAGGCAAAAATCCCCATTAATATATGAGTACAAAATAAATGCCCAGTCTTAGGAAGCAGTAACATCCGCCAAGTATCTGGGTGTGATTATTCGAAATGATCTCAAATGGAATGATTCGATTACACAAGTAACAGGTAAGGCAAACTCTAGATTGCGGTTTACTGGTAGAATACTGAAGCGATGCAGTCCTTCAACAAAGGAAATAGCTTACAACACGTTAGTTTGTCCAGTTTGTACTGTTCGCCTGTATGAGACCGTTACCGGTTGGGTCTAATTCAAGAGACTGAAAAGGTCCAAAGAAGAGCGGCAAGATTTGTGACTGGTACATATAGCCATCACGAGAGCATTACAAATCTCATAGAAAGTTTGAAGTGGGATACATTTGCAGATAGACGACGCGCTAAATGGACGGGGCTGCTCACTAAATTTCAAAATCCGATCTTCACCAACAATGTAGAGCATATATTATTACCACCAACTTTCAAACCACGCAGTGATCAGTATTCAAAGATAAGGGAAATTAGAGCTCGTACTGAGGCATTCAGACAGTTGTTTTCCCCTCCTGTGATCCGCGAGTGAAGCAGAGGAGGGGAAATATGAATTTGACGCGAATTGTGCCCTCTGCCACACACCACTTGGTGGCTAGCAGAGTATATATGTAAATGTAAGGTATGGTGGTGATAATAGTTGCACACGTCAAACATCAATATTTTTACAGGCACAAATTTCTGCTAATAATTGGTTGGAGCTATGTCTAAGGCATGTCCACCTTGCTCCATCTCGTCCCAGAAGTGGTCAACAGAACGGAGATCATTAGAATTACAGGGCCATACGAACATCTTTACACCTGTGGAAGAAACACGTGTAAATGGTCACTAACGTATGGATTTTAATTACACATCATTTTTTCTTGAACTTGGGGGTGAAAAACTGCATCAACAGTCACAATCTTTGAGTATGTGTTACTATTGTCGAGAAACTAGAAGCATTCAGAGGTGGTTGCAGCTTCACACAATACATTCCGAACAAACCAGCTAAATATGGCATCAAAATGTTTGCTCTGTGCAATGCTAAATCATTCTACACTTATTTGTTGGAAGTGTACTGTGGCAAACAGCCAGAAGGACCATTTTGTGTTTATAATAAGTCACTTGATAGTGTGTGTAGACTAACAGCACCGATAAAATGCACTAATAGAAATGTCACAATGGATAACTGCCCCCCCCTCCCTCCCCCCCCCCCCTCCCTCTCTCTCTCTCTCTCTCTCTCTCTCTATCTATCTCTCTCTCTCTATCTATCTCTCTCTCTCTCTCTCTCTCTGCTACAAATAAAAATCACTTGTGTAGGAACCCTAAGAAAGGGTAAAAAAGAAATTCCACCAGAGTTTTTGTCCAATAAGAACAGAGAAACTAATTCGGCAGTTTCTGGATCCCAGAAAGACATTACGTGGTATGTACTGTATGTACCCAAATGCTTCAAATCTCTTGTACCTATTTCCAAAATGAACAATGAAGGAACAGTAGATGAGGCAACTAAGAAACTTCACATTATACTAGATAATAATAAAATAAAGGGTGGGAGTTGACACTGTTGACCAAATGTGCATTAAGTACTCGGTAACATGAATGACAAGAAGATGGACAATAGCTCTGTGATATGTACTGCTGAACATGGATGGTATCAATGCACTGTAGTTTCCAGCAAATGAATAGAGAGAGAAACGTCGATGTTGAGTTTTTCCTAATGAGTCTTCTTTTATCTTTTTTTATCAACTAATAGAACCAAATATTATTGAAAGTTCTCCAATACCAAGTTTACCAGCTGATATTAGCATATATCCATGTTGTCATGAAGTTGAAGAGGAGCGAATACAAGAGCAACTAATGAAGAAAATGGTGGATGTGGAAGGGGGAAGAATGGTGCCACAACAATAAGAGGCAGCTCTTGTAATGATTTTGTTTGCAAAAATCATTCTCAACAACATTTCTCTGTGCAAAATGCAATGTGTATTCACCCAAACCTGAAGACAATTTGCCAGTAAATTATTCCTTTTTAAGGATTGAAAATCCTCCAAGTCAAGATCATAAATATATTTTTATTTTGATTTCTAGTGTCAGCTACAATATAAAATTGCACATAAGAATACATCAATGAATGACAGCTTATAGGAGATGAAGAAGCTTGCACAGGATAGAGTAGCATGGAGAGCTGCATCAAACCAGTCTCAGGACTGAAGACCACAACAACAACAACAAGAACAACAACAACAACAACAACAACAACAACAAAGTTACAGATCCAAAATACAGACTGCACATAAAATTATAGCAAAGTTCAAACGTATATAAGAAGAAGTAATTACAAGGTGCATACCACAAAAACATTCTTGGTCAGTGTAATTGCCATACTGGCTCAATAAATAGTTAAAATCATTTTTAAAATGACAACATTCACACAGAACATACAGGTAAAATACCCTTACAATGTTCACAGCCAGTCAGGTACAATGAAGGTCATAAAAATATGTTATGATATGGAAGAGGCAGTGAAAATGAGAGACTATATTTACATAAGCCAAAACTATTCTATATATGGTATTGCCTTACCTAAGACGTTAAGCTGTTAAAATTTATTAACTGATACAGTTTAATTGGTATTTGCATTACCTCACGGCAGAGATCACCATGAGTACATTATTACGCAGTATAATGACAATATCATGAAAAGGATAGATTGCTACTCACCACATAGAGATGATGACCCACACGCAAGCACAATAAAAAGACCTCTTTCTGAAGTAGACAAGATACACATACATTCACATAAGCACAGCTCACACACACCTGACTGCTACCTCAGGCCGTCGAGGTTTGGCTTCTGTGGCCGATACAGTGGTGGCGCACACACACGTACGTGTGTGTGTGTGTGTGTGTGTGTGTGTGTGTGTGTGCGCGCGCGCTCTTACGTGAATGTGTGTATGTTGTCTACTTCAAAAGAAGGCCTTTTGACTGAATGCTCATGAATTTAACAGTCTTCTTGTTGTGCCTGTCTGTGACTCAACATCTATTCTATATGGTGAGTAGCAATCTATCCCTTTCATAATACTGTCATCATTCCCTGCTGGATTTTCCATTATTACATGGTACATGATAATAGCGATGCATTTGATGACCATTACAATGAGCAAGAAATATCACATTTGACCTACACATTACGCAAACGTGTGGCCAGTAGTACAACAAAGATGGAACTGACAACCACCAAGTTCGATAAGCTGCTTGAGGCGATGATCACTAGATGGTGTCAGCAGTCAACTATACAACTTGCGTAAAATCTCAATATTCTAAAAATATTAAAAGAAATACACATCAGTATAGTTCACCCTATAACGGAATGAATATGGCTGTAACTGATAATAACATGACATTGTGATATGAGCCTACTAAAGTTATGTAAACCAAGCAATCCAATTTTATGCATTATTCTACCAAATTTTTAATTTACAAAGGTTTAACAGTCTTAGCCACAGTCTCAAGATTTTTAAAAACAACAAAGTACTTGTCTTCATAACAAATTAAAGTATAAGGAACCTCATCAACATACAACATTAAAGACCATAACTGGGTTTGAAATAACAGTTGATAATTTTTCGTCATAATGACCGTAATAACAGATTACTCAATTATTGAAAAGGAAATGATACAAAATTTGTGATAATGCAAATGATATACCAGAAATATATTATGAAAATTATAAAAACTGCATATAACTCTGTAGCCAGATGCCTATGAAGTGCATACATGATAGTTGCAAAACCTCGATCATTGGAGTTTATCTTACTCTTCCCTGTGGAACTGACCACACAAGTTTACACAGCGTGTATTTCAAATGTTGTACTTCTTGATCACTATAATGGTCATCAACAGCTATATTATTCTCATATACCACATAATGTACTCATTATAATCTCTGCTATGAGATAATACAAATGCTGATTTTTTTTTCTTTTTTCTTCCACTGAAGCGGGCCGTTTTGACTTGCGTAAATATATTCTCTCTTGTTCACTGCCTCTTTCTTATCTTAATGAATATTTTTCAATTTATGGCTTTTGTTGTTCTTGTTATGAAAAGTGCAAAGTTATTTTACCTACACATTCTGTAAGGATGTTGTCATTTCAAAAAAGATTTTAATATCGCACTGAATTGTTATGGCAATTACACTTATCGATAATGTTTATACAGCATGTATCTTGCAATTACAACTTCTTACATACTTTTAAAGTTTGCTATAATTTTATAAGCAGTTTGTATTTTGGACCTGTAATTTTGATTCCTATAAGCTGTTGTACATTGCTGTATTATTATGTGCAATTTTTTATCTTTGTTCTGAAGACGGGTCGTGTGTAGCTGAAACTAGTAATTAAAATACAGTATGGCCTTCGTAACACAAATCCAAAGGGGGGAAAAAAAATCAAGATTTCATGTTAAAAAATAAATTCAGGTTGAGAACCACAGATTTTAATATGAATACATGTTCAGTAGGACTGTTATACGCAATATATTACTGTATAAATCACTTTAGATTACTGTAGACTTACAACACTACAAAGTGGCTGTGAAAGTACAAGTACTCACAAATTACACTATTTTCTTGGAAAAAATTCAAGCGTGGTTTGCTGACTTCACGGGAACGTAGATACCTTGTAATTTCACAGACAATTTTAGCTAATAGTGTTTGTAAACCCAGCAGCGACGTCAGATGTTGAAGCAGATCATTCTAAACTGTCCGAGGCCGTAAACATCTCCTGACACGTAGCTCAAATGGTATCTGTATTCTCCTCCTCTTCACTTACTTCTGATGATCATTCTTGGACCTCAGTTGCAGCTTTTGGCACATCAGATTCCGCAGAAGCACATATGGTAACACTGTCGCCTGCATTAATTAATTCTGCAAAACTAATCCCAAAGTTTTCAATGTCTTGCAGAATTGTCAATTCATTAGGTGAAGTGGCAGTGTCTAACTCGTGGACATCCTCAGTGTTGCTATGTCTTCAGACTCTGTTAAAGCTCTACTGTATGTGATGTGATGACACGAACTTCCAGGCTGCTGCGATGGCTCTTATTGCTTCAAGCAGATTCCAGTTTGGTGGTGTTGTATTGTTTTCAGCACCACAAATTGCAGCTGTTGCAAGTCAGTAGCGATAAGCTCTCTTCACAAGAAAAATGCTGCCTCGGTCCATGGGCTGAAAGTGGCTTGTCACACTTGATGGAAAAAAATGAATCTTTATGTTGGTTAGGTTTCGATCCTGTACTTTATGGGCAGTACATATGTCCAATGTAGGAAAAACACGTTTGTTTTGAGCAACCATTCGACTGTTGAAGCAAAGAAGCCACTTGCGAAATGATGTGCCATCGATCCAAGCTTTCTTATGGTGAGAGCAGATGCAAGGTAAAGTGTCCATATTTATGTTTTTAAAACTATGTGGTTTCTCGGACTTCTCGATAATCCAAGGACGAAGCTGCTCGCTGCCATCTGCAATACATACAAAGAAAACAGCTACAGGTTGTTTGCTGTGTGTTCCTCCATGTCACTTATCACCTTTTATCCCCAAGGTGCAATTTGGAAAACGTTTGTAGTAAATTCCAGTTCCGTCTTTACTGAATACATAACACGAGGCATACATTTCTCGGTTGAATTCCTGCAATCTGCTGTTCGCACTTTCATCATATATCCAGATGAAACTGAATCTGTCTTTCACAACCAATGCAGCCAACCAGCAGAGCAACTGAAGTCTTTGATGCTTATGTTTCTGGCAATCACATTTGCTTTGGACTGAATCATAGAGCCATTTACAGGTATGTTAGATGCATGTATACGACTGAACCATTCTAGCAGTAAAGTCTCGATGTCTTCATACATAGCACTATGAAGTCATTTAAATTTGTTTCCAGAACCTGATGCAGGAGCATAAATGAACTTTTTCTTGATTCTTAATCAAGATACATACAGTAAATTTTGGCATTCCAAACTACTCTGCAGTTGCTGTTTTCTTTGTACATGGTCCACTTCATCTAGAATCTTAAGCTTTACCTGTACATTTAGAGCTGTCTGTTTCATTAGATAAGCTAAATCATTATGGTTTGAGGGGGGCAGTGCACAAATGTTTTAATTCATACTTAACTGGAAGAATGCAGAAAGTTGAAATAAGTAGTTCATGTAATGTTAAAACAAAATCTGATTCCTCAAACTGGGGGGCTATCAAGTACGGGGTCCCACAGGGTTCGGTCTTAGGTTCTTTACTGTTCTTGATATACATTAATGACTTACCATACTACATTGATGAAGATGCAAAGTTAGTTCTTTTTGCTGATGATACAAGTATAGTAATAACATCCAAAAACCAAGAACTAAGTGATGTAATTGTAAATGATGTTTTTCACAAAATTATTAAGTGGTTCTCAGCAAACGGACTCTCTTTAAATTTTGATAAAACACAGTATACACAGTTCTGCACAGTAAATGGCACAACTCCAGTAATAAATATAGACTTTGAACAGAAGTCTGTAGCTAAGGTAGAATTTTCAAAATTTTTAGGTGTGTCCACTGATGAGAGGTTAAACTGGAAGCAACACATTGATGGTCTGCTGAAACGTCTGAGTTCAGCTACGTATGCTATTAGGGTTATTGCAAATTTTGGTGATAAGAATCTCAGTAAATTAGCTTACTATGCCTACTTTCATTCACTGCTTTCGTATGGCATCATATTCTGGGGTAATTCATCATTGAGTAGAAAAGTATTCATTGCTCAAAAACGTGTAATCAGAATAATTGCTGGAGCCCACCCACGGTCATCCTGCAGACATCTATTAAAGATCTAGGGATCCTCACAGTATACATATTCACTTATGAAATTTGTTGTTAATAATCCAACCCAGTTCAAAAGGAATCACAATGTGCATAGCTATAACAGCAGGAGAAAGGATGATCTTCACTACGCAGGGTTAAATCTGACTTTGGCACAGAAAGGGGTAAATTACGCTGCCACAAAAGTCTTTGGTCACCTACCAAACAACATCAAAAGCATGACCGATAGCCAACTAACATTTAAAAATAAATTAAAAGAATTTCTAGATGACAACTCCTTCTACTCATTGGCTGAATTTTTAGATATAAATTAAGGGGGAAAAAAATTAATGTCATGCAATATTTTGTGTAATGCAATATCTTGTACAGACATCTTTTATTAACCTGACATGTTCCACATCATTACGAAGTGTCGTATTCATGATCTATGGAACAAGTATTAATCTAATCTAATCCTAAACCCTCTTCACCACGTTTCACGTGCTACCGTTACTAGATTTTTATTCAGTATTCTAACTCGATCTGGCCATGACTAAAAGAAGATCTGGCATCAAATATATTTCTAAATGTTAATGCACACATTATTGAATTTATTTATTTATTATTATTATTTATTTATTATTATGCTGACTGTTGAGGAGATAATTGTGGCTGCCGACCTACAATATGTTAGAAACGAGTCGACAATGGGTTGTTAGATTTGTAGTTACATTTCTTGCATTCATGATGCTTAAAAATACTGTAACATTAATAGTTTCTGTTATAATGAAATTTAACTACACTAGAGACTAATTCATCTTAACTGAATTTCTTGTTGACTGATAAAACTTCTTGTAAGAACTAATGTATTCCTGCCAAGTCAATATTTTTTTCGTGTTAATAGCAAGTTCACACTAACCATGTTATACCGCAAAAATTTATTAGCAATCTTGGCTTGGAAGAGTTTCAATACTTCATATAAAAAACTATGAAAGATCACTTATCTCTGCTGACAATGTTAACAAATACGAAATAGCCACTAATTATCAATGTGAACATAATACACCGTGTGCCTGCTCCTGTAACATTAACGAGCATGACCACTCTAGGGTTATGATTCAATTACTCACAAAGTATTGAAATTTGTGAGCTATAAATTTGGATGCCTTCATTTGATCATTTAGGAAATGTGCACACAAAATTTGAGCAAAATCTGACATGGCAGAGTGGTGACACCTACGTCATTCAACAGTAATGAATTTCAGAATGAGGACCTTTGTGAAATCCATGACAGAAAAATAATTACTGTGTTAATTACAAGCATAGTTATCCCAAAGTTTGTCTTTGATACTAAAATTTAAAGGTGTGTATTATACTGTCAGCATGAGAAGTCCAGAAGAAATCCAATAAAAAATAACTAAATAGCTCAATGCCTTCAAGCCTTCAATGGCTGTGAAATCTTTCCATGGTTAATATTATGCTGTGGAAATGTGATATTTGGTGCTTGGTTCTGCTCTGAAATGTATGGCTTGAAATACCGATGCCATCAGCCTAATTTATTGAGGTGCACACATTATTCATCTTTCAAAAAGAATGCAAGTTATATCACAAGCACTCACAGATTTATATTTTTATAGTTTAAGCTTATCATAAAATAGGTATGTAACTAATAATCTGTACAATTATAAACTATGCATTCACAAACATACATTAATGAGAATGGAAGGATATTAATAAAGCCCGATGTGTGTATTTCCAATATGAGGTGGAATGATTTCTTACAATTAATGCTGATTGTCAAAATGAATTACATGAAATGGGGGAACTAATAAACAGCAAAAGGCTTCTCGAAAGCTGTTATGTTTATCTCAAAAACTGCAGCAAAAACGAAAATTACATTTGAAAATAAAGTTTTCAAGTTGAGACTTACCAACAAGCTTTCACTGCCAATTAAGTGCACGTGTTCAAACACATGAAGGAGTGGCTTTTGATCTTGCAATATTTTTGACAGTCCCTGCAACAAAATATGTTTCAATTCTTCAGTTATTCACTACAGAAAAATAACAATGTCATCCTGACTTTCATAAAAATTATAACATATTATACAGTGGTAATACAATCAAATCTGTATTTCGATGACCATCTGTTTCCACGCAAAACTGTTAGTGCAAACAGAAAGTGCTACTGTTTCACTTCTATCACACAATGCTGCACTCATTAAGTCAAATAACATTTGAAACAAATTCCAAATAACAGTCATTTTACTTGTGGAAGACGCATCAATAGGCTTTTCATCTAAATGAAAGATGATTTACATCAACAAAAGTGAGACTAAATGGTTCTTGAACAAAAAAAGGGATGGGGAGGTCTGAAATGTTTCATTTATTAGTTTTTTAGGGTTCAAATGTTAAGTGATTTAAGACTTAAATATTACTTTCTCTGTTGTGAAATGCTCAAATTGAAAAACAAAAGAAAGAGTCAGCTCAGCAATGGGGCGACAAGCTGTTTCATAAAAGTTCTGCCTATAGGAAAGACATATTAACTTCCTGTATTCACTGTTAGTTGGAAGTGATGGAAACCAAAATAAGCAAAACGACAGATGTTTTGTAACTGCTATCAGCCTGTAATTACAGGACAGAGACATCTGAGCAGCACAAGTACGATTACAAAAACTTTGCCAGTGTATCAGTAGAAGTTAACTGCTTTTGCTGTGTAATTAGCTGTGGAATGTAAAATACACCCTGTAGCAATCAATGATAATGTTACAAATAAAAAGGTAGAACTATATCTGCAAGAGAGTTACACATAAGCTGTATTGAGAGAAAAGCAGAACAGAGATGGTATTTGTAACATACAGAGCTATGCAGTCTACAGTCCATTCTTTCATAAATATAAAATGGCCTTATTCTCAAAAATTTAACTTAAAATTAAGTCCAACCAAACACTGCACTTTGTGCTTTTTTCCATGTTTCACAACACAAGAAAATTTAGCCAAGCAGAAATTGTCTTTAATATGACTGAACATTTAGTGGCAAAGTAAATCATTCTTTATTATAGCCTATTATTATTTTTCCTGTAGTTAACTCATGTATACACACACTCAGATTAGTAGCAATACCTGACGCAGAGCCATAACAATTGTCGACAGAATTAACTAATTATGTGAAACACCTACGAAACCGATAATTTGAAAAAATTCTACAAGTGGAAAAGATTTCTACTAATACTGAACCTATCAATACTGGCAGTTTACTTGCATCAAAATGACAGATGTACAGCATTTATCTATCTAAAACTAATATGCACAATACATACACAAATCCAAGAAATTTTGTTATTTTCATGGCATTATATACATTGACTTTGCCAGATCATAACCGAACTGTCATCTTTCAACCTAACCTAGGCCAAAGCTTTTGACTCTGTCAACCACTTACTAATTC
Organism: Schistocerca serialis cubense; assembly: GCF_023864345.2. Taxonomy (NCBI): domain Eukaryota; kingdom Metazoa; phylum Arthropoda; class Insecta; order Orthoptera; family Acrididae; genus Schistocerca; species Schistocerca serialis. The sequence goes on from NC_064640.1 coordinate 601,941,816, forward strand.
TACACAAGTTAGAGAGATATTGGATTATGGACAGGGCATTGCAGTGGTTCAAATCTTGTGTGTCAGAAAGAACACAGATAGTTATTCTAAACCCAAATGGAAAAAATTTATTCTTGGACTGGAAAAAGATTTGTACAGGGGTCCCACAAGGCTCAATTCTAGGGTCTTTTTCTTTTTCTGCTGTACCTAAATGATTTACCTTTAAGCACTGATGTTCGCTCTATTTTATTTGCAGATGACACCTCAGTTTTAATTGAAAATGACAATTTAGAACAAATTCACGATACTGTGGAAAATATAACGGGAAATAATTATGGCTTCGGCATAATGGATTAAAATTCAATGAAAAAAAAAACACAATTAGTGCAGTCAGTGCTAAAACACCATCAGCATCCCCCATAAAAATAGTTCACGGCGAGGAAATGACTGAAGCAAGTTATGAAAAATTTCTAGGTCTAAATCTGGACAAAAATTTAAATTGGAAGGCACAGGTAGACTTCTTAGCAAACAAACTAAACAGCCTAGCTTATGTGATGATTGTCTTATCTGGTTCCACCCTTATGGACACCAGGAAGATAATCTACCACAGCTACTTTGAGACCATAATTAGATACCAAATAATTTTCTGGGGAAACTTTAGGAATAGCCCTAGATTACGTTCTCTTCAAAAGGGGATAATAAGAAATGGGTTTAGTCCAAAAACGAACATCATGTCGCCCATTATTTAAAAAAATTAATAATACTAACCATTCCTTCTCTGTACATCTACAAAATTTTTATCTTCATGTATAAAAATTAAAACTCACTTGATAATTTTCATTTCAATCACAATTACAGTACTCGTCACAGACACAGCTTCAAACTTCTCTCTCATAATTGAGAACTTTACACTCAAACGCCATTGTAAAAGGATTAAAAATTTACAATAAATTAAATAACACAAATCTGTTTGACCCACTAAAAAGATTGTTATTTAATACACCAGTGAAAAAATGTTGTTATTCAATTGAAGAATTCATGCAGGACAGTTTGGCAATTTGAAAAGAGAAGCAGCAATTGTATAATAAATTGTTAATATATTGCATAAAATTTATTGCAAGCTGCAAAATGACCATAAGTGTTATATACGTTCTTGTTAAATTGTTCATGTCTAAATATTCAGAAATGCCTGCTTAAATATGTTAGTCATTATAACCTTTTTTATTAAAGTAATCTGATGTCTCTCCGGTACAAAAATCTTTGATTTGTAACTGTATGTTATTAGACGAATAAACTACATTCTACATACTGCTTACATTACAAATCAGTATGTCTGTGCCATATTTAACACACTTCTCTCTTTACTGATCCATATCTCCAAACTGTGAGGGTTGTTCAATAAATAACGCCCCAATACAGTGCAATGTTCTCAACAGTCCCGACACATAGCAGAGTCGTAGTGAAACATCTAAATACTATCCATTATACACTCACTACAACCAACACACTAGAATTAAATTCTTGATTATTGTAAAAGAAACAGTGGTGAACATTCATATGTGTTTGTGTGCCATGTGTGGTAATGATGTAGCTTACGAGAGTAGTATTGGGCAAGAGGCAGAGAGAGTTAAACCTTACGTAAGTCCAGAAACAGAGCTCTGTGTCTGGCCACATTTGGGACATCCTGTCACTGCCATTGCTCCAGAGATGGAAAATCGCACAGTTGCCATTACTCGTGCAGGTCAGCACAATGAAACTTGACATTTGGCTCTACAGCTATCGGTGAGCATTTGAAGTGAGTGTGCAATGACAGACTCTTGGAGATTCAAAGGTATAATCAAGGTGGGTTCCATGAAATGCTCACAACAGATCACATGATTCAAAGAATAGCCATTTCATCTGAACTGTTAGAGTAGATTAAGTCCAATAGAGAAGCCTTTTTGTCACAGATTGCTGAAGATGATGAAACCTGGGTGCACCACTTTTGGGCAGAAACAAAAATGCAGTCACTGATGTGGCATCTCCTGCAGTCACCAAAGAAGAAGAAATTCAAGGCAGCTCCCTCTACTGGCAAAGACTTGACAGTCTTTTGGGATAGTAATGGTATCATTCTCCGGATGTGTTGCCGAAAGTATTAACCATTAATTCAGAGGCTTAAGAGGAGAACTGTTTCCAACACGTTCAGACTGAAAAAAAATCCAAAAGACATCTTGATCCTATATGATAATGCATGTCCATACCCAAGTCTCAGAACTAGAGAGCACATCACCAAATTGTGTTGGAACATCACTGCCTCGTTTGCCCTTTAGCTCGTATTGGTGCAGCTTGACTTTGACCTGTTTGGGAGACATGGTTTCTCCTTGTGGAACACACTTCCTAAAGGTGTGTGTGTGGGGGGGGGGGGGGGGGGGAGTAATTCTGCAATGAAATCACATCTACACACAGGACAAGAGCCTTTATCAACAGGGAAAACACACACTTGCACAATGCTGGCATTGGATCATAGAACATGATGGAGACTACATAGAAAAATAGTACATATAAAAGAAACATTACTGATAATGTCACCAAATTCTAACTCTTGGGAATAAATATGTTCTGAGAAAAAGCTGTGGGGCATTAGTTACTGATCGGCCCTCGTACCATATGAGACTAATGAAGGAATACTGCTAGTTAATGTGTGGTTGGATTACAGCTACTTGAAGATTAAGATATTTTTTCAGGCTCTCCTGTGTAGGTCTTGTATCTGCAGAGTGCTGCTTTATATTGTTGTGTTACACAATCTACGAAATACTGATTAAAATGAGAAGTGAATTTAATCTTAAGACACAGCTTACATTTAGTTAGTACGGAAAAGCCTTATATAGAAGGGAAAAAAACACCTTGTCTGCAGGAATGGAAATCCACTACAACTCTAGGAATTAAAATAAATGAAGGGATACACTGAAATACAATTTGCTGATGTTCAAGCTTAAAAGAAGTATGACCAAATATAAAAAAGGTTAAAACTGTGGCTTTTAGAGATAAATACCCAGTCAAGCCAAAATAACTCTTAGGTGATAAATGAACTACTAAATACAGCTTACAACATTGATTATGATGTTGTCTGGTGGGTTGATTTTGGGAAGTAGACCAAACAGCAAGGTCATCCGTCCCATCAGATTAGGGAAGGATGGAGAAGGAAGTCACCTGTGTCCTTTCAAAGGAACCATCCCAGCATTTGCCTACAGCAAGTTAGGGAAACCACGGAAAACCTAAATCAAGATGGTCGGATGCGGTTTGAACTGACAATTGCCCGAATGCGAGTCCGGTGTGCTAACTGCTGCGCCAACTCACTCAGTAATTACGATGTCAATCACAAAATGATTAAGTACCAAGACATCTGTGGAACAATCCCAACACTACCAAAGGAACAGAGACAGGGGGCAGAAATGATATTCTAAGAAGTGGTGGCTGCACCTTTCTTTTCCTGTACAATTCACGGAGAAATGAAACATCTCCCCTCGTCATCGAGACAGGTGGGTCCTTCTCAACCTGGGCTCTGAATGACCTGTCCCTCATTCCCAATCTTCTTCTACACCAACAATAAGTGTAATACATGTTGAAATAGTAAATAAGGTAGAAGTTTAAAAAAAAATTGTGTGTCCATTTTATAAGAATGTAAACTGGAGATCAGTTTGAAATTCGTAAAACAATTTATTTCAGCCACAAGTGCACTAAGAATCATTGTCAATCTTGGGGAGAGGCAAATTGGTAAACTGATATTTTCTGGGTATTTTCATTCAGTACTGTCATATGGAGCTATGTTCTGGGGTAACCCATCTTTAAGAAAGTAAGTCTTCATAGCTCAAAAACTCACTGTAAGGATAATATGTGGTACTCACCTACCATTATCCCACATATGTTTAAGGAGTTAGGTGTTTTGAATACTGCTATATAGTAGATTTCCTCACAAAGTATGTTGTAAAAAATTCACTTCAGTTCAAAAGGAACAATAATGTGAATTATTCCAATACCAGTAGAAAAATGGCATTCATTAACCCACATTAAGGTTTCCTCTACCACTAAAGGGGTGCATAATACTGCATCCAAAATTTCTGATCATTTAACCCAATGATCTCGGACAGATAACTGAAAAAGTTTCTCCTGGACAACTCCTATTCCACAGCAAAATTTCCCTTTTTGTAATCTATAAAAGACAATGAGTAAACATTATTAACCCAACCAGATCTTTTTTAAATAAAAAATCCTTGTAAATGATCAGCATCTAGCCATGTTTACAAATGAATGTATAATGTGAATAAAAACTGACTCGTTCCACATAGTCAAGCTTAATCATCCTAATAATCCATGGAACACAAAACCAGCTAATTTCCGTAATTAATTTGAAACGTATGTATAGTTTCTTCTAGTATGAAATCTGGCATTTAATGTGATGCCTGCTACTGTCACCTAAAATCCAGCTTACAGTAAATTCATTTTTCAACTACTAAAATCTAAGTCTCCTTTGTATTTAAAAAATGTGACACACTTGGAACAAATAACACTCAGATCTGACTCAATACATTCTTTGCCTACAATATTCAACCAAAATGCATGCCAACTTCTAGTTTTAACATCCATATGTGCGACCATAGTGTATTTCATACTAGCAACCCGCCCCGGCTTTGCACAGGTATCTGGAGCCAGATGACTTGTATGGCACTATTCTGAGCCTCTTATCAGAAAGGAATGAAGGATGACGGTTGTGAGTTGTGGGCCAGTCTGCTTCAAAGTTCAGTATGTTGACTGCCACAATGCTGGATGCCAAGGCATCAGGTGAGAAAATTTGTTGTGGCCAACAACAGTATTATGTCAGTCAATGTGTTAAAAGTGCAGAGTGAATGATTTAGGCTCATAGGACAGAGCCTGGCAACACTACCCTTCCTCATGAACCAATCTGTTTATTAGTGAAAGCCATACCAGTATCAAAAGTCCTACAGGAGATAATGAGTTTTGCCTTTACATACAGACAGAAAAAAATACATTGGGGCAATTTAATTTATAGTACATATAGGTATACCTCCCATAGTTCCTTATACAAGGCATTACAACAGTTTTTACCACATATTTTTGTTTTGTATTATTCCCTCCCACCCCGCCCTCTTCCTCCTGTTAGCACCATGAGAAACATATCTTTAAAGTTATTTCTATTCTCGTTTGCAAATGATGTACTATGAAACTATTACTGAGTGCATTAAATTCGAAGATAATACATGTATGAAGTAAATATGATTCAAAAGTCTTGTCATGCTGGGACGCCGTGAGAACTGAATATGTACGATGGAGTTACTGGCACACCAATGGCTAAAAGTGACTGCTAGTAAAAAGTAAAACACAGTCATGCTGCTGCATTCACTTATGTAAACAGCTGATTAAGTATAAATGCCTCTGTTAGTTGAAGAAAGTAGCAATAAGTCTGAAGCATCTCTGCTATGCATAAACAAATCTGTATACTATGCTTACAAAACTGCTTTACACTGTCATTTTGTACACATTTCTCTTAATAATGCTATGATTTGCACTGACTTGCTAAATTTCTGTGCACTCTGCAAGAGTAGTTACAGCTACACAGTTCAATTCCAAGGGACTATTTTTTTTAGGGGGGGTGGGGGGGCAGGTTATGGACGAACCAGAGTTTGTTCCTGCATTAGGGTGTGGTTCAAAATGGTTCATTACTGGTGTATCTTTGGAATGGCATTGGGTGGGGGAGGAATCAGAGTAATGTCTACATTTCATACAGTATTTTCATTTTTTTCTGTATGTAGATTTTCAGCTTCTTTTCACATTTTCTACAGGCAGTCAAACCACAAGGGTATTCACGATGGCTAGCCATCAAACCAACTGTGAGGTATCATGGGTATAGTTAGTAACTTTCTAGAATTCCTTGGCATTCTCAAGACCCTTAGTTTTCCCGGTAATTTATTTTCCTGAAGCTCGGCTGAAAATTTTACATTTAGTGAACTACTGTAAAAGGGTGGGGGGAGTGTCAAACTCTGTCCACTTCCTCTTGATGCTCTGTATTAACCAAGTGGTATTAAACCAACATACACTTTTCAACATCACAAATGTAGTTTATCTGTGAATACTGGGCCTATTTGTTTCATCTCTTACACAATAATTAATTCATGTAGATGTCACTGAGACTGAGTATAATACACATCAATACATTGCACTCCAAGTGAGATAGCAAAACAGGGGTATACAAGAACATAACTTATGATTTGTACTTCTTCACTTATGCTAATACTGATAAAGTAATGTTCTCACTCTTGAATGTTAACATTTACAGCTTTCAGAATGGCAGTCTTTCACTTTCACAATTCTGATTATGTGTTCCCAAAAGAAACAGCTACTTTCTTAGGAGTATGAAGAAATTTTTTATCTCAACTTTCACCTTCTGTTCAGGAAGGTAGGTTTTAGTGAGTGGGCTGGGTTAATTTCACCTGTTCATCCCATTTTGCACACATCCAGCCTACTTGTCTTCAAACTGATGCTCATACTATTCTGAGTGGTTCAGACATTTTGTATGAATAGGTCTTAAGCAAACAATTTTCAGCCCAGATACTTCACTGTCAATTTCATAAAGACTGAGTTATACAAAAGTGAAATACACTCTGCTGTGGAACACCACAGAAGCAATGCATCTCTGTAACTTGTGATTTTGACTGTAGCAAATGAAAAATTATTAATTCTTGGAAGGAACTGAATTTTTGATCGAGTTCAATAGTTATCGAATGCCACTTTCAGGTATTTTGGCTCCTTGCAATTCTACTGTTTAAGTCAGACACATTACTGGTGACAATAAATGGCTGCTTTATTTTTCAATTTGGACTGAGACACATCATACTATAATACTTCAGGAAGATGTAAATGGTGTAAATAAACAGTATACCTGGTGCCACTGGAGTCAGATTATTGAGCCAATGCCGCCAAGTGAATACTTGAGCAATGCAGGTTGGTGTCAAAATAGGAATAACGCAGTGTCAACCCAGGCAAGGTCTTAATTGATATGGTTTTTTTAATCTTCTTCCAACCTCTCGTAGAACAACAACATAATGATGCATTTTGCTGTTTGTTGTTATCATGGCAAAAAAATGACCACAAATAGATGAACTTGTAATACATCGTTTATTGGATTACCAGTGACAATGCTGTTCACATAAGTCTATTAAGAAGTCTAAATTTCCAAGGGCTACAGCACTGAATTTTACTGTATTCAAGTTGCGTCAGATTTTACAACATATGATGGAATAAATGGTGGTCCACAGCACTGTGTATAGCTGACAAACCTCCAAAAACTATCACTGTTAACTCATGAACTTCACAGACACTTTTATGGCCTGCAGAAAACTGAATACTATTCTGAGCCTCTTATCAGAAAGGAATGAAAAATGGTGGGTTGTGAGTGGTGGGCTAGTCTGCTTCAAAGTTCAATATGTTGAGTGTGACAGTACTGGATGCCAAGGCACCAGGTGAGAAACTCTGCTGTGGTCAAGGTGGTGGTTGTTGGGATGTTTAAGGGGGACTAAACAGCAAAGGTCATCAGTCCCCACTGTGGTCAACTGCAGTCTCATGGCAGTCAATGTGTTAAGAGTGCAGAGTGCATAATTTAGGCCCATAGGACAGAGCCTGGCAACCAACATACGACAAATGGTTGGGGGGGGGGGGGAGGGTTGGAGGGGAATAGGATTAATTAATGGTACAGGGTGCCCTGTATCAACTGCCATGTGCTGGCTTATGGTGTCTTTATTTTGCTGCTTTGAGTTGCCCTTTGAGCATAACATATCTCACATACTGTACTGCCATAGGTTCAATATCAGTTCAGTGAAAATTTTTGGAGAATGCAGAAACTTGTACATTGTAACTAATAATACAAAACATTAGACCTAACTTAAGATCTTGGAAAACTCTACAGTTTGGGTTTGGTTGCCAGACAATATTTATTATGTTAATATATTCATGTAAGTATATCTTTTTACAATACAATTACTTCTGATTTTAAGTTCTTAGCATTTCTCTGATCTTACAACATATGTTAATGTTTTTATTATGCACTACGTAACTGTCTCCAGATTTTTTTAAAAAATAATGTGGGATGTCATGTCAGTATTTCTTTTATTGTTGGCATTGGAAAATGAGTGGTTCTCAAACGATTTGCGAGTTTTTATCTTCCTGGGCAGTTTACCATCATTATGGGAACACTTTAACAGGCACTCCAGACGACATGTATGTTGTTATGACGGTAAACTCAAAGCAGCAATCTGCTGGTTATCATACATAGCTGTGTAGACTGTTCTGAAATTTATAGTTAGTATGTAGTAGCATGCCAGGCAATCTCTCGTGCAGAAGCAATCAAGCTATGTTAAAACAAAACCGCTAAATAATACACATATACACACACGCGTGCACGCAGGTACGTGTCACATTATTTGTAACAAGATCCACAGCTACAAGAGCCGAGACAAACGGAAAAGAAACAGTCTTATTTCAGGCCAACTAAATCTAAATGTACTGTGAACTAAGCAATGATTAACAGAGAGCTTACTACAAATTTTTTAGAAGCCAAAAGACGTTCTCGAAATGTTGTCACTCCGTATAAATGGACCTGACCTTCAAGAGAGAATAGAATTTTGATGCATTCAGGCTGATGGTAGCGAAATAAGCAACACAAGGCCATAAACCTGAACACAACGGTCTGTTATTGCACACAGTATTCGACATGGACAGACTACACCCACATCATTTAACACTGGCTTAACTATAGGAGGTTTGCAGCAACCAATATACAAAAACATACTCTCAATTTCCAATACTAAAGCACACAGTACAATACTATAACACCGAGAAGCGTCGTCCTCTAACCACTGCCCACATTAAGTGATTTCTTCCCTCCTGCGGCATGGGTTCGCGAACGGTGGATGTTTAGATTTTGCACAGCAAGTAATGCACATGCAATCACTAAAGTATGAAGAAATATAACCGATATTAACCTTCGGAAACTTCTTGAATAGCACTCTTTACTATGTTATTGTCGTTTCTCAACAGTAACTCCGCAGCAAAATTTACCACTGATCTACTGCTCTAACGCCAGAGATTCATTTTCACAACTGAAGATGCACTTACCTCCCACTACTGTCGGGAAATGACGTCATACTGTTGAACCGCGGGAATCCGTTCTGTGTTTTTGTAGCAACAGACCTATTTCGAAAGCTTTCTTCTCGTTTTCGCTCACAAATAGCTTTTTTCAACGAGCTTCAGTCAAGTGAGATACATCATTATGTGAAACGTTCCCAAGGTCCGGTATTAGGCTACTGTGATACGACGGTCCATAGGAATTCCCCTTTCGATTTTGATTACCTTGTCTGTGTGCAACTGGAACCTTATTTCTCATAACTCTACATCTATACTATGTAGATCGTTGTAAAATGCACGTCAAATAATTTAAAAATCCGAAAGGAAGACACCCGTTAAAAGAGCTCCGTTCCAAGCGATCTATCTGAGTACCTCGTCGATAGTGATGTCTCTGCTACGTGCTCGAGACATTTATTTTGAGTTTCTAGACGTTTCCCCCAGTCAGTTTATGTGAATGCGAAAGTAAATAAATCCTATGGAAACTCATTTCCCTCTTCTTACCGAAACTGTGGTGGGATTCCGTTTATGGTATTTTCAATTTTCTATCCATAGTACCTTAGTTAACGACAAGTAAATTTGCAAAGCAAAACTAGTTGTTATCTTTGCCCGATTTGTTTGACGATGTTTGAATTATACATGGTCCAGTCACATTAATGTGACCACCGCCTACGTTCGACGTCAACGTGCAACAACCACTCACAGACGACAAGTGGCAGCAGTAGCAGTGGAAGTTAGCGGGGAGGACTCGGGAAACTGTGCAGTCCTTGTCCCAATGCATAAATGGAGCGATTTATCCATCGTCATTGGCTTTCGGGACAAGGGTGGAAGCATTTTCGAAAGGGCTAAGTTTGTAAACTGTTCGTCTGCCGCGTAGGCTAAAGTATACCGTGTATGCCAAAATGGCGCTATCCAAAACGCGTTTGGCAGCTGTGGTGCACTATGAGCCTTAGATGAACAGGGCTGAACGACGGCTGCGGACATGTTTACGGACGAATAGATGTGCAGCTGTGCTTGTATGATCGACTGAGGTACCAAAAAAGAACGTTGCTATGGGCTTCCACAGCAGACACCTGGTTCATGCACTCATGATGGCTACTGTTCAACGGCGACGAAGGCTGGAATTTGGACGCCAGTACCGCGAATAGACGTATCCTCTGAGTGGCGACAGGTGGTGTACAGGGTGGAACGTCTGAAGGCAAAGGCTCCAGGCCGGAGGAGGGTGCCTCGTGGTCTGAGGAATGTTTTCGTGGCATTCCCTGGATGATCTCGTCTTTCTGGAGGGCACAATGGATCAACACAAGTATGTCTCCATCCTCTGGTACCATGTCCACCCCTACATGCAGTTTGTTTTTCCTCGGCACGATGGCATCTATCTGCAGGAAAATGCAGTGTGTCACACAAACAGCTCGCAGTGTACATGCATGATTCGAAGAGCAGATGAGTTCACCGTACTCCCCTGGCCACCAAACTCCTTAGATTTAAACCCAATCTAGAATCTGCGGGACCATCTCCATCGGGCTATTTGCACCACGGATCTCAACCGAGAAACTTAGCGCAGCTGGCCACGGCTCTACATCGTAGCCTATCGAAACTGCAGTTTATCATCCTGCGATATTGCTGCTCGCGTTGGTCAGCATCCCACGATTGTTAAAATGGTTCAAATGGCTCTGAGCACTATGCGACTTAACTTCTGAGGTCATCAGTCGCCTAGAACTTAGAACTAATTAAACCTAACTAACCTAAAGGCATCACACACATCCATGCCCGAGGCAGGATTCGAACCTGCGACCGTAGCGGTCACGCGGTTCCAGACTGAAGCGCCTAGAACCGCACGGCCTCACCGGCCGGCCCCACGATTGTTATTCGAATATGAAATCGATGGGTTCAGGAGGGCTATACACTATGCCATGCAGGATCTCTAGAGCACCACGTGACTGGCGCCCGAGGAATCGTACAACAATGTCAGGTACATTGTCAGGAAATGGCCTTGTTTTCAGCAAGACAAGTACCAACACGCACAATGTGACGAAGTCTGGAGCACTAAACAACTGTCAGCATGACGACCATTGCCATAACGTTGCCATATTGCATTCATCATCGTCACACGTGTTAAGATTGTGCTCTATCTTCGAGGACTCCATGACGTTATCTTTCAACAAGATAACATGAAACGGTGAGTTACTCGTGCTGACCTGACCTACCTTTGATAGAGAGAGTGTTCGACTCTTGTCTTGGCCAACACTTCCAGATCTCTCATAAAGTGAAAACATCTGGCCATTGGTTACTGAAAGACTGGTACGCCATCACTCACGAGCCACTATGATTGACGAACTCTGGCAGAGGGTTGAAGCAGTATCGAATGATGTACCCGTGTCAGTCATCCAAGCTCAGTTTGAGTCGACATCCAGCCACTTCTGCCGGCCGGAGTGGCCGTGTGGTTCTAGGCGCTACAGTCTGGAGCCGAGCGACCGCTACAGTCGCAGGTTCGAATCCTGCCTCGGGCATGGATGTGTGTGATGTCCTTAGGTTAGTTAGGTTTAATTAGTTCTACGTTCTAGGAGACTGATGACCTCAGAAGTTAAGTCGCATAGTGCTCAGAGCCATTTGAACCAGCCATTTCTGAGCCATTTTTGCTCCCAGAGGCGGCAGCCCTGTGCATTATGTTTCGCACCAAGTATACTCCCAAATCACTTTTGAATTTAATCACGTATTCTTCCTACTATACTGCATATGGACAATAAAAAATTTCGTTATTTGCTATTCTTCTTAGTGTTGCACTTCTAGTAACCAACAGTATATTAACACTGCTGATTAAGGTCTACCCTTTCAAAATGCCCTGTACCGGTATCAGGTTTGTCGTAATACGAATTAAATAAAAACAGTTGCAGCTGCACTGAGTGAAGAACGATTAGCCATCAATAAACTTCTCGGCGCAGTTCCACTTTGCCTTTCTCTGCCTTGCGAACTTGAGACAAGAAATCGATTTGACTTATAGTGACGAACTGGTATTTTAAGGCCTCTGTCGATCTCTTGGAATTAGATTTCAGCGCCATGTCGCTCACAGGGTAATTTGACTGATTTGTTTTAATTGTGGAGTCTGTTTCCGTATGCAGTTAGTGCTATAGCTGCGAGTGTAATCTTTCGTACGAATAACACTGCAGGTAACGATACGGAGTAAATCATACTAATGAGTGTCTGCCCTTGGGCAGGACAAAAAAAAGGTTAGATTTTAAACTCCCCACCAGCTTGTAGAGCTTTAGAGATAGAGTACTATTCAGTTAAATAAAGATGTGATTAGGAAAATCACAAAATGTCTTAAGTAAATAATATGCATTTATTCGTTTGTAGAAAACAGTGTTATGAAACACATTTACATAATTGATTTTTGAAAGTTTTAATGCACAAACAGAAATCAGTTTATTAACATCATACATGTTACATAATTCAAGGTGTTTCGAAAGTCCCATGCAAACTCCCAGGATGTGTGTAGGTACTGGGTAGAACTGACGAAAGGTACAGGTCTCGTCTGTGGATCGGTGTCTTTTTCTTTCTATAGTGGTCTGCATCTCGTTACTGTGTTTCGATAGCAGTTAGCACTTGTCACTCTTACTACATAAAATGTAACTATTAAAAGAGTCACGGTGAATTATTGTCGCCCATTCGCACAGTTGCTGAGAGAGTGGTTTACATATTTGGTTGCGTAACACGGAAATTGCTTGTCTTTTTGGCTTATCATACGATTTATTCTCCGCACGTCCTAGGAGTTTGTGAGGTGGATTTCGAAGCATTTTGTGTACAACAGTTTACAATTAAATCAGATACAATTTTCAGTGCACAGAGCCACTAATCATTATCTTCACGACCAAATTTATGGTATAAGGTAATAAATTTCACTAACTAAAAGTCGTTGCAGTAAACTTTTTGTTTGAGGCAAGACTCTGGTCGCTATCTTCATTTTATTCTTACAGTTCATTCATGCCTTGTGGTATTCCGCTGAGACACACTTTATCAACGTGTAGCAAAAAATCTGAAACGCGTACGAGAGGTGCGGCATATTCGGAAAAATCCAGCAGACGGATGCTCTACGCTATTTGCCACTCTGCAATATGAGAAGGGCGCGTTTGCACCATGGTAACGTCCGTAATGTCACAGCGTTAGACGAAGAGTATATTTTTGCAGGATTTGCTGTACATGATCTGATGTCACTTTGTCTTTACTCATCATGTGACTGATTTATGGCATCGGTTGTTGTATTTCCGACGTAAATCAATGTTCCGCACGCAGTTTTCTCTCTTTTCCCTTTTTTTATTCCTTGATACACTATCCATATATGTAGTTACATACAAGTCGTTTCCGTTGCCAGAGGCTGCCCTACCGCTGATTTGTTAGTTCGGTTGCATGAATTCCAATACCATGTTTCTTGATAAATATCTTCCAGTGCCTACATACTTCTACAGTTCAACGTCGTACGACGGAGATACTATTTTCAGACTACTATTTGACTTTGTGACATTACATTTGCATTGCATTGTAGTTTGTTGGTTCTCTTTTCTACATGAACGTCTGAGACTGAACGAGTAAATAAATCCACACCGATAACGGCAAGATGATGGTACATGTATCACATTACTATTACAATATTATTCCTATAAATACATATTTATGCCACACGATCAACTTTTGCTGTTACACACGCACTCAAGAGCAAGTAAATTAGTGACACTTACATGTATCACATTACTATTACAATATTATTCCTATAAATACATATTTATGCCACACGATCAACTTTTGCTGTTACACACGCACTCAAGAGCAAGTAAATTAGTGACACTTACATAGCAGCAATATAGCAACAATTTTGACTTCTAGAGACATACTTCTGAGCAGCTGAATTAGAGACACCTTCACAGTAGTACTATAGCTACAACTTTGAGTGCTACACACACACGCTTATGAGCTACCGAATTAGAACCAACTAAATACTCGTAGTGGCATATGACAACCTCCTTCGCCCTGCCATGGGCTTTGGGAGACACAGAAAGCCGTCTTATCATTCGCCATCTACGGCTCATGAGGAATGGCCCTAAGGTATATACACACATCTCGGTTAATGCTGCCGCAGGTTTATTCAGAGTGTTTCTCGAACTGTTCAGACAACATTCGGGAGCGACTGGGTGGAGCATTGGCTTGCTGAAGGTCAAGGTCGCTTGCAGAGTGCTGTACGCGACCGTCTACAGATCCTCGTGATCGGGCATTACATTAGAGTATCGTCGACAGACGTAACAGAAGCACCATTTCCATCCTTATAAACATGCACCACACGACAATACCTACACCATGCTGACAAGCAGGATGCATCGCGTCACTCGTAACCTGCGGTCAGCGTGTATGATTTCTTAGCACACTTTGAGTTTATAATGGCGGCCGTGTTGTTCTCTGTGCGGTGAGCTCACTGATAGTTGCTGTCCACCTGTGAACTGGCAAGTGGTTTGCTGCACTGCGCCTCGACTGTCCGTGGTACTCGACGGCGACTTACACACTTCTGGGCTAGAGAGACCCACCCCGGTGACGGCGGCGACCCGTTGTGCCACGGGCAGAGTGTGTCGAGGAGGCATTCACACGTCATTGCTATGCGGGGGCCATTTTCCCAGAACGGAGCGCTTCCCGGAGTTACTTATCGCTCTTAGCTTAGAGCCTGCACGACCTCGGAGGTGGGGTGTTCCAGGAGTCGATCTGGCTGCGTTCGAGTGTGCTGATACCAGACTTCTCTGCCCATCCAGCACCGACACCCAGTACAAGGCTTGTTGACGTCCCTGTCACGTGAAACGCCCAAGTATTCCGTTCTCTCTCCCTCCAACACATTACCCATCTCTGCTTCAAATGGCTGCAGCATTGACAGCGACAGGAAAGGGCCTGGGGTGGATAAGCATAACGCTATTCACCTCATCGTAGCACACCAAAAAAATCTCTCGATGTGCATGAACATATGCACACAATAGGAATTCACGATATATTATACATTTGATACGTTTAAAAATTCGCCAGTGGAATGAAAAGTGTGGTCCTGCATATGCGACACTAAAGATTTTTAGTAATGTATCATTCTCCATCCGACTCATATGGTCTTTTAAATTTTTCTTAATTTCTGTACATTTTTATTTTGGGACGATAATTGTAATTCTGCTCTTATTTTTGTGTTTCGCTTTCGATCTTGTCTTGTGTTTCCTGTTACGTTTCTTAGAACTTCATTTCTGAACTGTAGATACTCAGTGTGCCCTTTTGTTGTTGTTGTTGTTGTTGTTGTTACCAAAGTTTCGCTTTCATACGTTATAGCTGAAACTGTCAATGATTCTTTAATTTTAGCATGCTTCTTTTGCCATTTTCCTTTGTACGGTTAGTCTGATAGTACCACTCATTCAGTTAAAATCCTCTTCTTTATGTTGATAATCAGTTTCAACCTCATATCCTACATCGCATTCTAGGTATTTAAAATTCCATTTATTACAGTTTTAGAAATTTTTTTCATACAGTGCCGATATTTGCATGTTTTAAATTTTTTGAAATTTGTGGTAATTTTCTATGGGACCAAACTGCTGAGGTCATCGGTCCCTAGGCCTACACACTACTTAATCTAACTTAAACTAACTTACGCTAAGGACAACACACACACACCCATGTCCGAGGGAGGACTCGAACCTCCGACGGGAGAAGCTGCGCGAACCGTGGCTAGACGCCCAAACCGCGCGGTTACCCCGCACGGAGCAAGTTTTAAGAGGGTTAAATTGTTCATAATTGATACGCTGCTCTTTGTAATGTATCTTCACCATTAGCAACAATTTCCTGGTCATCTACAAATAGTATCGTTAGTACATAGTTTGTATTTCTAAGAATAAAAGAATAAAACGGCAGAAGATATATTCATTCCAAAAGGATTTCGTTTGCTTCGACATTAAAAAGCACAGATAATAAACTACACCCTTGTCACAAAGTTGTTTGATTTTTTTATTACTTTTACCTGGAATTGAAATGCTTTTCATACCTGCTACTAACTGTTGAGGGAAATCCCTGCTATAAAATATCTACACGAGTGTGTCTCTTTTTATGGCATCAAAAACTTTATTTAAATAAATAAATATTATGTGTTTTCCTGATTTCACCCTCAGTTTTTTCAATAATTTTCTTCAAGATAGTAAAATTCGCAGCACAGCCCCTTCCTCTTCGGAATCATGACTGCTATAATTTTAAAAACATTCCAGTACTTTTGCTGAATTCATCTGATGCAGAGGAAAAGCTTTGTAACTCAGCAAGTGAGGAAGCTTGGATTGGAAGCACCGAGATAATAACCCCACAGCCATTTTGATCTGCTACAGAATGGTCCCTTGTGCACGGACACGCCGGCCGTGGTGGCTGTGCGGTTCTAGGCGCTCCAGTCCGGAGCCGCGCTGCTGCTACGGTCGCAGGTTCGAATCCTGCTTCGGGCATGGGTGTGTGTGATGTCCTTAGATTAGTTAGGTTTAAGTAGTTCTAAGTTCTAGGGGACTGATGACCACAGCAGTTGAGTCCCATAGTGCTCAGAGCCATTTGAACCATTTGCACGGACTCCTGATACTTACTACAAATAGAAATAGCTGGTCGGACAGAACTTCATGTAACACCATATGACAGAGACCCGCCGATCGCTCTTACTACGGAATAGGAACTCCCCTTCCAATCCAATGACGAAGACATCTGTTGTTCAGGTACTCACAGAATTAGTACCGCAGTGACATGGTGCACTGTCGTGCTGAAATCACATTATTTCATAGATAATCTCCAACGACTGAGTCAGAACATCTCGAATGAAAGCAGTCAGTTGTTTGTTTCGGAACACAGTCAGCTGACAAACACACTGTTGGCACGCATTACCCATTCAGGAATTCGTACCGACAGAAATATTCATTTCCGAGCACCTCAAAATAGTCAGTTTACGATACCCTACCGTCTGCAGAAATTTTGACTTTAGGGATATCCTACAGACGTGTGGCAAAACAGTGATACATGAGGAATTGAAAAGAGAAGTTTTTAGAATTATGTGCACTTACAATTCTAATGTTCTGGACGTACTAATAGCTGTTTTTGAGCATTTTCAAAACTCCATGGTTTCCAAAGCTTACTCAAAGCGAATTGCAAGTGGAAAATCCAAGAAGTTGAAGACTGGTTCGTCCAAATAAGGTAGCGCTCCGTAGTAGTACGAGTAGTATTAGGTAGGAAAGTTTTCGTTGAAGGTCGCATCAACATCGATGACAAAAAATACAACAATCGCAAGGTTTGGACAAGAATGAAGGAAATAATCCGCCGGGGAAGTATCATTGTTTCGTGAAGTGAACATCGCGAATTTGAGCCCCGTCTCGGACATGAGTATGTCTTAAATGTGCCGTTACTGTGTGGGTAACTTGCAAAACTCGAAATCACGAGTTGTGATTCTAAATGTAACGAAAAAGAAAATTCATTGAAAGAATTAAGATCAATGTATAATAAGAGCTTTTAAATAGATGTGTAAGAATTCCTTGTGGTATGTCCAGATACTTTAGAGACAAAACTATACAGACGACTGAACAGCTTAACCCGAGTATTTCGACTTTAGAAAACAATGGTGGTAAATACACACACACCTCTACAGGGTGTTTCAACAATACTTTTACAAACTCAGGAGTTAGGTTCTTTACACTAAATCAAGAAAAAAATATGCAGTAAACTTGGGCTCTAAAATGCATAAAATGAAGTGAAATGATCGTATGGCATTGTTGGCCGGGAGGCCTCTTCCGGGGGCGTTCGGCCGTCGGGTTGCAAGTATCATTCCAGTCGGCGCCACATTGGGCGACTTGCGTTTCGGTGATGACGACGAAAGGATGATGAGGACAACGCAACACCAAGTCCCCGCGCGGAGAATATCCCCATGACGGTTGGGAATCGAAATGCATACAACGAGACAGACAAAAACCCCCGCTTTCACAGTCTTGCCATTTCACTTTCACGATATTCCTGACGCGGTGCTAATAATATTTATTGAGAAGCTTCGGATGTTTTCTGTAAGTGATCCAGGCCTCGTGAGAGTTAGTGTAATGATTATCCGACACACAAAGAGTTTGGTCAGAGTGCGAAGGCCATGATTATCAAAGAGCTTGTTCCTCAAATGGCCAAACGTAGTGCTAGCACATCTTATTGATACTGGATTTCATCATCAATATTTGCGTTTGCCGAGAGATGGCTGTCAGCAGAAGGAAAGTGTCGAACATTCTGCAAGATTTCACCATTGTCTCGTATGGCTAGATTTGTATAGATGGTATTTTGTGATGATTGATACAAAATTTGAGTTTTCCTGGCGTTAACATCTAGATCGATGCTCATGTATGCCTTATTTAATACATTCAAAAATTCTTGAAGGCACTCCTCTGTGTTGACCGTAAAATGATAATCTGGAATCTGGAGTTCGATGAGAGAGGCTGTGATTACCTTGGTAATAAATCCCACCAACCGTCCGATCCATTGTTTCAACTCTTGATGGAAGTTTTCCTTCAACGAGATGTGGTAAAGCTCCAAAAAATATTGAAAACAAGGTAGGAGCAGAGACACATCCCTGTCTTGATTTCAAAAGCCTCTCTGAATGCACTGTAATTATTGAGGATGGTGGGGCTCATGATGTCACGCAGCAGGCAAATTTTATGTATATATTCTGGGGAGCATCCAATTGAAGACAGGACCCTCTAAAGAGCGTGTCGATTAACCTTTACAAGATCACAGTGAACTGAACACCCTTAGCTGCTTACAGGCGTTGACATACATCAACGGAGACAGATGAAAATGTGTGCCCCGACTGGGACTCGAACCCAGGATCTCCTGCTTACATGGCAGACGCTCTATCCACCTGAGCCACCGAGGACACAGATGATAGCGAGACTGCAGGGATTTATCTCTGGCACGCCTCCCGCGAAAACCCACATCCTTTTTACAAGATCTATGAAGGCTCTGTGGAGGAGGGGGCATATTTTATTCTCTTGATATCTGCTGCTGCATTTTCCGTGCGCTAAAGGTCATGAACTGCGCTCAAGATTGGTCTAAGACTACACTGTATTTCTGGCAGGGCATCTTCAGCGAGGGACATCAGGTGTTTAGATAGAATTACAGGGCTATTACAAATGATTGAAGCGATTTCATAAATTCACTGTAGCTCCATTCATTGACATATGGTCACGACACACTACAGATACGTAGAAAAACTCAGAAAGTTTTGTTCGGCTGAAGCCGCACTTCAGGTTTCTGTCGCCAGAGCGCGCGAGAGCGCAGTGAGACAAAATGGCGACAGGAGCCGAGAAAGCGTGTGTCGTGCTTGAAATGCACTCACATCAGTCAGTCATAACAGTGCAACGACACTTCAGGACGAAGTTCAACAAAGATCCACCAACTGCTAACTCCATTCGGCGATGGTATGCGCAGTTTAAAGCTTCTGGATGCCTCTGTAAGGGGAAATCAACGGGTCGGCCTGCAGTGAGCGAAGAAACGGTTGAACGCGTGCGGCAAGTTTCACGCGTAGCCCGCGGAAGTCGACGAATAAAGCAAGCAGGGAGCTAGACGTACCACAGCCGACGGTTTGGAAAATCTTATGGAAAAGGCTAAAGCAGAAGCCTTACCGTTTACAATTGCTACAAGCCCTGACACCCGATGACAAAGTCAAACGCTTTGAATTTTCGGCGCGGTTGCAACAGCTCATGGAAGAGGATGCGTTCAGTGCGACACCTGTTTTCAGTGATGAAGCAACATTTTTTCTTAATGGTGAAGTGAACAGACACAATGTGCGAATCTGGGCGGTAGAGAATCCTCACGCATTCGTGCAGCAAATTCGCAATTCACCAAAAGTTAACGTATTTTGTGCAATCTCACGGTTTAAAGTTTACGGCCCCTTTTTCTTCTGCGAAAAAAACTTTACAGGACACGTGTATCTGGACATGCTGGAAAATTGGCTCATGCCACAACTGGAGACCGACAGCGCCGACTTCATCTTTCAACTGGATGGTGCTCCACCGCACTTCCATCATGATGTTCGGCATTTCTTAAACAGGAGATTGGAAAACCGATGGATCGGTCGTGGTGGAGATCATGTTCAGCAATTCATGTCATGGCCTCCACGCTCTTGTGACTTAACCCCATGCGATTTCTTTCTGTGGGGTTATGTGAAAGATTCAGTGTTTAAACCTCCTCTACCAAGAAACGTGCCAGAACTGTGAGCTTGCATCAACGATGCTTTCGAACTCATTGATGGGGACATGCTGCGCCGAGTGTGGGAGGAACTTGATTATCGGCTTGATGTCTGCTGAATCACTAAAGGGGCACATATCGAACATTTGTGAATGCCAAAAAAAACTTTTTGAGTTTTTGTATGTGTGTGCAAAGCATTGTGAAAATATCTCAAATAATAAAGTTATTGTAGAGCTGTGAAATCGCTTCAATCATTTGTAATAACCCTGTATTTAGTTTCCGAGCTGCCGGAAGTAGGCATATTCCCCACTAGTTGCCACAGTCGGTATTATCCCACTGTTTGTATATGTTTACGATCAAAGCATCTTGAAAGTCAGCTAGAATCGTTTCAGTATCCTATGTCTTGACTATATAATCAGCTGTATATGTTGAGTTAGCTTAGGGCCTTCTTTCTTATAAAACTGTACAGGCATCCCGTTTATACCAGCTGGTTTAGCTGATCGATAACCGCTTCGACTCCTGAAAAGAAGGAACGTCAACAAGTTGATACTGACGAGGACTGACGGAGCAACAGGCTATGAGATGTCCAGTGCCGCCTGTGGATCATAAAGGATTTATGTCTTGGATGGCCAGACCCTAGATAGTTTTCGTGGTATTAAAAATGCCCGAGTATTGTTGGTGTCTGCTAGGTTCTGCATTGCAAGTGGTTTGTTTTCTACCATTCATTCTTAAGAGTTCGGGTTATTCTTTGAACTTCACTATGGCTGCTAGGAGTTGCTTATTGAAGATTGAGATGGGATTGTTCTGCATAGCAATGACAGCTTGCCTCTTTCGATCTATAAGACGTTAAATTTCAAGGTCGTTATAATCAAACACTCCTGATGTCTTCTCGGAGCGCAGCTAAATTCTCTTTAGAAGCTGATACAACGACTGCCTTGAACGTCGACCAGTGTTGTTCAGTGCTGTCTGGATATTCACATGCAGGTTTTTCGTCAACGATCTGACGAAATTGTGTTGGCATTTGTTTTTTCTTGTGGTCGAAATATCACACTTATCACAAGCGCGAACAATAACGTAATTTATCAGATGCCAGTGCTCCGATACGGCGTGTTGCCACGATGTTTTGAACTTGTCTTTTTGGCTGAAGAGAGTAATGATACGGTCGTGTTCCGAAGATTTGGATAGCAATAAAAATTCCGTTGGAAATTTTCTTATCCTCTCCGCCTTTCCCAATGGGACCAGGCCACAACGTAGTATCCTTACATAACCTGGCATTCAAGTCTCGAACCTCCGCCGCGCAGGGAACGCTATTGAGGAAGTTTAGAGAACCAACATTTGTGACAGACTGAAAAGTGATTGTGCTGCCTCCGACTTTCATCTCACCAAGCGACAAACAAAATGTAATGTGAGGAGGGCTATGCGAGAGGCGTTCAATGAATTCGAAAGTAAAGTTCTGTGTACTGACTTGGCAGAAAATCCTAAGAAATTTTGGTCTTATTTCAAAGCGGTAGGTGGATCAAAACAAAATGTCCTGACACTCTGTGATCAAAATGGTACTGAAACAGAGGATGACAGACTAAAGACCGAAGTACTAAATGTCTTTTTCCAAAGCTGTTTCACAGAGGAAGACTGCACTGTAGTTCCCTCTCTAGATTGTCGCATAGATGACAAAATGGTAGATATCGAAATAGACGACAGAGGGCTAGTGAAATAATTAAAATCTGTCAAAAGAGGAAAGGCCACAGGACCTGATGGGATACCAGTTCGATTTTACACAGAGTACGCGAAGGAACTTGCCCCCCTTCTTGCAGCGGTGTACCGTAGGTCTCTAGAAGAGCGTAGCGTTCCAAAGGATTGGAAAAGGGCACAGGTCATCCTCGTTTTTAAGAAGGGACGTCGAACAGATGTGCGGAACTATAGACCTATATCTCTAACGTCGATCAGTTGCAGAATTTTGGAACACGTATTATGTTCGAGTACAATGACTTTTCTGGAGACTAGAAATCGACTCTGTAGGAATCAGCATGGATTTCGAAAAAGACGATCGTGTGAAACCCAGCTCGCGCTATTCGTCCACGAGACTCAGAGGGCCATAGGCACGGGTTCCAAAGTAGATGCCGTGTATCTTGACTTCCGCAAGGCGTTCGATACAGTTTCCCACAGTCGTTTAATGAACAAAGTAAGAGCATATGGACTATCAGACCAATTGTGTAATTGGTTTGAAGAGATCCTAGATAACAGAACGCAGCATGTCATTCTCAATGGAGAGAAGTTTTCCGAAGTAAGAGTGATTTCAGGTGTGCCGCAGGGGAGTGTCGTAGGACCGTTGCTATTCACAATATATGTAAATGACCTTGTGGATAACATCGGGAGTTCACTGAGGCTTTTTGCGGATGATGCTGTGGCATGTCGTGAGGTTGTAAGAATGGAAAATTGTACTGAAATGCAGGAGGATCTGCAACGAATTGACGCATGGTGCAGGGAATGGCAATTGAATCTCAATGTAGACAAGTGTAATGTGCTGCGAATACATAGAAAGAAAGATCTTTATCATTTAGCTACAATACAGCACGTCAGCAACTGGAAGCAGTTAATTCCATAAATTATCTGGGAGTAGGCATTAGGAGTGATTTGAAATGGAATGATCGTATAAAGTTGATCGTCGGTAAAGCAGATGCCAGACTGAGATTCATTGGAAGAGTCCTAAGGAAATGCAATTCGAAAACAAAGGAAGTAGGTTACAGTACACTTGTTCGCCCACTGCTTGAATATTGCTCACCAATGTGGGATCCGTACCAGATAGGGTTGATAGAGGAGATAGAGAAGATCCGACGGAGAGCAGCGCGCTTCGTTACAGGATCATTTAGTAATCGCGAAAGCGTTACGGAGATGATAGATAAACTCCAGTGGAAGACTTTGCAGGTGAGATGCTCAGTAGCTCGGTACGGGCTTTTGTTGAAGTTTCGAGAACATACCTTCACCGAGGAGTCAAGCAGTATATTGCTCTCTCCTACGTATATCTCGCGAAGAGACCATGAGGATAAAATCAGAGAGATTAGAGCCCACACAGAGGCATACCGACAATCTTTCTTTCCACGAACAATACGAGACTGGAATAGAAAGGAGAACCGATAGAGGTACTCAAAGCACCCTCCGCCACACACCGCCAGGTGGCTTGCGGAGTATGGATGTAGATGTAGATGGAGATGTAGACTAGAAGGACCGAATTAGGGAGATGAGGGCTCGTACTGAGACCTACAGTCAGTTTGTGTTCCCTCGCTCCAATTGCGAGTGGAACAGTAATTGGTGTGTCTAGTACTGTTGCAAAATACACTCCGACAGCACTGTACTGTGGCTTCCGAAATATGTATGTAGACATAGAATTATGTATCGAATGCGGCGTTATGTAACGCCGTCTCTCTCTCTTTTATTTTATGCAGCTTCGTAGAGCATCGGCAGCATCCAGTGAACATAATATGTTTCTAATGCAACACCAGTATGTGATTCGTATTTGTCAATGAAACCTGTAAATCAACGACAATTGTTAATTTAATTATGCAGTGTAGGCAACGATACCTCAGGAAAGTTTACGAAACACCAAATATAATTCAGTCCGCTTAATGACGAAGGAGTAAAATGTTAGTATTTTTAAATAACAGCGATTAGCTACGCGTATTTGTGCATTGCAACTAACGACATCCAGTTAGCTGCAATATTTATAATTGGAATGACATTCACTGCAATGCGGTAGAATATTCAGATTAGTATTCCGTTCTAGTTGTCCCAGTCCTTACTCCTTTATTTTTCTCGAATGTTGCAACTGAGCGAGATGGTAAGGCACAGGAGGACTGAGATCCTGACCATCCAGATTTTGCTTTCCTTCCGCAATCCGAGCTTTGTGATCCGTCTCTAGTGACCTCGTTGTCTACGGAGCATTAAATCCTAACCTTCCTTGTTTTTTCTAATGTTTGAATGTTGCTAGTGTTTTCACGTGATAAGAGAGCGAGAGGTTGGGGCAAAGAGAGCAAGATTCGCACAATCTTCTAGTGGCTCGAGTTGCGTCCCGCTCTTCTTTCGACGCATTGAAACATATACCTGTAGTTTCTTAAGCTGACAGCATCAGTGCGCATTTCACTTTTATCACTTCACTCTACTAATTCGAGCAGATATCAACTTGCTACGAGGATGTAAATAGTGATGGGATGGGGAAATGTAGAGTTACGTACTGCACGAAATTTATTAGACTTTCGACGATTAATGAGTCACAAGTGGAATCAGTCACGCTATGTAAATTAGAGAGTGATTAGATTACCCACATATAGTCATGGTTGAAGCAAATAGTAGCCCGCTTTCCATTGTCTGGGTACTAGGAAACACTTTTACCGTCTCTGTTGGAATGCTGTCCGAATGTGCGAGATCTATATCGAGCTGGAACAACAAGGGGTTCCGAGGATCCGCAAACAGAGATAGCGCTATGGTCATATGCTAGTTTAACTAACTCGAAGGCGTCTCGCATACGGTGAAAAACATGAGCTGGTGGATAATCGAAGGAGCGCGCCCTATATCTTCCCGAAAGCTATTTAGATAAAACTACGAACCAGTTTTCAGGGAGTGTGAAGTGAATCCACGGCTGTCATCCAAACCTTTCGTACTGCCTCATACGGATGGTGAACAACAAATTTGACTAATAACAGCTCGATGATAAGCAGACGCTCTTCATCTGACTAAGAGAGAGAGGCTTCGTAGTGGTTAACATAATGGACTACCATTGTGAGTTAGTGTGGTTCAGACCTGTATCTGACTGTCCTGACACAGATTATCTTCGGTTTCCCTAAACCGATGAAGATGAATGTCGCGAAAATGTCACTGCTGATTTCTTTACGCTATCCGGGTGGTGCTCCCTCTCTAATGATCTCGTCGCCGATGGGACATTAAATCCCTTTCTTTCCTTTTCTGCCCGAATATGAAATGGGAAAAACCTTAATGTATGACATAAAACTTTTCAATGCCATTCAGTTTAGAAGTAGATATAGAGTGACTGAAGAAGATCCTGCCAAACTTGTGGAAGTGATCGGAAGAATATCAGTCACATTAACGTGAGTCCTCCTCCAAATTAATCTAGAGGTATTCTATTAACTAAACGAAATGATATCCTAGTAAAAGATACCAGATGTGACTGAAAATAAACACTGAATTGAATACCCTACCGCCGGCCGAAGTGGCCGTGCGGTTAAAGGCGCTGCAGTCTGGAACCACAGGACCGCTACGGTCGCAGGTTCGAATCCTGCCTCGGGCATGGATGTTTGTGATGTCCTTAGGTTAGTTAGGTTTAACTAGTTCTAAGTTCTAGGGGACTAATGACCTCAGCAGTTGAGTCCCATAGTGTTCAGAGCCATTTGAACCATTTTTTGAATACCCTACTGACAAATGCACGTAAAAGTGATGCAGAGGGAAGTGACGCTGTTGCAAGTACCTTAAAATTAACTTTCCACACCAACAGTTTCCTGCATACCCGTCGGAATATGATGATCACCTAAGATGGCATATCGACGTTATTTCAGTTGAGAAGAGTAGGAAGTTAAAGTTTAATGTCCCGTTGACAACGGAGTCATTCCTAACAGCACAATTTCGGTTTGGATAAAAATGGGAAAGGAAATCAACCACATGTTTTCAAAGAACTATCTTTACATTCAGCTTAATGGATTTAGGAAAACAACGGAAAACCATATTTAAACCAGATGAATCGCAGGCCCTTCTGTGTTCTATCATTTTTTCTTTCTTTGATTTTAGTGTCAGTTTTAAATTATAGGCTGAACGTCTTGGTAAACATAGCGAACAGTAATTACATCTTTTAATCGGACTTTGCTTAGAATTAACACTGATGTTTCATTTCAAAGGGCGCATTCTTCTTGAATCAACTTGTAAATATTGAATAAACTAAAATGAAATTTTCACTCTGCAGCGGAATGGCGATATGAAACTTCCTGGCAGATAAAAACTGAGTGTCGGTTCAAGACTCGAACTCGGGATCTTTGACTTTCTAGCACTTGCCCAAGAAAGTCAATTGTCACGAGTTCGAGTCTCGGTCCAGCACACAGTTTTAATCTGCCAGGAAGTTTCATTGAGTTAACTAGTTTCTGCTGACATTGAAAAACGAAGTGGCTTTAGAAGGTAGGTTATACGTTGTTACGGCAAGCCAAGTAAATTATTGAATACTGCATTACACGTCAAA
The DNA here is from genome assembly GCF_023864345.2 of Schistocerca serialis cubense. Classification (NCBI taxonomy): domain Eukaryota; kingdom Metazoa; phylum Arthropoda; class Insecta; order Orthoptera; family Acrididae; genus Schistocerca; species Schistocerca serialis. The sequence continues at coordinate 601,968,436 of NC_064640.1, forward strand.
GTGACACAGATATTTGACATTGTTTCTCATCATTGCCACCATGTCTGTAAACTACGATCGGAACGTTCTACCAATTGTTCAGTTCCTCCTTTTATCACGCAGCCATTCGAGAACGGCTACGTGAATGTCCTCAACGTTGAAAAATCTACAATTGCTGCGGATCAGTTCCTCGTTTGCCTGGCCATTGTAGTCTGTGGTCGATGTCGATGGCATTCTTTCCAACGAGCATAATCCACTTCTGTGTCGCCGGACGTGACACTGCATTTGGCCCATATACCGCCAGAACTTCAGGGTGAATCTGTGAGCGATTTAGATGTTTGTCCTCAAGAATCGTACTGTCCCACGTGCTTCAGCTTTGGAGTACGTTTCCATTCGTACACTGTGATGCACTTATTAACCATATTGCAGCAGAACTGCCTCTGCAAGGAATCAATAACACGTACACTCCTCTGACAATGTGCCACTCTTTTAGTTCAATGATCTTAGTGTGGGACGACATGTGTAACTTAATTTTTGAAGTCACCTCTTATATTCATCAGCATATCGCGCTTATGCAGATTTTCTATGTAACCAATGTAAAGTGTTCTTTGTGACGTTCGGTTACGAAACCGAGAATGCCCGGTGTCTCAAACTTTTAGAGTAAAAAATAGATAGTAGCGGATCCTAGACTGACAAGGGAACCTCCCCATCCCACCCCCCTCAGATTTAGTTATAATTTGGCACAGTGGATAGGCCTTGAAAATCTGAACACAGATCAATCGAGAAAACAGGAAGAAGTTGTGTGCAACTATGAAAAAAATAAGCAAAGTATACAAACTGAGTAGTCCATGGGCAACATAGGCCACATTAAGGATGATGTGAGCACAGGAGCGCCGAGGTCCCGTGGTTAGCGTGAACAGCTGCGGACTGAGAGGTTCTTGGTTCAAGTCTTCCCTCGAGTGAAAAGTTTACTTTTTTTTTTCAAAGTTATGATCTGTCCGTTCGTTCATTGACGTCTCTGTTCACTGTAATAAGTTTAGTGTCTGTGTTGTGCGACCGAACCGCAAAACCGTGCGATTAGTAGACGAAATGACGTGCCTCTCCAATGGGAACCGAAAACATTTGATCCAGGAAAACACGTCTGATATATTCTATAGGACACTTGTGACGGCATGTGCGTCACATGACAGGAATATGTTGTCGACCCACCTAACTTGCACACATGGCGAATGGGTAAAAAGATTCTTCTACCTTTCCCGATTTAGGTTTTCTTGTGGATGTGATAATCACTCCCAAAAAAGTGATGAAAACATAAGAGTGTGTCACATAAACTGCAACAAATGAATGCAACAGTTTCACAGTCGCACAGTTTTCTCTCTGCTCTGTCAAAACATATGTTTTTAACGTTTTCAAATTTTTCCATGTGTAGACCGTCAAATCCTGCATATGTCCAAGCAAATCTGAACATGTCCTGGAATTTAGGAGAGCGGGGTTGATTATGTGTGAGTGCCTGAACTCTGATAATTGTCTGAAAATAAAAAATTAAACTGTTCACTCGAGGGAAGATTTTAACCAAGGACCTCTTATTCCGTAGCTGCTCACGCTAACCACGGGATCACGGCGCTCCAGAGCTCATATTATCCTAAATGTTGCCTATCTTGCGCATGGACTACTCAGTTTGTATATTTTGCTTATTTTTCATAGTTCCACACAACTTCTTCCTGTTTTCTCGATTGATCTATGTACAGTTTTTCAAGGCCTATCCACTGTGCCAAATTATAACTAAATCTGAGGGGGGTGCGATGGGGAGGTTCCCTTGTGAGTACTATGAACTAAGGACTTCAAATGAATCTTTCCTTTTTTTATTGCCACAGACAATTGAACAATTTAGGCTGGTAGTAACAACTCAATGAGGCGACTGCTAGTCTCAGTGCCGGCACGGTAGCTCAGCGTGTTCGATCAGAGGGTTAGCTGCCCTCTGCAATAAAAAACTGAGTGGATAGATGAGTCCCATGGGACGTCCGCCCCGAACAAATGCAACGAACTGTATCGAAAAAATGAGATTTAAAAAAAAATCGAAAGAAAGAAAGAAAGGAAAGAAAGGAAAGGGCACGGCCGCTTTCTTTCTCCGTCCTTCCCTAATCCGAGCCGGTGCTTCGCGTCTAGATGACTTCGTTGTTGACAGGACGTTAACACTAATCTTCTCCTCCCCCTTCATTAATGGTGGGGAATAACTGCTGCTCTAACAATAACGTCCACGCTGTATATTTTAAAGCGCTTCCATCATTTGGTTGACAAGTAGGCCTACTTATTGGCGAATCTTCTTCCACTCGATCCAACACTGTCTCCCCAAACCCTTGTCGTCGACAGCCTTGGACAGTTCTATTTAGCTTGAACGAATGAGTTGCTAGTATGTTTCTACGACCATGGTGAAACTATTTTCTGTAAATTCGTTTGAATTTTTGGCACTACATCCAGCTTTGACATACATCACTATAAGTTCCTGCAACGAATGATGCTCCTTCTTCGACAAACAGTCACAAAGTGTAAACGGTAGAAAACTACAACGTAGATCTGTCATAGACGACTGTGTATTGTTTTTCAAGATAGTGCCAACAATGTCGATGCGTCAGGCAGCTACCTGTGTTTGTTATGAAACACAATCAGCTTACGAACACTTGCTTCCCTTGCAGTACTCGTTCAAGATTTGTATCGCTTTAAATATACATTTCCAACCATTAGTTCCATGTCGCAAAATAATGAGTTTGGAATCCTCAACCGCTCGACCCTGAAGTTTTGCGCCATCCTAGGAATTAATATGTCACGGATCATGACACGTGTGTGACCCTGACAGACGTCATTGACCTGACTCTTATTAGTTCGACAATGAAAGTGACATAGTGGGCTGGAACTACACTCCTGGAAATGGAAAAAAGAACACATTGACACCGGTGTGTCAGACCCACCATACTTGCTCCGGACACTGCGAGAGGGCTGTACAAGCAATTATCACACGCACGGCACAGCGGACACACCAGGAACCGCGGTGTTGGCCGTCGAATGGCGCTAGCTGCGCAGCATTTGTGCACCGCCGCCGTCAGTGTCAGCCAGTTTGCCGTGGCATACGGAGCTCCATCGCAGTCTTTAACACTGGTAGCATGCCGCGACAGCGTGGACGTGAACCGTATGTGCAGTTGACGGACTTTGAGCGAGGGCGTATAGTGGGCATGCGGAAGGCCGGGTGGACGTACCGCCGAATTGCTCAACGTGTGGGGCGTGAGGTCTCCACAGAACATCGATGTTGTCGCCAGTGGTCGGCGGAAGGTGCACGTGCCCGTCGACCTGGGACCGGACCGCAGCGACGCACGGATGCACGCCAAGACCGTAGGATCCTACGCAGTGCCGTAGGGGACCCCACCGCCACTTCCCAGCAAATTAGGGACACTGTTGCTCCTGGGGTATCGGCGAGGACCATTCGCAACCGTCTCCATGAAGCTGGGCTACGGTCCCGCACACCGTTAGGCCGTCTTCCGCTCACGCCCCAACATCGTGCAGCCCGCCTCCAGTGGTGTCACGACAGGCGTGAATGGAGGGACGAATGGAGACGTGTCGTCTTCAGCGATGAGAGTCGCTTCTGCCTTGGTGCCAATGATGGTCGTATGCTTGTTTGGCGCCGTGCAGTTGAGCGCCAGAATCAGGACTGCATACGACCGAGGCACACAGGGCCAACACCCGGCATCATGGTGTGGGGAGCGATCTCCTACACTGGCCGTACACCACTGGTGATCGTCGGGGGGACACTGAATAGTGCACGGTACATCCAAACCGTCATCGAACCCATCGTTCTACCATTCCTAGACCGGCAAGGGAACTTGCTGTTCCAACAGGACAATGCACGTACGCATGTATCCCGTGCCACCCAACGTGCTCTAGAAGGTGTAAGTCAACTACCCTGGCCAGCAAGATCTCCGGATCTGTCCCCCATTGAGCATGTTTGGGACTGGATGAAGCGTCGTCTCACGCGGTCTGCACGTCCAGCACGAACGCTGGTCCAACTGAGGCGCCAGGTGGAAATGGCATGGCAAGCCGTTCCACAGGACTACATCCAGCATCTCTACGATTGTCTCCATGGGAGAATAGCAGCCTGCATTGCTGCGAAAGGTGGATATACACTGTACTAGTGCCGACATTGTGCATGCTCTGTTGCCTGTGTCTATGTGCCTGTGGTTCTGTCAGTGTGATCATGTGATGTATCTGACCCCAGGAATGTGTCAATAAAGTTTCCCCTTCCTGGGACAATGAATTCACGGTGTTCTTATTTCAATTTCCAGGAGTGTATTTTCTAGTTTTCGCTTTCATCGTTAGTTTTGACTAAGTTTACGACTTGACAAGAAAATTCTAGCCGTGTCCTTTTTAATATTCTGCCCGGCGTTCTGGAAGAATTTAACAAAAACGTTGAACAGTCAACATTCTAAGGCAGACCTTACACGGAGTATTTTAACTGGGACCTCCTTTGCTCCAATTTCCGATGGCTCTTCGGTGATGGATCTATAAGGCCTGCAGAATACATGGGATCATCCTTAGCTCTCTTCCATGGCTCCCAGTATGGTATTCTTTGCTCCACTGCGACCCGAATCACCCACTCAGCCTCTCACATGTAATTATCTCGTCCCTGGTATGGATCTACCACACGACTTCTTACACTGCCTTTACTGCTGGAGATCATTGTTATCTGGAAGTAATTCTCTCACAATGATCGCGCTGCTGAGTCTGGGCAGAACAGCTATCGCTTAAAGGAATCTACCTCAAGGTTTTTTGCGGAAGGGCGTGTACACGTTTTACAGCATTGTGTACTGCGTACAGCAGAGAAAAACTTTGGAGACGATGATTGTTTGTATCAGGGTAACAAAAAAAAAAAAAAAAAAAAAAACCAATGGTTCAAATGGCTCTGAGCACTATGGGACTTAACATCTGAGGTCATCAGTCCCCTAGAACTTAGAACTATTAGAACTACTTAAACCTAACTAACCTAAGGACATCACACACATCCATGCCCGAGGCGGGATTCGAACCTGCTACCGTAGCGGTCGCGCGGTTCCAGACTGTAGCGCCTAGAACCGCTCGGCCACCCCGGCCGGCTTATCAGCGTAACAACGCCCTCCGTCATAGATCAGTATCTGCTAGGTAATGGTCTGTGGACGATACATTCTTACAAACAACTTTCTGGGGAGGCACCCACAACTCCGAAACATTATGAATGACAATAACAATACCCGACACTAAATAACCTTCCAAATTATCATAAAAACTATAAGAATTAAAAAGTAAAAAATGATGAGATATTTCCAAACGCCGCATAGCTCTATGAAGCTGCTTTATTTGCAGCTACCGGTTTCACGTCAGTATAGGCGCATCTTCAGGTTTATAATAGTGATTTTTTCCACAATGTATGTGGGTAATTACAGAGTCCCAGCTTTCTGGAAGTTATCCACGTTAAGAGTCAAAACCACAATCGTGGACTGTCATAATAAAATTGAGAACACCCAAAAAATGGTTGTCAGAATGTACAAACAATGACTGCTGACTGAGCCAGGCGATATAACACCTCATAGGACATATTATAAGACCCGGTAGATACCAGCTCTATAAATCATTGAAGTAAACCTTAAAATCCCGTGTAACGTGCACTCCTCCCCCATATTGCTAACAGACTGATGTGGTGTAAGCAGCCCGTAGAGGCTAGCAGTAAACTTCATCTTCCCGAAAGCTGGGACTCCGTAATCCTCCATCTACATTACGGGAATAGAACCATTATAAACCTGAAGATTCTTCTGTACTGACGTGAAAACGGTAGTTACAAATAAAGCACCTTCATACAGCTATGCACCTTTTGCTAACACCTCACCGTTCTTGACTTTTGATTGTTGTAATTTTTATGATAATTTGAATGGTTATTGAGTGTTGAGTGTAGTTATTGTCATTGACAACATTCTTGTAATGGATTGGCTTACCCAGATTCCCGGCCTGAACTAAGTGGAACACCTTAGGGATAAGTTAGAAGTCGAATTCTCTCCAGACCCCAGACCCCAGCATCACAAACTCCTCTGATTTCGGTTCTTGAGGAAGAAGTGGCTACCATTCCTCCACAGACATCGTGACACCTCATTGAGAGTGTCTCCAGCAGAGTTTAAGCCGTCATAAAGGTGGAAGGTTGACACACCGCATATTAATGTTCACGAAGAGGTGTCCTGATGGTTTTGATCTGATAGAGTTTTTCGCCAATTTTATTCATTGTACAATTGAAACAAACATGTTAAATTTGGACTGTGTGAAGTACATTATAATTCTTAAGGATTCAGCATTTGGTTCCACAATGATATCTCTACAGTACCCTCTTACACCCTACATGGTTCAGTCGACAAGGTTTGGAATACTCCACGTTTTGTCGTACGACGGCGGCAACGATGGGCAGTTCGCACGAGACGTGACCAGTTCTGTTTGGAAGAATTAGTTTCAGACTGTAGCCGTACTTGCGAGGAATGTTTCGCAGCGTACGCTGTTGTTGCCAACAGCAGCTTTATTTACGATGTTGGCTATCTGCTGACAAGTATGAAAATCTTTTAGGCGGTGAATTTCAAGTAGCCTCGTGGATGGAAGCGTAGGAAGTCAGTGACCTAGCAATCCACGCCTGAGGCCGGTGTATTCCTACCAGACAATTGTCAAATATGTCACGGAACGTAGCTATCACTTCCTTGGTAGCATCGGCAGGTGTTACGACGTGCTGTGCTTAAAGATTGCGTTGTTCCATCCGCTAACTGCAAATCTCTGCAGCATTCCTCTGTCAAGAAGACTTTCATGTTCTGTTAATCAAATCACAGCATTATTTAAACATTGTCCGCGGTGCAGCATATAGTTCTGATCTGCTAGAAAGTTTAAAATCACGACATGTTTTCATAATCAATGTACAGTAACAAGTATTCAGAGCCTTGCGATTAACGCACTTATTTGTTCTGTGGGGTCCTCGGTTCGACTCGAGGCAGAATTTTGCCACCCCCTACTTTCTTTTTTGTCGCTCACTTGGCTGAAGGTCGAACAAAAATCAACAAATCATTAACAGAATTTTCGAATACGGGCGATGGTTTTCTTAGACACAACACTCTAATATTATATTGCCCGCTTTTTAGCTGCAAGACAGATGTGGAACTGTTGAAACTATATTATGTATGGGTTCTCCGCTCCAGTTTCTCTGCAGTGCCTTTATTCATCACATTCCGTTTCAGTTACCAAGTAGTCAAAAGTGGCTCTGAGCACTATGCGACTTAACTTCTGAGGTCATCAGTCGCCTAGAACTTAGAACTAATTAAACCTAACTAACCTAAGGACATCACACACATCCATGCCCGAGGCAGGATTCGAACCTGCGACCGTAGCGGTCGCTCGGTTCCAGACTGCAGCGCCTAGAACCGCACGGCCACGACAGCCGGCACCAAGCAGTCATCTTCAGGTAACTTTACAAGGACCTACATTACATTATTACATCCATTAATAACGTAGAACATAAGATAGTATGCACTACATGCTATTTACATACACAAGATTACGTACCAGAATATGATGTTCGTATGAAGTAGTACTCAAACTGCATCAGTATCAAGGAACAAACTGTAACCAAGATTAAATAACTGATGGTATGCACTACAATTCGTATGTATTGGAGTCCGTTATAGTAGTGGATAAAACCCTGAACACGTTTTGCTTAAATTCGCTAATAATCGTTGTTGCTACGATACAGAGACGCAGAGATAGTAATACTTATAGGGTTGTGAGATCTATAATACGGGCAATAAGGTCGAAATGCAACAGGTATACTGAATAAGAAATAAGCAAATACACTCCTGGAAATGGAAAAAAGAACACATTGACACCGGTGTGTCAGACCCACCATACTTGCTCCGGACACTGCGAGAGGGCTGTACAAGCAATGATCACACGCACGGCACAGCGGACACACCAGGAACCGCGGTGTTGGCCGTCGAATGGCGCTAGCTGCGCAGCATTTGTGCACCGCCGCCGTCAGTGTCAGCCAGTTTGCCGTGGCATACGGAGCTCCATCGCAGTCTTTAACACTGGTAGCATGCCGCGACAGCGTGGACGTGAACCGTATGTGCAGTTGACGGACTTTGAGCGAGGGCGTATAGTGGGCATGCGGGAGGCCGGGTGGACGTACTGCCGAATTGCTCAACACGTGGGGCGTGAGGTCTCCACAGTACATCGATGTTGTCGCCAGTGGTCGGCGGAAGGTGCACGTGCCCGTCGACCTGGGACAGGACCGCAGCGACGCACGGATGCACGCCAAGACCGTAGGATCCTACGCAGTGCCGTAGGGGACCGCACCGCCACTTCCCAGCAAATTAGGGACACTGTTGCTCCTGGGGTATCGGCGAGGACCATTCGCAACCGTCTCCATGAAGCTGGGCTACGGTCCCGCACACCGTTAGGCCGTCTTCCGCTAACGCCCCAACATCGTGCAGCCCGCCTCCAGTGGTGTCTCGACAGGTGTGAATGGAGGGCCGAATGGAGACGTGTCGTCTTCAGCGATGAGAGTCGCTTCTGCCTTGGTGCCAATGATGGTCGTATGCGTGTTTGGCGCCGTGCAGGTGAGCTCCACAATCAGGACTGCATACGACCGAGGCACACAGGGCCAACACCCGGCATCATGGTGTGGGGAGCGATCTCCTACACTGGCCGTACACCACTGGTGATCGTCGAGGGGACACAGAATAGTGCACGGTACATCCAAACCGTCATCGAACCCATCGTTCTACCATTCCTAGACCGGCAAGGGAACTTGCTGTTCCAACAGGACAATGCACGTCCGCATGTATCCCGTGCCACCCAACGTGCTCTAGAAGGTGTAAGTCAACTACCCTGGCCAGCAAGATCTCCGGATCTGTCCCCCATTGAGCATGTTTGGGACTGGATGAAGCGTCGTCTCACGCGGTCTGCACGTCCAGCACGAACGCTGGTCCAACTGAGGCGCCAGGTGGAAATGGCATGGCAAGCCGTTCCACAGGACTACATCCAGCATCTCTACGATCGTCTCCATGGGAGAATAGCAGCCTGCATTGCTGCGAAAGGTGGATATACACTGTACTAGTGCCGACATTGTGCATGCTCTGTTGCCTGTGTCTATGTGCCTGTGGTTCTGTCAGTGTGATCATGTGATGTATCTGACCCAAGGAATGTGTCAATAAAGTTTCCCCTTCCTGGGACAATGAATTCACGGTGTTCTTATTTCAATTTCCAGGAGTGTATGTACAAAAATATACAATAAAAAGTTTTTGCTGCAGAGGTATTTGTATAGAGCAAAATAGAAGTGTGAAATGTAAGAACGAAGCAAACGCGTGTATAAAGATCGATATATGGGACGTAAATTACAATAATCATTGTATAGGTGATTCCTTCGAATATTTTACATATCATTAAGTAGAAACGAAGGAAAGAAAGAATGTGAAGATACAGGATTTTTGAAACGGTCTATATCTGTGAGTGTCAACAGAGATACCAGTGTTAAACATTGAATACTCATATATCTTTACGATTTTTAATGCAATGTATTTGATACATATTCATCTTTTACCACAATCAGAGAACGTACATCGATACAAAGCACTAATATCTCTGCACCTCAGCGATAAGGACTATCAGCTGATTTTAACATAATATGCCCAAGGTATTATCCACCACTTTAAATGAATGCGAATATCGTTTATGTATCGTGTATTTTACAATTAATTTATTCTACGTTATAAATTGCTGTGTTATATGCACTTCACCTAGGCTTCCCGTCAGAAAACCAGAGGAAACTACCAAGAATTGATACCGAACTCACAATGCATTCGCTAGTTCAATTTTTTAATCTTTGTACCTGCTTCTTGTCACTCATATGCGCGAATGTTTGCGCGTCTCCCTTCTTGAGACTCGTCAGCTGCCGTTAGACAATAAGATCGAATTGTGGATGCATGGAAAATAATTGAGCACGGCTTAAACAAAAATCTACACAATTTGTTTTTTTTTTTTTTTTTTTTTTTTTTTTTTTTTTGCTGACACCGTGCATCTAGCAGCATTGCGTAAAAGTGCTTTGCCCAGGAGAGAAACGACATCGTTCGGATAGGCATTTCAATTGAGAAAGAGGGAAGAAGTTATTGAAAGAGCACAAGAAAGAGCTCGAGTCTTAATTGCACTGGTTTCGAATTTGACTTATTGTCTATAAATATTACGACTGTCCACCTAATCGTTTTTAGTGAACAAAACAGATGTGTTTCGTCGTGGCCGGCCGGAGTGGCCGTGCGGTTCTAGGCGCTACAGTCTGGAGCTGAGCGACCGCTACGGTCTCAAGTTCGAATCCTGCCTCGGGCATGGATGTGTGTGATGTCCTTAGGTTAGTTAGGTTTAATTAGTTCTAAGTTCTAGGCGACTGATGACCTCAGAAGTTAAGTCGCATAGTGCTCAGAGCCATTTGAACCGTTTTTTTGTTTCGTCGTGGCTTGAAATAACTGGTATGTGATTGGAAGTAGTTGGTGCCCGACATTCATCAACAGGTCAGGCAATTCCTGCAGGTGGTTGTTGCTCTTAGCTTCCGTTCGATGACCTTGCAGTAGTTTTGGATAGGAATAATTTGCGCCGATCTGGCAACCATGACGAAATCCAATAATTTCAACTATATTTACGACGTAATACACGAACGTACGAGAAAGAGGTCCAAAAAATAAACAGGGATAAAACTATATAATACAATGTCGATTCCAAAGCTACTAGGTGGAATCGAAAAGTGGATACTAACGAAAAGGGAAGCAGTCCACAGAAATGAGGTTTCTTCGAAATGTAAATAAATCCTATAGGGTAGCCAGATCAGACATGACAGACGTAAAGAATTACAGATATAAAACTTACAAGTATAGTAAGGGAGTGCAGAAAACGTTGGAGCGATCAACTTACATATAGGTCGCTCGGAGAAGTAGACCTATTGGCGGGAGAGATCTTGAAAGACAGAGAAAACAGTGGGCCCTGGGGACAGGTTAATTAAACTTATCCTTGAACAAAGGTGATAACGATCTAGCAGCAGTGCCGAACGGAAGGGGTGGGGAGATAAGGTCCCGCCAAGCGCGAAGGCAGAGAGGGGGCTTAAAAACGGACCGGAAAAATACAAGAAGGAAGTACGATGTTACTTCGCTACGGTACTGTAGGATCTTAAATGTTGGCGAACAGGTGTTCAAGCAGATTTGCTATTTGACTAAAGGCTTCCGGTTCCTGCCGATTTATGTCGACAGAGGAGTGGAGCGAGAAGCGACAGTAGAGGAAGCAAACAAAAAAGGCTAAGAGATATGACCTCCAGCCAGTACTTTTGCTGTTCCCAGTTTTTATTTAGTGCCCGCACGAGCGCACATACATATGGACGCAGATGAGCTGGCGCGGGTCTCACAGCTGAGTAGTGCGGAAAGTAGAGCCGCTGAGTCAGGTGTTCACTTGCTGCCGGCGATAGGCTGGGCGAATCAGTTCAGACGCTGAGATCGACTAATACTGGTCTAGCTTTCGCATCGTACTGTGTTCTTGGTTTCGCGTGCTAGCGTTTCGGTCATTCGCGCTGGTCGCGTTTTGCACTTTTTTCTTCATGGTTTTCGGACTCTCTGTTCTCCCGTAGAGTGACCTTAACGTCGAGTTTTTCCTCTTCCGGGGTCCAGCTCCCCGGCTTCCGGTCCAAGCACCCACCGTCGGCTAAAATAGTGGCGTTTACGCCGACAGGACAGTTTCCTGGCGTTACCACGCCAATGCAGACACAAAACTTTAGTTGGTGCGGTCTTCAGTATTAATAAAAAAGGTTTCTAGCATAAGCCTGATTGATATGATTGCGTGAGCTGTTAGTAGTTGTGCCAAAATGCATCTATACTCTGTTCATGTAAGTTGAACCATCATGCAAACAAACATATGCTCTGCCATTGGTCATCGGCTGCATTGCTCAAGCATCTGTTGGCATAAAAAGCAGAGGAAGTAGACGTGACTTGTATACAGGTATTTTGCTGGTAGTCCGCGGCGGCAGACTGCTAAGCAAAGGGGCTCGTGTTCTGTTCCAAGGCAGGTCGGAGATTTTCTCTGTTCTGTTCTCCTTACTTTCGTATCGTCATTATTGACATTACTACTGAGATGGCTGAATGGGTGCGGCACGAAGGCCAATAAGTTGAAAAAAATGTTGTTGTTTTTCTAGTGCAAATGAAACGCTTCGAAATGTGTAACCCATGCCATTATAGTATCAAATCTCACTGGGCAGATGGTTTCACTGTGCCTGCCAGTCGCACCCATATGGGCCAATATACAATAGTTACAAGAAACATAAGAAATAGATTCTGTTTTATTTTCAGTTTTCTAGAACTTTTATATAATTTTTGATTTATTTAATACGGTTACATATTTGACTTGTTGGGCGCAATATTTTTCATCAACAGAGATCACTGAGACATTTTTTTTCGACAATACTCCACTTTTATTAAACCTACTTCCAGCATTATAAAATTTTCTAAATATATGTATAAAAATTAGTGAATGGTAGTTTTATGGGAAGGGAGGATGGGTGCGCTGATTTAGCAGTTCTGCCAGAAGTGTAGGATATCTCGGTACGACTCCATGTGGCATTCTAGATAATACGTGACCTTCGTAATCACGCTCCTCAAGTCGCTCTACCACAGTTCTAGTCCTGTGGTGTGGTGAGTAATACACCAACAATGAAGGGATGCAAGAAGTAGATTTTAACAAAAAGGAAACGTGATTACTGGCATTACTTACGAACTACTTGTGGCATATTAGTGTGCAACTGTTTTTTGACACAGAATTGGATCTTCACACCGTAGCCGCACGGGATTAGCAGAGCGGTCTAGGGCTCTGCAGTCATGGACTGTGCGGCTGGTCCCGGCGGAGGTTCGAGTCCTCCCTCGGGCATGGGTGTGTGTGTTTGTCCTTAGGATAATTTAGGTTAAGTAGTGTGTAAGCTTAGGGACTGATGACCTTAGCAGTTAAGTCCCATAAGATTTCACACACATTTGAACATTTTTTTTCTTCACACCGTGTCAAATTCCATCAAAATTCTTTCAACTCTTGGTTGGTTGGTTGGTTTGGGGAAGGAGACCAGACAGCGTGGTCATCGGTCTCATCGGATTAGGGAAGGATTGGGAAGGAAGTCGGCCGTGCCCTTTCAGAGGAACCATCCCGGCATTTGCCTGGAGTGATTGAGGGAAATCACGGAAAACCTAAATCAGGATAGCCGGACGCGGGATTGAACCGTCGTCCTCCCGAATGCGAGTCCAGTGTCTAACCACTGCGCCACCCCGCTCGGTCTCTTTCAACTCTGTCGCGGTTGTCGTAGCAGATTACGAGATCACTAAAGAGTTGGTGTTTTGTTCCACTAGACGACAAGAACTGTGGAACTCTGTACAGCCTCTTGAAAATCGACATACAGAAATTATTTGAACAGTGGAAGGAAAGAGTGAAGATTTGAGTTGACTCTAATAAATGGTTTTTTAGACGAAAGGCACTAATGGACAATATTTTGTCAACATTAAATTTGTAGAATTAATCTTGTTTCTTGTTTAATCATACCCAGTACATGACATTCTCCAGCAGAAAAAAAACTGTAGTAAACTGAACCGTCACTGCCACTGAGTTGATTGATTTCGATAAAATGCATCACAACTTAATAACAGGATGAGACACATAGAGAACTCACAGTAGTCATGTCTTAAATCATAGTTTTCAATCAAATATCTGTAATTAGTGACAGGAGACAGATAGTGCATCACAACAATAAGGGCGATCATGATGAAAAGTGGAAAGAAAAAAGTTCGGAACATAAGAATATGCCTCTGTTTCGTAAATAGAGCAGTAGTGCAACCTCCAGCATGTGGCTAGATGAGAGGAAATGCAGATGCCAACCAGAAACGAGAAGAAATATCCCACTGATGATTCCTTAAAGTGAAAAAGGCGAAAGGCGCCTGGGAGAAAGAAAATACAGTGCAGCAAGAAAATGCGGTTTCTGTTTACAAAACAGAGAATAGTCCAATAGTAATTCGTCCGGACCTTTGTTTTGTAAGATCTTGTAAAGTTCTCCATGCAGTGAAAGGTGCCGGGGAAGCTGACATGGAAGCTAAAATGGAAATGGAAATGAGCGTTTGGCGTCATTGGCCGGGAGGCCCCTTACGGGGCAGGTCCGGCCGACTTGGTGCAGGTCTTGTTACATTCGACGCCACATTGGGCGACCTACGCGCTAGATGGGGATGAAATGATGATGAAGACAACACAACATCCTGTCCCTGAGCGTAGAAAATCCCCGACCCAGCCGGGAATCGAACCCGGGCCCCTTAGGGCGGCAGTCCGTCACGCTGACCATTTTTTAAATATTGTTTTTGAATTGTTCGTTGCTGTGGTCTCGGCGGACGTTACAAGACTTCCGTTCAAGATGATCGTTGATTCCTTTACTCAGTTTTTTTATTACAGAGGGCGAGCAGCCCTCTGACCGAACACGCTGAGCTACCGTGCCGGCGACCATTCAGCTATCGGGGCGGACGAAGCTAAAGTGAATGTCGCCAATAGCACAATACTGTCATTGGCATATGTAATGATTATCTATGTTGCGCAGGCGTTATCCTATGAGGGAGAGCGTCGTGACGCAACAGAAAGCACGATTTATCTAATGACGCTACTCATTCCTGTCATTCTCAGAGGCAATCATGATGTTTCTTAGCCTGCCGTAGTAACTGAAAAATTTACTATCTCAAGGGAGTGGAGTACTATTGGCAGAAATATAAGTTTAGCGTTGTGTCCCGAAACACTTTTTTCTTCTGCTGCACTTGTGCCACAGATTTCTGCATTGCTTTTTGAAGCTGACGAGCTTCGGACGCCAACTTCTTTTCCACGCCGACAGGGATGAATTGTCGGATGAGAAATTGATCTATCTAGATTTACGAACAGCCTTAGGCAAGGAATTTTACAATACCCATTTCAAGAAGGTAATGGAAAGAAATAAAAAAAAGATCAGTTACAACTCATCGTTTCCCAACATGAAAGCTTCAGTTGTGGAGCGATTCAGGAGAATTCTTAAAGGAAAGATGTTTAAACGTGGTCCTTTCGATATGGTAGAATATCTAGTAAGTCAGCACGAACACACAAAACATACTTGTAGAACATTTTAGTACGAGACCTGCTGATGTGAAAGACGACAGCCTTTTGTCTACTGTGTATAATAAGATCGAGATGATAGATTCACGAAAAGCTGAATGCAAAATTGGTGATTATGTTAGAATTAATAAACACAAGGCAATTTTCAAGAAGTGCAACACAACTAAATAGTATACAGAGATATTAAAATTCAAGCCGTTCAGGATACCAACCTAAGGAGCAATTTTTCACAGTTTGAGGCACTTTGCAACAGTGTCGGAGGCAAGTTGATTTTCAGGGCCAAATTCACACATCTTATGTAAAACACGCCGTTCGCACTGGTCTGCTACTCTTCTCTGATGGTTCCACAGAACATTACTGCTGCACCAAAGTATGTTCCACATTGTATCCTCTCAGTTGCCCACGCTTAATGGAGCACTAAACGTTTGTGCACGATGTCTGAATATTTTCGGTCATATCGATCTATTAACCCTATTAACCCAGCATCAGATCGAATGCTCAACTAAGTATCCGGTGAATATCAATGTATCCGCTGATGTGGACAAATTCTACTTTGAATGTATCCTCGTTTCTGGTATACGCAATGTGAACACTCCCACAACCCTCACGGGGCCACAAATACCAACTGTATAATGCACTAAGTGCCGTGCGCATATGATTCGAGTTGCAATTGTTTTAAATCATATGATGGAGAAAATCTAGTAAAATGGTGCTCTTTGAGTTTCAAGCACATGCAAAGAGGGTTGGTGAATTCATGATACCACAATTCCTTAACCCATGACGGATTAAGATAAATTAAAGCACAAGGAAGTAATTTCTACATATTTCATCTGTGGGGCGTAGCCTGCAGCGTCACATTTATAACGTCTGTTGTGATTATGTCATATGCTACGATGAATTTCATTTAGTTTCTGTTAACTGTAAAATCTAAACACCCAGAAAGTGTTCCATAATTACATATGAATTAGACAACGTGTATATGGCATGATAACACAAAGTAATTCGTTGGCGGAATAGTGTGGAAAATCTATAGTTAACAAATTATTAGAGTGCTTCTTAGAATCAGCACGTTTCGATAAAGGTGTATGATCTGAGGAAACCGAAGTCAGAGGGAAAGAGTAAGACATACAGTAGTCGTAGGTCCACTCCATTTAACATTTATCGAAGATCATTCCGTTCATACAGATCTGTTACTCATCTCTGAAGGTGCATCAAACATATTCCGCATCATATTCGCTCAATTTTCCACGTATCGTGGAGCAACACACATTCGTGCCAGGTCTAGATGTTTCCGGTCGCATCTACTTGTTCACCAAGTATCAGATCGAGTACGGAACTGAGGACACGGTGCGTGTCAACACGCCCTGTCTAAGTGGTCAAAGTCTTAAAATCTAAGAATTTAGCATAGTATGAGCGGGCGTCGTTCGTTATATATTCAGATATGTTTATCTGTCCTCATTCCTGTACTAGGTGATGAGAACAATACAATAACCACACACAGAGCGACACGTAAAATTTGCCGTAACGCACAAATAGTGTGTGCATACAATAAAATTTCAAATTTAGAGATATACACAAGGCTATACAAGGACACAGGTGTACGATCCTCGAAGATGTATATGAACAACTCAAGCCACAGACAATGTGTACATCGACACCTTAAGTCGAATAACCCACAAATATTGGGATTTATGACCTATCCATCGATTCGAGTTGCGTCCTGTACTTGGGCACTAACTTCTTTATGGGTTTTCTGTGCAACAGTTTCTATCTATGGGAGAGTTCCAATGACTGTCTCATGAAGGAAATTATAATAAAGATTTTTCACGTGTTCCGCAAGACTCATGTAAGATATGTCTTGTATGTTGACTTAGACTGATCAAATACACTACGCAACACAATTAAAGGATCACTTTTTCGAAGCCCCATAACTGTCTCCCATTGCGACGCAGAAGTTTGAAATTTCGCTCAAAAAACCTATCTTCCTCTGTAATAGTGCAAAAGTATTGCGTCCTGTGACGTCACTTTCGGACTCGACGACGCTTCAAATAACAAGGTGTCGACACATGTGGAAGAAAGACCAGAGCTTAGAAGTTCATGTAACGTATACGGTGGCACTAACTTTAACCACAATTCTTACCAGCGCCACCGTGGACCTGACACAAGATGGGAAGGTCGTCACAGTCCTCTTACCCACATTTCACTCCTTCTTTTGACACCTCTGCGATGGAGGTGAGAACAGCGACGCTCAGTGTTAAAATCACGCGTTTTCCATATGTGTTGTCGAGGAAAACATTTCAGACACACTGCCGCTAAGAATCTGCCCGAAAAGTCCTCAGGGGGTGGCATAAAGGGAGTGAATGAAACCAAATCTTACCATGGGGCGTCGATTCCTACTCATTTCGAGGCCGAAAACGACAGTTCACAGTGCGATCAGCAACAGGATGACGTTCTGGACAACCTTGGACATTGCTGACATCCCACACGTTTCAGTCCGTCTCTGAGAACATTGTGGGGCTATATTCCCATTGAATGTGCTCGCATCCCTCTCTAGCGCAGCATTTTTGCTCTCATAAACTGGTTGGAACGACTAAGGGCCGTTCCAAATAATTCGACATAATGTGAATGTGATCCAGAGCAGCAAAGGGCGCTTATGTATTTTTAGCCCTCCTGTTTCGCGCCTTCCTGCGGCGTGATCACGGAGGGGTGAGGGGGGGGGGGGGGCGGGCGACATTGATACACGTGTGTATAAAACGACGCAATGGGTTCCTCTAAAACAGGGCTTCCCAACGTGTGGTCCGCGGACCCCTTAGGGGTCCGCCGGCTCTTTGTAAGGGGTCCGCGGCCACCTTTCACCAGATCGTGTAAAATAATGAGTAAAATTATTGAATAAAAATGTGAAAATCAAATTCATCACTATTTTTTTTTCTTTGAAAATTATGTGTATAGCACTCGAAAGTTGGCAATAACATTCGATCTTTGGCAATAATATTTGACAGTCGGCAACACTAACCAAAACATTGGTGCGGCTCCCGCTGTCGGAGGTTCGAGTCCCCCCTCGGGCATGTGTGTGTGTGTGTGTGTGTGTGTGTGTGTGTGTGTGTGTGTGTGTGTGTGTGTAGTCCTTAGCGGAAGTTAAACTTAGGTTAATAAAGTGTGAGACTAGGGACTGATGACCTCAGCAGTTAAGTCCCATAGACTTTACACACATTTGAACATTTTCTTCGGATTTCACGGTAGCTTGTCAACAGCGAATAGTTTGTATTTGACGTCTATTGCTCTTGGAGGAAGGCAGCTCCAACGTGTGAAATGTCAGTTACCAAGTAATATTAATCAGGCTATCAGCATTGGCGGCCGAAGACTTCCGGCATAAGAAGTCAGCCTCATTCTGCCAACGGCCTTGTCAAAGAGGGCGGAGGAGCGGATAGAGGTTCAGGGCACTCTCTTGTCCTAGGGGTGGGAAATTGCCCCTAAAGGCGGAAGAATCAGCAATGATCAACGACATGAGGATGCAGAAGGCAATGGAAACCACTGCATTAAAGACACGTAACGTGTATCCACAGGATATGTGGCCTGTAATTGAAGAAGTGTCATGATGATCTCTCCATTGGCAAAAGATTCCGGAATAGTCCCCCATTCGGATCTCCGGGAGTGGACTGCCAAGGGGGAGGTTACCATGAGAAAAAGATTGAATAATCAACGAAAGGATAACGTTCTACGAGTCGGGGCGTGGAATGTCAGAAGCTTGAACGTGGTAGGGAAACTAGAAAATCTGAAAAGGGAAATGCAAAGGCTCAATCTAGATATAGTAGGGGCCAGTGAAGTGAAGGGGAAGGAAGACAATGATTTCTGGTCAGATGAGTATCGGGTAATATCAACAGCAGCAGAAAATGGTATAACAGGTGTAGGATTCGTTATGAATAGGAAGGTAGGGCAGAGGGTGTGTTACTGTGAACAGTTCAGTGACCGGGTTGTTCTAATCAGAATCGACAGCAGACCAACACCTTCAACGATAGTTCAGGTATACATGCCGACGTCGCAAGCTGAAGATGAACAGATAGAGAAAGTGTATGTGGATATTGAAAGTGTAATGCAGTATGTAAAGGGGGACGAAAATCCAATAGTCATGGGCGACTGGAATGCAGTTGTAGGGGAAGGAGAAGAAGAAAAGGTTGCAGGAGAATATGGGCTTGGGACAAGGAATGAAAGAGGAGAAAGACAAATTGAGTTCTGTAACAAGTTTCAGCTAGTAATAGCGAATACCCTGTTCAAGAATCACAAGAGGAGGAGGTATACTTGGAAAAGGCCGGGAGATACGGGAAGATTTCAATTAGATTACATCATGGTCAGATAGAGATTCCGAAATCAGATACTGGATTGTAAGGTGTACCCAGGAGCAGATATAGACTCAGATCACAATATAATAGTGATGAAGGGTAGGCTGAAGTTCAAGACATTAGTCAGGAAGAATCAATACGCAAAGAAGTGGGATACGGAAGTACTAAGGAATGACGAGATACGTTTGAAGTTCTCTAACGCTATAGATACAGCAGTAAGGAATAGCGCAGTAGGCAGTACAGTTGAAGAGGAATGGACATCTCTAAAAAGGGCCATCACAAAAGTTGGGAAGGAAAACATAGGTACAAAGAAGGTAGCGGCGAAGAAACCATGGGTAACAGAAGAAATACTTCAGTTTATTGATGAAAGGAGGAAGTACAAACATGTTCCGGGAAAATCAGGAATACAGAAATACAAGTCGCTGAGGAATGAAATAAATAGGAAGTGCAGGGAACCTAAGACGAAATGGCTGCAGGAAAAATGTGAAGACATCGAAAAAGATATGATTGTCGGAAGGACAGACTCAGCATACAGGAAAGTCAAAACAACCTTTGGTGACATTAAAGGCAACTGTGGTAACATTAAGAGTGCAATGGGAATTCCACTGTTAAATGCAGAGGAGAGAGCAGATAGGTAGAAAGAATACATTGAAAGCCTCTTTGAGGGTGAAGATTTGTCTGATGTGATAGAAGAAGAAACAGTAATTGATTTAGAAGAGATAGGGGATCCAGTATTAGAATCGGAATTTAAAAGAGCTTTGGAGGACTTACGGTCAAATAAGGCAGAAGGGATAGATAACATTCCATCAGAATTTCTAAAAATCATTGGGGGAAGTGGCAACAAAACGACTATTCACGTTGGTGTGTAGAATATATGAGTCTGGCGATATACCATCTGACTTTCGGAAAAGCATCATCCACACAATTCCGAAGACGGCAAGAGCTGACAAGTGCGAGAATTATCGCACAATCAGCTTAACAGCTCATGCAACGAAGCTGCTTACAAGAATAATATACAGAAGAATGGAAAAGAAAATTGAGAATGCGCTAGGTGACGATCAGTTTGGTTTTAGGAAAAGTAAAGGGACGAGAGAGGCAATTCTGACGTTACGGCTAATAATGGAAGCAAGGCTAAAGAAAAATCAAGACACTTTCATAGGATTTGTCGACCTGGAAAAAGCGTTCGACAATATGGTGCAAGCTGTTCGAGATTCTGAAAAAAGTAGAGGTAAGCTATAGGGAGAGACGGGTCATATACAATATGTACAACAACCAAGAGGGAATAATAAGAGTGGACGATCAAGAACGAAGTGCTCGTATTAAGAAGGGTGTAAGACAAGGCTGTAGCCTTTCACCCCTACTCTTCAATCTGTACATCGAGGAAGCAATGATGGAAATAAAAGAAAGGTTCAGGAGTGGAATTAAAATACAAGGTGAAAGGATATCAATGATACGATTCGCTGATGACATTGCTATCCTGAGTGAAAGTGAAAAAGAATTAAATGATCTGCTGAACGGAATAAACAGTCTAATGAGTACACAGCATGGTTTGAGAGTAAATCGGAGAAAGACGAAGGTAATGAGAAGTAGTAGAAATGAGAACAGCGAGAAATTTAACATCAGGATTGATGGTCACGAAGTCAATGAAGTTAAGGAATTCTGCTACCTAGGCAGTAAAATAACGAATGACGGACGGAGCAAGGAAGACATTAAAAGCAGACTCGCTATGGAAAAAAAGGCATTTCTGGCCAAGAGAAGTCTACTAATATCAAATACCGGCCTTAATTTGAGGAAGAAATTTCTGAGGATGTACGTCTGGAGTACAGCATTGTATGGTAGTGAAACATGAACTGTGGGAAAACCCGAACAGAAGAGAATCGAAGCATTTGAGATGAGGTGCTATAGACGAATGTTGAAAATTAGGTGGACTGATAAGGTAAGGAATGAGGAGGTTCTACGCAGAATCGGAGAGGAAAGGAATATGTGGAAAACACTGATAAGGAGAAGGGACAGGATGATAGGACATCTGCTAAGACATGAGGGAATGACTTCCATGGTACTAGAGGGAGCTGTAGAGGGCAAAAACTGTAGAGGAAGACAGAGATTGGAATACGTCAAGCAAATAATTGAGGACGTAGGTTGCAAGTGCTACTCTGAGATGAAGAGGTTAGCACAGGAAAGGAATTCGTGGCGGGCTGCATCAAACCAGTCAGTAGACTGATGACCAAAAGAAAGTGTGTTGAACAAAGGGAGTAAATCCACCAGTAAGTGTCTGGATACAGTGGGAATTCAAATTGGATCGTTAATTTCATTCATCTCTAAACCAAAGACTATTGATACTTCGGCGGTGGGGGGGGGGGGGGGGCGGAGGGGGGTCATTGGGAACATCTTGCATTAAGCAGCTTTAAGTTCCCATGGGTTTTGCTCTGAAATTTAAAGTTACTGTGCTCTTGACTGACTAGGGGTCCGCCATGGATTTTCGACTGAAGAAGGGGTCCGCCAGCTGAAAAGGTTGGGAGGTCCTGCTCTAAAAGTAACCCAGTTCGGCAACACCACCGATGGTACCCAACCACCTTTACTGAGAATTTTTAAAATGTACCATTACAGAGACCTGTGAAGTAATCGTAGGTGCCTGCCGGCAGTCACCATTTAACACCCGTCCGATCCCAGATGGTTCAAATGGCTCTGAGCACTATGCGACTTAACTTCTGAGGTCATCAGTCGCCTAGAACTTAGAACTAATTACATCTAACTAACCTAAGGACATCACACACATCCATGCCCGAGGCAGGATTCGAACCTGCGACCGTAGCGGTCGCTCGGTTCCAGACTGTAGCTCCTGGAACCGCACGGCCACTCCGGTCGGCTCCGATTCCAGATACCTGCCTGCAGGAGTGAGGACTGATTTGCAGGTTGTGTCAATAAAGGTTGGCCACCGCGGGTGTTGCCGAACAGGGGTGTCTCACAAGGACCCGTGGCCGTTTCTTCATGCATGTGCCGATATCACCCCCCCCCCCCCCCCCCCCCCCCCCCCGCCATGACCACGTTAAAGAACATCGCACTGTAGTTTTCGACTGCGAGATGAAGGTTGATTTCACTGACGCTGTTTACGCCGCCCCTGAGGTATTTTCGTGTCACTTCTTAGCGGCGGTGTGTCTGAAATGTTTTCGTCGGTCACCCGTAAGAAAAACGTGTGATATTAACTCTGGGCGTCGCGGTTCTCACCTCCACCGCAGAGACATCAAAGGAAGGGGTGAAACGTGGATAAGACGACCTTCACATCGTGTGACAAGTCCAAGGTGGCACTGGGCAGGATTGAGGTGAAATGTGGTGCCAATGTGATATCATTAATCCAGCTTACACATCACATGAACTTCTGAGCTCTGGCCTTTTCTTCGTATGTGTCAACATCTTGCTGTTTGAAGCGTCGTCGAGCCTGGGGTGATGTCGCAGAGTGCCACACTTCTGCCCAATTACAGAGGAACGTTGTAGGCATCATTTAGCCAAATTTCAAACTTCTGCTTCACAATAGGAAACAATTACGGGGTTTCGAAAAAGTGGTCCTTTAATTGTGTTGCAGAGTGTTGTTTGCATGATGATCACGGCGATTTGTTACTAATCATGCCCACTGAAGCGCAGTCTCGCTCGTCTACGTCACTGTCATGAGGGTCCACCACCTCCTCTTCGCCACCGCCCTCAACCCCTCCACTCTTGCCCTCTTTTAACCACTCCCGTCTCTACCTTTTATTTATCCCCTCTCATTGTCCCTTTCCCGTCTTCCCTTCACATCCGGTCCCAAGGTCGTTGCTAATAGCACCAATGACGCTAGGTAGATACTGTGGGTTTGCTCTCCGATATGTTTATTTTCCGCGAATTTAGTCTATTTTCCGCCAATTTCGGTATTCTACACTGTTTCTGGGTAGCGGAGGTGGGGTTGTGGAAGTGGATGTATACGAGAGATTTTTGTTTCCTTCTTGGGCACTTGGAGGGGATGCGAAGAGAGCAGCTGAAAGTCGTTGTAACAATGGAAGCAGCTATTCTATGAGTGTAAGTAATATATGTTCAGGTTCTTCTTGGCTGGCTCTGAGCACTATGGTACTCAACTGCTGAGGTCGTAAGTCCCCTAGAGCTTAGAACTACTACATCACACACATCCATGCCCGAAGCAGGATTCGAACCTGCGACAGTAGCGGTCACGCGGTTCCAGACTGTAGCGCCTAGGATCGCTCGGCCACTCCGGCCGGCCAGGTTCTTCTTCTTACTTAATCGATTTTCTCTCATAACATCCCATGCAACCAGTTACTTTCCTGCTTTCAGAATGGATTCATTTCTGCTTTTAGCTACTATGCATATGTTGACCTGCAGTGGCTCAAAGCGTGTGACTGCTGGTCTTGCACTGGATAGGGAATGTGAAGTTGTGATTAAAACAGAGGATCATCGGCCAAAAGCAATAGTGCTGTTCAGTGAAGTAGAAAAGGATCAGTTTTATAGCGAGATTGAGTGCATTGTGCCTATGGTGACTGCGAATTTTCTGTTCTCTACCAACGATCTCTTTAGTTGGCCGCGCGGGGTAGCAGTGCCGTTTTAGGCGCCTTGCCACGGTTCGCGCGGCTCCTCCCGTCGGAGGTTCGAGTCCTCCCTCGGGCATGGCTGTATGTGTTGTCCTTAGCGTAAGTTAGTTTAAGTTAGATTAATTAGTGTGTAAGCTTAGGGACCGATGACCTCAGCAGTTTGGTCCCACAGAACTTACCACAAGTTAGTCACACATTATCCTCTGTCGATATGAAAGATGTCAATACTCTGAAGACAGTTTCAAAACAGGAGGCCCTGCACAGTACGTCTGTCAGCAGAATTATGATTTGAGATTTTGCCAGGATTGTACCATGCGTTACATACTCGTACAAAGAAACTGAGTCGGTAGCCGCCATACGTAAAGTCTTCGTTCAACGGTGTTGTGAAGTGTCTGGAGGAGTCTGGTGTCCAGGAGGCGGCATTAGACCAGCGCTTAGGTGTTGGTAACGCACGTATGCACTGAAATTCTTACTAACAGAATTTAGAGCATAAAAAAGCGATTGTTTAAAATTTCGGCGTCACTTTGATAATAAAATATGAATCCTTACAATTTGTTATGTTATTATCTTTGTTTACAATTTTTTATTCTAAAAGAGAAGTGTCCCCCTGAAGATTCAGGTGTTGTAGAATGGAAGGGCAGAAGTAAATAAGAACAGAGACAAAAATGTTTTAACAGTATATTATCAGAAAAAGAACAAAAAGAACACTGAGCTATTAATAAGTCAAAAAACTGATTCTATCACACAATTACATGTAACAATAAACAAAACATTACATTTAGCAATAAACAAAAAATTACAAGAAAACTCATGACCAGTAGCAGGAAAAAAGACTTACCGTGTGCGAAACAACATTATAATGTATTTCAAATTATAAATACAAATAAAAATAAACCTTTACCACGACTGCCACGATCAGAGTGCCCGCAGTGTGGGGTGAGAGGGGGAGGGCGTCAGTGGCAGCGATAGCATCTACCCCTAGACAGAAGTCATTTAGACTGCGAATATGAAAAAGGACCTGCAATCGCAGGGCACGGATTTTTATGAGCTAAAATATCTGGAAAATTATCACTAAAATGACCCGAAAATATCGATAAAAGACCGTAAAAACTATATAAAACATGTGTAATGTAAGTTACAAATGAACCTGAGCAAAGGAAAACTTAATAGGAGGTTGGAACTGATATTCCAAAGAGGACAATTAATTTAAAATCGCTTTGTTTTTCTTTAACGAATATCATTATCTGAAAATGTGCGAAAATTGTTGTATAACCGTCTTAGAGCTATTGTAGTGTCCGACAGTCAGAATGCAAAAGTTCTAGAAAGTGAGTGGATGTCTGTTGTCAGACAACACGTGCTTGTAGTTACACTACTGGCCATTAAAACTGCTACACCAAGAAAAAATGCAGATGATAAACGGGTATTCATTGGACAAATATATTATACTAGAACTGACATTGATTACATTTTCACGCAATTTGAGTTCATAGATCCTGAGAAATCAGTACCCAGAACAACCACCTCTGGCCGTAATAACGGCCTTCATACGCCTTGGCATTGAGTCACACAGAGCTTGGATAGCGTGTACAGGTACAGCTGCCCGTGCAGCATCAACACGATACCACAGTTCAAGATGAATAGTGACTGGCGTATTCTGACAAGCCAGTTGCTCGGCCACCATTGACCAGACGTTTTCAATTGGTGAGAGATCTGGAGAATGTGCTGGCCAGGGCAGCAGTCAAACATTTTCTGTATCCAGAAAGGCCCGTACAGGACCTGCAACATGCGGTCGTGCATTATCCTGCTGAAACGTAGGGTTTCGCAGGGATCGAATGAAGGGTAGAGCCACGGGTCGTAACACATCTGAAATGTAACGTCCACTGTTCAAAGTGCCGTCAATGCGAACAAGAGGTGACCGAGACGTGGAACCAATGGCACCCCATACCATCGCGCCGGGTGATACGCCAGTATGGCGATGACGAATACACGCTTCCAATGTGCGTTCACCCGCGATGTCGCCAAACACGGATGCGGCCATCATGATGCTGTAAACAGAACCTGGATTCATCCGAAAAATGACGTTTTGCCATTCGTGTACCCAGGTTCGTCGTTGAGTACACCATCGCAGGCGCTCCTTCCGTATTACCCTCCTGAACCCACCGATTCCATATTCTGCTAACAGTCATTGGATCTCGACCAACGCGAGCAGCAATGTAGCGATACGATAAACCGCAATCGCCATAGGCTACAATTCGGCCTTTATCAAAGTCGGAAACATGATGGTACGCATTTCTCCTCCTTACAAGAGGCATCACAACAACGTCCCACCAGGCAACGCCGGTCAACTGCTGTTTGTGTATGAGAAATCGGTTGGAAACTTTCCTTATGTCAGCACGTTGTAGGTATCGCCACCGGCGCCAACCTTGTGTGAATGCACTGAAAAGCTAATCATTTGCATATTACAGCATCTTCTTCCTGTCGGTTAAATTTCGCGTCTGTAGCACGTCATCTTCGTGGTGTAGCAATTTTAATGGCCAGTAGTATAGGTAATCTTTCATTTGCTGAAACAACTTGAGCGTGCACTTTGTCTTTTCCTTTAGTTTCAAAAACGAACCTAAAAAATCCAGTCACGAATGTCGATATTTCACAAATGGACATTATGGCTGGTACAATATCGATGCAAAATATCAAATATATGTGTCAATACCTATGCCTAGGTATTCAAATGGCTCCAAGCACTATGGGTCTTAACATCTGAGGTCATCAGTCCGTAGACTTAAAACTACTTAAACCTAACTAACCTAAAGACATCACACATATCCATGCCCGAGGCAGGATTCGAACCTGCAACCGTAGCAGCAGCGCGGTTCCGGACTGAAGCGCCTAGAACCACTTGGCTACTGCGGCCGGCTATGCGTAGGTATGGGCGATTATGAGTAAGAGTCGGTTTATTAGCGTTCCCCATTCCTCAAATGAATCGATTAATCGTGTCGATTAGCTGCAGTACTATAATCGATTATTCGATTAACTTTTACGTTACGTCTTTTTTTTAGGTTTATAGATCATTCACCTAAAATTGCTTTTTATGACAGAATGGTATGTTCTACTGAAAATGAAACGGAGGTATGACACTTACATTTTTCTTTTTATAACTGACAATAGTTTCTCAGGTTTATGAAATTCATTTTTTTCTATTTTAGCGGAAAGATATATCTATTTATTTAATTGGGGAAGCTAATCATCATCGTTGTTTTAGACACAGATACTGTAGTAAATATGCTTGCAAGCAGCAAAATTTTTCGGGAAGTGAACTGAGGTACATTCAGGGGTCCGCGCGCCTCGTGCCAGTCAGCAGCAATGATATAAACTATGACAGATGTAACAAGGTTTGCTCAAAGCATATCATAAAGACGTTCACGGTCAAACACACTTGTTACGTTATTTATTTGTAATTGATACACACAACAGAAGACTTCGAAACGCTGTTTAAAAGCCAGTCCACACACTACTATCTATATGCACAGAAATCTGTGCATGCAATAAGTGGCCGCCATCTCGTGCGTCCACTCGACACAGTTTCGATCTGTTGCTGGCTTTCAAATACACACATCAAAAAAAGTTTTGCATCACCCCGGTTCCCAGAACTCCTGAAGATAGGCGTTGACTGTGGATATTGTATCACAGACACAGTCCCTTAGACTGTTCAGCGATGTCACTAAACCAGTCCAAAGATGTAAAAACCATGCATGAGCAGCGCCTATTAGACGGAGAGGGTCCGACAGCCGATCAGTTCCAGTCATACCACCAGGAAGGAGGTACATGGCTCTTGTTGTCTGTAGTTCAACCATGCCTAGGCGGTCCGCGGTTCGATCGCGTCCGCATTGTTACTTTGCGCCAGGAAGGGCTCTCAACAAGGGAAGAGTCCAGGCGTCTTGGAGTGAACCAAAGCGATGTTGTTCGGACATGGAGGAGATACAGAGAGGCACGAACTGTCCATGAAATGCTTCGCTCTGGCCGCCCACTGCAGTGGATGACCGCTATATACGGATTATGGCTCGGAGGAACGCTGACAGCAACGCCACCATGTTGAATAATGGTTTTCGTGCAGCCACAGGACGTCGTGTTATGACTCAAACAGTGCGCAATAGGCTGCATGATGCGCAACTTCACTCCCGACGTCCGTGGCGAGGTCCATCTTTGCAATCACAACACCAAGCAGCGCGGTACAGATGGGCCCAACATGCCGAATGGACAGCTTAGGATTGGCATCACGTTGTGTGATGAGTGTCGCATATGCCTTCAAGCAGACAATCGTCGGAGACGTGTTTGGAGGCAACCCGGTCAGGCTGAACGCCTAGACACACTGTCCAGCGAGTGCAGCAAAGTGGAGGTTCCCTGCTGTTTTTGGGTGGCATTATGTGGGGCCCACGTACGCCTCTGGTGGTCATGAAAGGCGCCGTAATGGCTGTACGATACGTGAATGCCATCCCCCGAACGATAGTGCAACCATATCGGCAGCATATTGGCGAGGCATTCGTCTTCATGGACGACAATTCGCGCCCCCATCACGCACATCTTGTGAATGACTTCCTTCAGGATAGCGACGTCGCTCGACTAGAGTGGCCAGTATGTTCTCCAGACATGAACCCTATCGAACATGCCTGGGATAGATTGAAAAGGGCTGTTTATGGACGACTTGACCTACCAACCGCTCTGACGGATCTACGCTGAATCGCCGTTGAGGAGTGGGACAATCTGGACCAACAGTGGCTTGTTGAACTTGGGAATAGTATACCGCGACGAATACAGGCATGCATCAATGCAAGAGGACGTGCTACTGGGTATTTGAGGTACCGGTGTGTACAGCAATCTGAACCACCACCTCTGAAGGTTTCGCTGTATGGTGGTACAATATGCAATGCGTGGTTTTCTTGAGCAATAAAAAGGGCGGAAATGATGTTTATGTTGATCTGTATTCCAATTTTCTGTACAGGTTCCGGAACTTCAGGAACCGAGGTGACGCAAAACTTTTTATGCTATGTGTAAAGAAAATAAAATTTTAAATGATCTATTGTAAGGATAATCGATGTTGTAAAATTGGTTGACGTGACAGAAATATCGGTGTATCCATGATTGATTACCAAAATAATTTCGATTAATCAGTTAATTGCAATTAATCAACCATCCCTACTCATAGATGGTACAAGCTAACAACAGTACGTGACAATAAACAGGTGAACCATCAATTTACTTTCAACATATACGAACACATTCTTGTTCATCACTGTGGATACCATTGCATTGTTCATTCTTACCAACATTAAAATAATGAATTTTGTCATAAATAAACACTAAACACAAATATGTAAAAAATGAAGTAAAATCTTAAAAACAACATCATCCTTCAAAAATTAAATCAGTACAGTACCTATACGACGAAAAATGCAAAACTAAATTCATATTTGTATAGCCAGAGTTTTCTGAATTTTAGTGCTTGTAAACAATGCATAGCTCGTAAGGAAAGTCAACTAACACCGGCCATTACTAGTAAGGCATAATAAAATGAAGTGATGTTGCATATCGACAGAGTGACGAAACTTCTACGTGTGTACGTGGTCCCATTAAGAAGGTTATCAATGGTGAGAGTTCCGTCTCGGAAATGCTGCCCTCCTAGGAAACAAAAAAGTCACCTTCCCAGTTCACACGTGATCTCAAATGGCTATTGGTCTAACATAACGGGTGCACTATAAAACACACTCGACAAAAGCTTATTCCTTCAAAATTCAAACGAGGTACTGAGAAACATAGGGGCCCAATGGTAAAAAAAGAAGTTTTGTGAAAAATACATGTTTGTGGGTATGACCGAGCGGTTCTAGGCGCTTTAGTCTGGAACCGCTCGACCGCTACGGTCGCAGGTTCGAATCCTGCCTAGGGCATGGATGTGTGTGATGTCCTTAGGTTAGTTAGGTTTAAGTAGTTCTAAGTTCTAGGGGACTAATGATGACCTCAGATGTTAAGTCCCATAGTGCTCATAGCCATTTGAACCATTTTTTTTTTTTTTTTTTTTTTTGCGATTTCCTGTCAGAGAGGTCATAGTTCGTAGTAAATGACGGAAAGTCGTCAAGTAAAACAGAAGTGATTTCAAGCGTTCCCCAAGGCAGTGTTATAGGCCCACCCTTTGCTGTTCCTTATCTATACAAACGATTTGGGAGACAATCTGAGCAGCCGTCTTCGGTTGTTTGCAGATGACGCTGTCGTTTATCGACTAATAAAGTCATCAGAAGATCAAAACAAACTGCAAAACGATTTAGAAAAGATGTCTGAATGGTGCGAAAAGTGGCAGTTGACCCTAAATAACGAAAAGTGTGAGGCCATCCACATGAGTGCTAAAAGGAACTCGTTAAACTTCGGTTACACTATAAATCAGTCTAATCTAAAAACCGTAAATTCAAGTAAATACCTAGGTATTACAATTACGAACAACTTAAATTGGAAAGAACACATAGAGAGTGTTGTGGGGAAGGCTAACCAAAGGCTGCGTTTTATTGGTAGGACACTTAGAAAATGTAACAGACCTACTAAGGAGACTGCCTACACTACGCTTGTCCGTCCTCTTATAGAATACTGCTGCGCGGTGTGGGATCCTTAGCACGTAGGACTCACGGAGTACATCGAAAAAGTTTAAAGAATGGCAGCACGTTTTGTATTATCGCGAAATATGGGAGAGAGTATCACAGAAATGATACAGGATTTGGGTTGGAAGTCATTAAAAGAAAGGCGTTTTTCGTTACGACGGAATCTTCTCACGAAATTCCAGTCACCAACGTTCTCCTCCGAATGCGAAAATATTTTGTTGACACCGTCTTACATAGAGAGAAACGATCACCACCATAAAATAAGGGAAATCAGAGCTCGTACGTAGTGATATAGGTGTTCATTCCTTCCGCGCGCTATTCGAGATTGGAATAATAGAGAATTGTGAAGGTGGTTCGGTGAACCCTCTGCCAGACGCTTAAATGTGATTTGCAGAGTATCCATGTAGATGTAGATGTAGTCAGTAATCTTCTTGAACTGACATAGGATGTGTTTCAAGCATCCAAGATATTCTTTAAAATGATATCTGCAAGTTTTTTGCTTCCATACTACAACGAATACAAGATTATTCATTCTTGTCGTGTGACACTTATACTGACGTGGATGATGGACATCAGTTTAGAATGAAATAAACAGTGTAATAATTTAATGACCATTATGTGGCCAGGAAAAACAGAGCTGGTGTTCTATGAGCCGGACGTGGAATGTTAGGTCCCTTAACCGGGTAGATAACAGACATTTTTCATTGAGTGAAAGGAGGCGAAAATTTATCTGTGATAAGGAACTGGAACTCCGCAGTAGGAAAATAAAGACTGGGGTAAAGTAATGGAATCGGAGTCTGCGGGAAACACACTTTAATCGTTACTGACACTTGGTTTAAGACTCGTGAAAGAAGGTTGTATATGTGGAAGAGACCTACAGACAACGAAAGATGGGTAGGGATTTCAAAACCAGATTTTACACTGTATAACATTTCCAGGACCCGATGTAGACTCGAACCATAGTTTACGGATATGAACTGTAGATTAAAACTGAAAAACTTGGAGCAAAGTAGGAAATAAAGGAGATGGAAACTGTATAAATTGAAAGAACCACTGGTAGTTGAGAGTTTCAAAGGCAGCATTGGGCAACGTTTAGCGGAAATAATGAAAAGAAATACAATAGAATACGAATGCGTAGCTATGAGAGCTGAAATTGTGAAGGCTGCAGACGATCAAATACGCAAAAAGACAAGGCCCTGTAGAAACCCTTGGAAAATACATGAGACATTACATTTAACTGACTTAAGTAAAAATATAAAAACGAAGCAGACGAAAGTGAATACAGAAATTTATAAAGTGTGATTGGTATACACTGAAAAACGGAAAAGCAGGAATTACTAGAGGAAAGGTGCTAAACTGCAGAAGTATGCAGGACTTTGAGAAAGATTGGAAGCCGCCTACAGGAATATTAGGAAGTACGACGGAATATATAGAAATACTGTATGAAGGAAACGAACTAGAAGGCAATATTACAGAAAGGGAAGATGAATTAGATTAAGATGAGATGGGAGATATGAACTGTGAGAACAATATGACAGAACACAGAAAAACCGAAGTCGAAGTAAGGTCCTTGGAGTAGACGAAATTCCCTCAGAGGGGAGGGTAAGCTACTCGATCTGGTATGCCAGACGTACGAGACAGACTTAATACCTTAAGACTACAAGAAGAATTTAACAATTCCCATTTCTAAGGAGACACATATTGACAGGCGAGCGTATTATCGTATGATTGACTTAATAAGTCATAGTTGCAAATTATTGACACAAGTTATTTACAAAAGAATGAAAAAAAGATGTAGAAGCTCACGTCGGGGAAGATCAGTTGAGGTTCTATATAAATGTAGGAACATGCGAGGCAATATGGATCGTACCACGCAGCTTAGAAGATATACTGAAATAATACACGAAATGCATTCCCAGTTGCGAATACGAACAACCATCAGGTGTGCAAGGGAATGACGATACTGAAAATTTGTGCCAGACCGGGACTAGAACACGGATTTCCCGCTTTATGCAAGCGGTCGCCTTATAAACTTTTTTTTTTAAATTTTGTTCGCTATTGTTCGTTTCGTTTGGTCTGGGCGGACGTCACATGACATCCGTTCAAGTCAATCGTTGATTCCTTGACTCAGTTTTTTTATTACAGAGGACAATCGGTCCTCTCACCGAACACGCTGAGATACCGTGCCGGCTGCTTTCGCTACCCATGCACGACTCGCGGCCACGATGACATCTGGAAGTTTGGGTCTGGGCGTGAGTAGTGGACGGATAGCCAGAGAGGTTAAGGCAACCACTCGCATAAAGCGGCAGATCCGGGTCTGAGTCCCGGTCCGATACAGATTTTCATTGTCGTCATTCCCTTATACAATTGGTAGTTGTTCGTATTGCCACCCGCGAATTCATAGCTGTAGTCGTCGCAGTGCCTGTCCCTTCGAACATGCTTGCCTGTCCGAAGGAAACTGCATCGTTCTTCTCAACAGCACAGGCCCTGGAATATCATATACTGAACAAAGGTCCGCAGCTCGTGGTCGTGCGGTAGCGTTCTCGCTTCCCACGCCCGGGTTCCCGGGTTCGATTCCCGGCGGGGTCAGAGATTTTCTCTGCCTCGTGATGACTGGGTGTTGTGTGATGTCCTTAGGTTAGTTAGGTTTAAGTAGTTCTAAGTTCTAGGGGACTGATGACCGTAGATGTTAAGTCCCATAGAGCTCAGAGCCAATCAATCAATCTACTGAACAAAGGCATACCTACATTTATAGCGTTCGTAGATTTAGAGAAAGCTTTTGAAAATGTTGACTGGAATACTCTGAAATTCTGGAGCTAGAATGGATGAATACAATGAACGAAGGGTTTTATACAACCATTTCAAGAACCAGACTGCAGTAGTCTAAGGATATGAAAGGGAGAGCGCAGTTGAGGAGGAAATGAGACAGAGCTGTGACCTATTCCCGATGTTATTCAGTCTGTACATTGAGCAAGTAGTAAAGAATACCAGCCGGCCGAAGTGGCCGTGCGGTTAAAGGCGCTGCAGTCTAGAACCGCAAGACCGCTACGGTCGCAGTTTCGAATCTTGCCTCGGGCATGGATGTTTGTGATGTCCTTAGGTTAGTTAGGTTTAACAAGTTCTAAGTTCTAGGGGACTAATGACCTCAGCAGTTGAGTCCCATGATAAAAAGCTTAACGGTTTGCCGACGACGTTGTACTTCTGTCAGAGAGGACTAAGGACCTGGAAGAGCGGTTGACAACAGGTTATAAGACGAGCGTCAACAAAAGTAAACAAGAGTGATGTAATCGAATTTGATCAGACGATGTTGTGAGGGAATCACCGAAATCAGCAGGTGGGGTTTGCTATTTGACCAGCAAAATATCCTGTGACGGCAGAAGTAGAAAGGATATGAAAAGCAGACCGGCTATAGCAAGGAAAGCATTACCGAGAAAGAGGAATATTTTAACATAAAATAGAAATTTAAGTGTTAGGAAGTATTTTCTGAAGATATTTGTCTAGAATGTAGCCTTACACGGAAGTAAAACGTTGACGAGGAATGGTCCAGACAAGAAGAGAATAAAAGTTTTGAAATGGGGTGCTACAGAAGAATGCTAAAGATTAAATGGGTAGACCGAATAATTAATGCGGTGTTGAATCGAATTAGAGAGAGAAGCAGTTTATAGTGGTAACTTGAGTAAAGGAGCGATCGGTTGATGGGACTCATCCTGAGGTATCGAGCTATCGTCAATTTGGTAACAGTGGGAAGTGTGAGGGAGGGAAGCTTAAAAATTATAGAGAGATGTAAGCCTCGAGTTCAGAAAGCATTTTCAAATGGACGTAGATTGCTGTGAAGGGATGAAGAGGTGTTCACAGAATGCAGCTGCGTGAAGAGCTGCACGAAATCAGTCTTCAGAGTGAATACCACAGTAACAACATGTGATAACGTCACAGATTTTTGAGAAATATCGGATTGGTGCTTCAAGCTGTAACACTTTCCATTGCTTGAGGCGCACGAGAAATCGCTGACTGCTTAAAATTACGAGGGTTGGAACTTAAGTAGTGGCAACTATTTATTCGCAAGCGATACAAAAGAGTTACATGTTTGCACCTTTTACTGTCCTTCAAAGTAGTCACCAGCGTTGCGTAGAACCCGTTGCCAGCGATGTGGAGGCGTAGTATACCGTTAGCAGAGCCTGTTCTGTTGATGGTGCGAATGGAGCGATCTGCTGCCTTTCGAATCTCTGGAACAGTTCTGCTGCGAATGCCACCATCAGTGCGCAGTATTACTGTTCGTTTTTGGAGTATTGGCTGCGACCAGCTTTGCGAAAGAAGCGGCGACACCTTCTGTGCAACCCACCCATCATTTTGCACGACAATGTGCGAGCGCATACAGCGCTAGCTGTGGCTGCTCTGTTCGGTCGATGGGACTGGGAATTACTGTACCATCCACCATACTCCCCGGACTTAAGTCCTTGTGACTTTGATTTGATTCCGAAGATGAAGGACCACTTCGTGGTAGTGCTGCAATATGATGGAATTGGCGGGTGGGAAATACGAAACAGAAATCTAATTTGGTACTTATTTGTTAAATACTTACAAAAGTATTTTAGTTGTATAGCTGAATGCTTGATCAGAAGTAGCCACGCTATTTTTTTCTGATTGTTCTTACGGTTTTTACTGCCCAAAGTCTAGTTGAAGATACTAGTAATAACAGATAAAATAAAATGTCTACGAACCCAAAAAAGACAAGCCATAAGCTTAAGTAAACGCAATCAACAATATAACATAGGAATCAGCTTAATTTTTCAAGGAACTCCACGACAGAATAAATGGAGTGACCCTTGAGAAAACTCTTGAGTTTCGATTGCTCCTAAGATTGTTGAATTCTTGTGGTAGCTTATTGAAAATGGATGCAGCAGTATACTGCACACCTTCCTGCACAAGACTCAGGGAAGTGCGATCCAAATGCAGATTCGATTTCTGCCTAGTATTAACTGAGCGAAATCTGTTAATTCACGGGAATAAGAAAGGACAGCAAATAATATATATACTGAGAGGCTAATGTCAGAATACTACACTACAGGCTATTAAAATTGCTCCACCATGAAGAAACGTAGATGATAAACGGGTATTCTTTGGAGAAATATATTATGCTAGAACTGACATGTGATTACATTTTCACGCAATTTGGGTTCATAGATCTTGAGAAATCAGTGCCCAGAACAACCACCCCTGGCCGTAATAACGGCCTTCATACGCCTGCGCATTGAGTCAAACAGAGCTTGGATGGCGTTTACAGGTACAGCTGGCCATGCAGCTTCAACACGATACCACAGTTCATCAAGAGTACTGACTGGCGTATTGTGACGAGCCAGTTGCTCGGCCACCATTAGACCAGACGTTTTCAGTTGGTGAGAGATCTGGAGAATGTGCTGGCCAGGGCAGCAGTCGAACATCTTCTGTATACAGAAAGGCCCGTACAGTCGTGCATTATCCTGCTGAAACGTAGGGTTTCGCAGGGATCGAATGAAGGGTAGAGCCACCGGTCGTAACACATCTGAAATGTAACGTCCACTGTTCAAAGTGCCGTCAAGGCGAACAAGAGGTGACCGAGACGAGTAACCTATGGCACCCCATGCAATCACGCTGGGTGATACGTCAGTATGGCGATGACGAATACACGCCTCCAATGTGCGTTCACCGCCATGCGACCATCACGATGCTGTAAACTGAACCTGGATTCATCGGAAAAAATGACGTTTTGCCATTGGTGCACACAGGTTCGTCGTTGAGTACACTATTCGCAGGCGCCCCTGTCTGTGATGCAGCGTCATGGGTAACCGCAGCCATGGTCTCCGAGCTGATAGTCCATGCTGCTGCAAACGTTGTCGAACTGTTCGTGCATATGGTTGTCTTGCAAACGTCCCCATCTGTTGACTCAGGTATCGAGACGTGGCTGCACGATCCGTTACACCTATGCGGATAAGATGCCTGTCATCTCGACTGCTAGTGATACAAGGCCGTTGGGATCCAGCACGGCGTTCCGTATTACCCTCCTGAAACCACCGATTCCATATTCCGCTAACCGTCATTGGATCTCGATCAATGCAAGCAGAAATGTCGCGATACGATAAACCGCAATCGCCATAGGCTACAATCCGACCTTTACCAAAGTCGGAAACGTGATGGTACGCATTTCTCCTCCTTACACGAGGCATCACAACAATGTTTCTCCAGGCAACGCCGATCAATTGCTGTTTGTGTACCAGAAATCGGTTGGAAACTTTCCTCATGTCAGCACGTTGTAAGTGTCGGCACCGGCGCCAACCTTGTGTGAATGCTCTGAAAAGCTAATCGTTTGCGTATCACAGCATCTTCTTCCTGTCGGTTAAATTTCGCGTCTGTAGCACGTCATCTTCGTGGTGTAGCAATTTTAATGGCCAGTAGTGTAGATTCATGAAGTGGGGTCGACAAGAGGTTCGCGAACTTACGCCACTTACTGCCGGAACCGCCCGTTTCTGAGCCAAAAATATCCTTCGAGAATGGGAAGAGTTACCCCAAAACATTATACCGTAAGTGATAAGCTAGTGAAAATAAGCAAAGTAGACTACTTTTCGTGTCGAAATATCACTTACTTCAGATACCGTTCGAATATTCAAAAATGGCAGCATTAAGCCTTTAAACAAGATGCTGAATGTGGACTCTCCACGAGTGTTTACTATCTATCTGAACACCCAGAAATTTGAACTGTTCAGTTTCACTAATCATATGCCCATTCTGTGAAATTAAAACCCTCTCTAGCTTGAGAAGAAATGCTCCGAAGTCAGAGTTAGCGGACCTACAAATAACAACAATTACAAGTTTAGTTCCACTAAATTCAACTGCCCCTGCACAACATTCAAATATCTCTTCAGTGCAGTGCTGCAATACAGGTACGGACGCAAATGGAATACTGCTTTTTACGTACATGGTCACTCCTACATTTCACAGAGAACTCCTTAAAAACAGCAAGTTAATCTGTATACTGGTAAAGGAAGCCTCTGAATCGTCAAATTATTTAAGTGGTGCTCCGATATACCTGCAATGTCACAGTCAACATCTATATGCAGTTCACTAACTTTATCTCTAATACCTCTTATATTTTGATGAGATATGCTAATTCCTTCACTACCTGGATACCTGACCTCCTTTGACGGCTGCTCGTTTGTAAGAGGGACTTCCTTTAAACAGGGATGCCTATCAGCTGACTTCAGTCTAAAAAAAGGTGCAGCTCTAACTCTAAGCACTACAGGTATTTTCCCATGAGTGATTCCACAACCACCCACTACACTGTCACCTATAAACATTGCCAGCCTTCCCTTCCCATACCTACTGAGGTGCAGGCCATGCTTAGTGAATCCCGATCTACTGATAGACTCAACTGGCACCAAAGCAGTACGACTCATGCCCTCCGCCATCAGCGCGTTCTCCAGCCCCATGTTAACATGCCTAAAAACAACATTAAGATGAGGCCGATCATGACGCTTAAACAGTTGCACGAAGTGCACATCAGTGCCACCGGTTTGAGTAGTTATCTTTACCAGGTCACCACCCACATCATACTACCTGATCCTCTTTCGTAAAATCCCTACATAACTCCCCTATGTTAACAGTCACCTGAGCCAGCCCTGCACTAGGCTTCACAATGCTGGTGACCTGGTACTCACTTCTCAACACTTCTTGCAACTGCCGGCCCACACCTCTGCCCTGAGAATTACCTAGCAGCAGAACCTTCTTCTTTCTGTTAGAATTTGCAGCTGACTTAGGCTCCCTAACTGCTGAGGATTGCTGCATGTTTCCTACACCTACAGCTACAAGAGCCCCCCCCCCCCCCACTAAACTCTGACAGTAGGTCAAATCTCTTGGTTATACGCAAAGTAAAACTGAATATCTTCTCCTCCTAGCTGCCTTCTTACCAACTGCCAATTCCCATTCCCCAGCACCCTTCACCCTCCTCATCCTATCTAGTTTCGTCTTTGTGTTTGCTAAGTGCACCTCAAGGGCACAGATCTTACGCTGCTGCTCCTCTGTCAACTTATTTCCGCTATAAATTCGGCATTCCAAGGACAGGATCTTGATAGAATTCCCACTGGCTTCCCCACTGCATCCCCCCCCCCTCCGCCACCCCCCATGAATATGCTTTGATCAAACCTCACGCCGTAACCCATCACACAAACATACGACAAAGTCCACACGTCTCACTCATGGTAAAATGTTAACTAAGCTGAACGTCTATGTTACCTAACTTCAGTTACAACAGTAGAACTATTTAAAGAACTAACAATAGTGATGTCTCTACTACGGAAGCAACTACGTTTATTAATACCACTAAACCACTGATACCAATACCGCAAAAACTTCACACAATTTCTTGTCTAAAACCAAAAATTCCTGTAACGAAAGTTTTATTGAAATATTTCACTACAAACAACAAAAAATGTCAGCTGAAAACCAGGGCACGAAATTTAATAAATGACTTCAACGCACGAACAACTCTATAAAACGCAGTGGGCGACCGCAGACCTTCAGAGAAATACTAAAATGAATAGTTTCACGAACAGGCCACAGGTCACAGGTATTTGTAGATGGAAATTAGTCATGTCTGGTAATTTTAGGATATGCATCGAATCAAATTTGCCCGTTCCTTATTTTTAAGTGGATTATTATTTTTTTGAAATAATCTGTTGTGAAAGTGTATGAAACGCATGTATGGCTGCAAGTGGGTTTTATGCAGCCTTTCATATGGGTCACCACTAACTCACGCGTATTGGAAAGAAATGGGAATCCAGTGAGTGTCATATGCAGACATGGTACACGACACCGTCAGTAGCGTGTTTACAAGTTAGATGCAGTGACTCATTACGCATGATTCATCTAAGCCAGCTGTTCCCATTTCCTATGGTTCGATGAGCTAATCCTCGAGCCCAGCGGGGCACTGTCTGGACGTAGCAGGGCATCGTTACTGAGTCACCCGCTGGTGATAACGCACGGCGATCGTGAAACGGCTAGCTATAGTCGCGTACACGACAGTCAGGGCTAGATTAAAGGTGTCAGAGCTCATAGGCAATGCACGTCTCGGGGCCCCTAAACCCTTTCCTGTCTTCCTAAAATATATATATATTTTACCACATTGCAACTTTATTCCTAATTACGCTGTTTTTTACTTCATTACAAAAGTATGCCATCATATGCCATTACCTCTAAACAATA
Source organism: Schistocerca serialis cubense (assembly GCF_023864345.2). Lineage (NCBI taxonomy): Eukaryota > Metazoa > Arthropoda > Insecta > Orthoptera > Acrididae > Schistocerca > Schistocerca serialis. Next base: position 602,008,411 of record NC_064640.1, read on the forward strand.
AAAAATTGAAACAAATGAAAGAAAAACATTCATATTTTTATTAAATCATTTTGTAAAGAAAAATGTGTTTAAATATTAATACTTCTAAGTTTTTAGATATAAAATCGTTTAGAACATTTTGAAAGCTGATCTTTTCCAATACATCATTTTCAGTCGCCGTCATCTCCAATGGATTTAAACTAGTCTGAGACATTGAGGAATGAAGATAGTTTCTGATTAATTTTAATTTCGAAAAGTTACGTTCACCCGTGGCGTTTGTAATCATCAGACTTCTATATACTTGCAATTCTGTCGTTACATTCGGGGAAGTTGACTGTGCCATATTACCAAAAATCAGTTTATGTATTTCCTCGGTAGGTACAAGTGTATCTTGACTGGCATCCTCTAATTACACTCCTGGAAATTGAAATAAGAACACCGTGAATTCATTGTCCCAGGAAGGGGAAACTTTATTGACACATTCCTGGGGTCAGATACATCACATGATCACACTGACAGAACCACAGGCACATAGACACAGGCAACAGAGCATGCACAATGTCGGCACTAGTACAGTGTATATCCACCTTTCGCAGCAATGCAGGCTGCTATTCTCCCATGGAGACGATCGTAGAGATGCTGGATGTAGTCCTGTGGAACGGCTTGCCATGCCATTTCCACCTGGCGCCTCAGTTGGACCAGCGTTCGTGCTGGACGTGCAGACCGCGTGAGACGACGCTTCATCCAGTCCCAAACATGCTCAATGGGGGACAAATCCGGAGATCTTGCTGGCCAGGGTAGTTGACTTACACCTTCTAGAGCACGTTGGGTGGCACGGGATACATGCGGACGTGCATTGTCCTGTTGGAACAGCAAGTTCCCTTGCCGGTCTAGGAATGGTAGAACGATGGGTTCGATGACGGTTTGGATGTACCGTGCACTATTCAGTGTCCCCTCGACGATCACCAGTGGTGTACGGCCAGTGTAGGAGATCGCTCCCCACACCATGATGCCGGGTGTTGGCCCTGTGTGCCTCGGTCGTATGCAGTCCTGATTGTGGCGCTCACCTGCACGGCGCCAAACACGCATACGACCATCATTGGCACCAAGGCAGAAGCGACTCTCATCGCTGAAGACGACACGTCTCCATTCGTCCCTCCATTCACGCCTGTCGCGACACCACTGGAGGCGGGCTGCACGATGTTGGGGCGTGAGCGGAAGACGGCCTAACGGTGTGCGGGACCGTAGCCCAGCTTCATGGAGACGGTTGCGAATGGTCCTCGCCGATACCCCAGGAGCAACAGTGTCCCTAATTTGCTGGGAAGTGGCGGTGCGGTCCCCTACGGCACTGCGTAGGATCCTACGGTCTTGGCGTGCATCCGTGCGTCGCTGCGGTCCGGTCCCAGGTCGACGGGCACGTGCACCTTCCGCCGACCACTGGCGACAACATCGATGTACTGTGGAGACCTCACGCCCCACGTGTTGAGCAATTCGGCGGTACGTCCACCCGGCCTCCCGCATGCCCACTATACGCCCTCGCTCAAAGTCCGTCAACTGCACATACGGTTCACGTCCACGCTGTCGCGGCATGCTACCCGTGTTAAAGACTGCCATGGAGCTCCGTATGCCACGGCAAACTGGCTGACACTGACGGCGGCGGTGCACAAATGCTGCGCAGCTAGCGCCATTCGACGGCCAACACCGCGGTTCCTGGTGTGTCCGCTGTGCCGTGCGTGTGATCATTGCTTGTACAGCCCTCTCGCAGTGTCCGGAGCAAGTATGGTGGGTCTGACACACCGGTGTCAATGTGTTCTTTTTTCCATTTCCAGGAGTGTAGATGAAAAATTTGAACTGCACCATCTCGCCTATAAACTCTCTCTCAATGACCTCGGAATAATGTTCCCTAAACTTTGTACAAGCCTCTCTGATTCTGTCGTTGGACTTTGTCCAGGAATCTGTTACAAATTCAAACAGAGAATTGATTTCCCGGAAAGCTTCTAGTCACCTTTACAATTCTGTACACAGCATGTCTAGTACAGGCAAACAAGTTTCCATTTTTAGCTTCTCTTTTCATCTGTACATAATTTCTTCCGCAGATCCATTACCGTAATGCCTGGTCCTACTTCGCATACTATCATTTTCATCAATTTATTGGATATCAGTTTTCTCATTTGCCTTCATATAGTAAGAGTCAAATAATTCTTGCTGCGAAAGTAAAAAAAAATCTAAAGGCGATTTTAAAAGATCAACTGCCGTTCGAAGTTCACTAGTTGTTTTTGGTAGAGGTATACTGACAACATTGAATCGATCTTGTATGGCAGCCCAGAATATTGCCATGACGGCTTATTTTTTTTTCAAGTCCTTTAATAGACATCTGGCCTCTTCAGTCACTTACGATGAATGAGTCTTATCATAAGCAATATTCTGTAAAGCTTTCTGGAAACGTCTGTAATCTTTTCAAAAAATGGTTCAAATGGCTCTGAGCACTATGGGACTTAACATCCATGGTCATCAGTCCCCTAGAACTTAGAACTACTTAAACCTAACTAACCTAAGGAGATCACACACATCCATGCCCGAGGCAGGATTCGAACCTGCGACCGTAGCAGTCGCGCGGTTCCGGACTGCGCGCCTAGAACCGCTAGACCACCGCAGCCGGATGTAATCTTTTGACAAAGCCTTAGTCGCATAGCCCCGTGCGCACCACCGTGTCGGATTCTATTTTCAGAAATAATGCGGAGTACTGCTTACGGTCCTCACTTTTTTCCAAGATGTTTGAGCATAATTGCCCAGCGTTGAGTTGTATAGCGTCTGTACAAATCCAAAAATTGAGATAGTTCCAAGGCGCAGCTCTGCGCAGTACGTACTCCAACAAAATTCAGTGAGTGCGTTGCACATTGAACGTAATGTGCGAGGTGATTTATTTCCTTAATACACACCTGAGGCCCATTGTAACAACCAGACATATTTGACGCATTATCGTAACACTGGCCTTTCAAAATTTTTATATCAGTGTTATATTGGCTTAAAAAATTTAAATTGTGGTGGCTAGCTCTTCTCCGTTGTGCGTTTTTATCGGAATAAATGTAAGAAAATGTTGTGCTACTTCTCCATTTGACGTAACGTATCTCAACACTACAGTCAGCTATTCAGTATGAGATATGTCTCGTGTCGAATCGATGCTTATTGAGAAATATTTGGCTTCGGTAATTTCATTAACAATGAATTTTAAAACCTTGTTTCTCCATATATCAATAAATTCCTCTCAAATCGTGGAAGACAAACATGATTGTTTTCCCTTACCTACGTTATCACATTTGGCTACATGCGAACTAAAGACCGGGTCATGTTCCGCGACTAACTCTAAAATTCCCAAATACTTACCATTATGAAACTTCCTGGCAGATTAAAACCGTGTGCCCGACCGAGACTCGAACTCGGGACCTTTGCCTTTCGCGGCCAAGTGCTCTACCATCTGAGCTACCGAAGCACGACTGACGGCCGGCCCTCACAGCTTCACTTCTGCCAGTATCTCGTCTCCTACCTTCCAAACTTTACAGAAGCTCTCCTGCGAACCTTGCAGAACTAGCACTCCTGGAAGAAAGGATATTGCGGAGACATGGCTTAGCCACAGCCTGGGGGATGTTTCCAGAATGAGATTTTCACTCTGCAGCGGAGTGTGCAGCTGTGAGTGCAGGGCGTGAGTCGTGCTTCGGTAGCTCAGATGGTCATTTTTCCGCCTGCGGAGCGCGCGCGCTCGCTGTTGTTTACATTTCAGCGGCCGTCACTTACGTGTCGCTTACGTGCACTAGAATCATGGCCAACCGTTTTCGAAAATCAACTTTACGTTTCAACTTCTGCAACGAATACGCACGACCAAAGGCCTTGGAAGTGGAACGCTTCCTACGCGACGTTGCTAAGATTCCAGCTTCTGACATCTTGGGCATCCATTTGTCCATATTAAGCAGTACTGTGTAAGTCAAAGTCGTCAATGACGCGGTATGTGAAAGAATACTTCGTGATACCAACCATGGACTACGCTTCTGCCACGCCGACGGCAATGTCGGAGCGGTCACTGTCGACCATGCCGGCTTAGGAATGCGCACCATACGAGTTTTCGAACTCCCGTTCGAGCTCCCAGCGGAAGACGTTATCGCGGCTTTCCGTCCCTATGGCACTGTACATGGCCACACTGCCGAACGTTGGGCGCAATTCCAAACGTACCCTGTTCTTAACGGTGTACGGCAGATCACCATCGACCTCCATCGCCACGTGCCATCTTATCTGCAAATTAGCGGGTGCCGCGCGGTTGTCATATACGACGGCCAACGCAAGACCTGTTCCGGGTGCGGCAAAGGAGGCCACCTCAGATCTGAGTGTCTTCAGAGACGAATCACCCAACTGCCAGCCGCTACCGTGGCACCTCCGGCACCGACGACGGTTTTACCGATCACCTACGCATCGGCGCTCTCTTCTCCTCCCACCGGCCGCCGCCCATCGGACCATGCACCAGTAACCCTTCCAGCTGCTACGGATACCGCTGGGGCCGACGCGTCGCGCTCAAAGCCTGACGCTACTCCGGCGTCACTACCAACAGCGACAACTTCCGACACCCCCCCGCCTGAACATATGGACGCCCCTTCATTGGACGTTCCCGCGACGGCCTTCCTCTCAGAGCGACGCGACTCCCTCCCGTCTTCCGACACGGAGGGACGAACCCGCAAACAACGTTCACCTAAGAGGCGCAAGAGGAGGCGCCGTACGGTCTCGGAACGAGACGGATCACCACCACCCGATGCTCCAGAGGCCGTCCGACACGACGAGGCCTCGGAGAACCTGCACGACGATACGAATGACGACAACATGACGCCGACTGTGGATACGTCGATGCCTACTCTACTGGCTCGCTCAGGTGCTCCTGAACCAATGGACTCCACAGATGCGACTGCCGCCGAGACGTCCTCTGCCCCTACGACCGAAGTGGAACGTACGACCATCACAACGACAACGCCTTCAATGGTGTGGAGTGAGGACGTCGATGAGGCCCCGGACCACACGCTGGGGACAGAGTTACCCCAGACGGAAGCATCGTTACGCCGCTGATAATGCCGTCGGGTGGCGTACGGCACGACTCACCGTTGCCTCGTCCCTCTTCATCCTCCGCCGGTGGAGTTCCCCTCCACGGCGGGGTACGGCTCCAAACCTACCGAATAGCGACGATCAACACTAACACTATTAGCTCACCCGTGAAACTTCAACTGCTGCGAGAGATGATATGGGCGTCGGACGTCGATATCGCACTACTACAGGAAGTACACCTGGCCACACTTCCAGACGTCGCGGGATATAACACTTATCCTTCTCCTGGTGATCACCTGGGACGCGGGGTAGCCATCTACGCCAGAGAAGGTATTCCAGTGGCCGATATCACATACCTTCCATCTGCCAGAGGCATGGTCGTCACCGTCATGGGGACGCGTATCGTCAACATTTACGCTCCGTCAGGCTCCACCCGCAGACGCGACAGGGCACTCTTCTATTCAGAAGACATCGCTCCTTTGTTTCTTGGACGCTGCGACCATTACTTGCTTGGGGGTGATTTTAATTGTGTCTTGCACCCTAAAGATCAAGTGCCCCACTACAACACCTGTCAAGAACTGCGTCTTGTCGTCCGAGATCTGTTGCTCCGCGACACTTGGGAAGTTCGGCACGGCGACGTGCCTGGACATACTTACCAGACGAGTCACTCCGCGAGCCGCCTTGATAGAATTTACGTCTCTCTGGAACTCACACCTGCAGTCCAAGGTGCAGAACTTTGGCCCCTGGCCTTTTCGGACCACTGTGCCTACATCTGCAACATTCTCTTCCCCAAGCAAGTAGTTTGGCGTAGTCGTGCACCCTGGAAGCTAAACATCTCCCATCTTCATGATCCCGAATGTCTTCAACGTGTTACCGAGACATGGGCCACCTGTGAACGTCGCTTACCTAAATACTGCACGACCTTGACCTGGTGGCTAGAATGTGCCAAACCTGCCATTCGACGTACTTTGATTCAGTATGGAAAGGAAGTTGCTATGTGGCGCCGGCACACTACCGACTATTTCTACGCCGTTCTCCGCGATCTGGACGCCCAACCGCCCACCCCCGACACCCAGAGGGAACGCAGCAGGATTAAGGCGCAAATTGTAACTTTGACACGCCGTAGACTGCAGGGGGCTATGGTGCGAACCCGACGTCAAGATTCGGCGGAACAAGAACATCCGACCATGCATCATATCGCCTCCGATAGGAAACATCGACGACGACAACTCATCACCGAGATCACCACCTGTCGCGGTCAGCACGTCACTTGCCAGGCCGAAATCGTCAGTGCCTTTGTCGACCACTACCGCACAATGTACCAGGAGGAGACTACCAACAACCACGCTGACGAGTCTGTGTTACCACACGTAACTCGCACCCTCACCAGCGACGAAGCGGACGAGCTGATGGAGACCATTACGCGTGACGAAACCCACGATGCAATCAAAAAAGGTGCTCTGAATAAGTCACCTGGTGTCGACGGATTGCCGATAGAATTTTATCGCGCTTTCTTCACACTAATGGCGTCACGGTGGACAACGATGTTTAATGAACTGCTGACGATGGGGAACGCCTTACCGCCGTCCTTCGTCACGGGAATTATTATACCCATCCACAAACCGACACCAGGTGTGACGACAGCACATTACCGTCCCCTGACTCTGCTTAACGCAGACTAAAATTTTTACACGCCTACTGGCAACGCGATGCCGCAAGATCCTGCCTAGCATTCTATCCCCGGAACAGACAACTCCGGGCTGCTCAGTTAATATACAAACGGCCACAGGAGAATGTCGCGATTTAATTGCACTGGCAGCGGCGTGCAGACTCCGCGCCGCAGTGGTTGCCATCGATTTTGACAGCGCATTCGACAAATTGCGGCATCCTTTTCTGTTCTCAGCGATGAACCGCATGGGTTTTCCACCAGCCTTTATCGACGTGATCCGGCGTCTGTACGGCACCGCCGAATCTCTGATTCAGGTTAACGGCCGTGTGGCGGGACCAGTGGCGATCCGGCGTTCCGTACGGCAAGGCTGCCCACTTTCGACCCTACTGTATGCCATAAGCCTGGAGCCACTCATCGGGAGTCTGACGAGCCACCTTTCTGGTCTCACTTTGCGACAGCACAGTTTTCGATGTCGTGCGTATGCGGACGACCTCCTCCTCTTGATCCGGTCACGGAGTGAAACACACTCGGTACTTGATTTGATATCAACGTACGGCATTGCAGCGGGCAGTAACATGAATGTGGCTAAATCCGCGGCGATGCCCATTGGACGCGGCCTCTCACACGAAGACCTAGCACCTCTCCCGTGTGTACAACAACTACGATATCTTGGTATCATTTTCACCTCCACCGTGCGCCGCTCCGCTGCCATCAATTTTCGGCGTGCACTCCAAACTATCCGCACGACGGTGCGACAAAATCTTCTCCGACGACTCGATTCTTTACAACGTGTCCAATACCTCAATCAACATGTGGCGGCCAGAATGGTCCACATCGCACAGGTCCTCCCGCTGCCATCAACTATTGGACGCAGCCTCCAGGCTGCCCTCGGATACTTCCTTACGGCCGGTACGATCTTTAAGGTCCGCTGCGACACGCTCACCCTTCCCCCGCGAGCAGGAGGCCTCGGTCTTGTCAATGTGCGACTCCGAGCGGCGTCCTTGTACATGTCCACCATGCACAAGCAGTGGCACGGGGGCACCTCCCTTACGCGCAGCTTGCTGGAAGTTCTTGTGCCCGCGACCATAACACCACCAGTACCAGTCGGACACATCAAGCATCATTTGACGCACATTTCTGATTTCATCGTCGACTTCAGTTATGCTCACACACACTTACCGACCACGCGTTCTCCTCGACCTAAAGATTTTTACACCCCTCTCCTTCGTTCCATATCCAGCAACAATATCGAACTCAGACATCCGTCCAAGCGGTGGCCCACGGTTTGGCGTCATATCCACCAGCCTTTTCTTCCCTCCAACGTCCGGGCAACATGGTACCAAGTCGCAAATGAAATATTCGCCACAAACCATCGCCTTCACGCCATCGGACTACAGGACTCTCCACTTTGTTCCATTTGCCACCTCGTGGATGACGATGTCCATCAACTGACTTGTACTGCCACCAGTGACGTCTGGAAACTTGCCCGACAGTTCGTTGCCTGTTACCTCCGCGTTCCGCCGGACTCGATTGACCCACGGACATTTATCCATCCTGAGAATACTTATTTCCCCGCCTCCAAAAATCATGCGATTGTATGGGTCAAGGGATGGACGATCAACTACATGTATAATGGTGGCGACAAATCACGCCTTGATTTCTGGCAGTACTTACAAACCGACCACAGTGAAGTCGAACAGCGACCGCGCTACCGCGCCTTCTTCGCCAATTACCTACATGCGATCTTTACTTCACCCCCGCTCAGTTGGATGGTGCCACACGCCGACAGCACTCCCGCCCCCCCTGCTGACGTCTGAGACTCCCCGCGCTACTTTCTACATTGTAACCCACAGTGGAGTAGGCGCATGGACACGCGCCTCCTTTCTTTAATGCACTACCCCAGACAATACTGGTCTTTCCCTCAATCCACTGTATATTGCTTCACACCTCTTAGATTACATCAGAATTATTATTCTCTTTTTCCCTGCACCTTGTTCATAAAAAAAAAATCCTCGCCTTGTACGAGTATATTGTCTTGTGTTATTTTCGCCGGTAGGATGGCATTTCTGTTGTATTTAAGTTTGTACCAATAAAGAGCTTTTTTTTCATTTACCCTTTTCCTGGTGAAAAAAAATATAAATAAAAATAAAACAAAAATAAATCAAAAAGCTACTTTGAGGGATGGGAGGGGGGAGACATCGCGGCCAGGCCTCGGGTTTCGACCCCTGCCCGCCTTGTCTCCACCTACTCATAACTGAACACTCTTTAAAAAAATAAATAAATAAATAAAAATAAAGAAAAAAAGTAAAGAAAAAAAGAAAAAAGAAAAAAACAAGAAAAAAAAGATGGTAGAGCACTTGCCCGCGAAAGGCAAAGGTCCCGACTTCGAGTCGCGGTCGGGCACACAATTTTAATCTGCCAGGAAGTTTCATATCAGCGCACACTCCGCTGCAGAGTGAAAATCTCATTCTGGACTTACCATTATGTTGAGGACCAAGGATTTCATTATCATCACAAAATTGTTATCCATGGGATCATAAAAATTTAATCACTGAGACCACTCTTAGTAAAACTTTTATGCAATATTCTCTTTTTTTGTTGAATATAATTTCCAGTGAGTTGTCGATCCGTCGGTGAATGCGTCGCCCGCTCATTGGTGTTTGCAAGCATACTCGGTGCGTTGCGCTATTCTCTCGCGACTGAATTCGGTGCAACGCATTTTTCCAATCAGCGAATCCAGTTTGAAATTGTGATTGGCTTTGAGCTGTACCAAAAAGTTCACATGAAAAACAGTATATTTTTCCAGTGGACGGATACTACATGAGTCACTCAAGTTTATTTTTATCACCACTTATGTTTCCGTAAAAACATAGATTGAGAAAAAAATCTTTTTCTGTCGTCGTATTGTCGACTTGAAGCAGAACAATCACACTCAAAGCTTTGACATTCATTAGGATATCTAGTGCTTCAAAAATCTTCTGTTTCGTTTGCAGGACTTCGCCTTAAGCCAATGTCATTCTGGTATTCTACTCTTCGATGGACTACTTTTTGATGTAGTAATTGGATCTTGTCTCGGCCTCACTGTCCTCTGCATACACTAAAGTAGTTGTTTCTTGATTCTGGCCAGTATGTACAGAACACTCGCAAGGAATCTCTATTGGGTCCACCGTCATCGTGTGGCTGACACGCGTTCTTGGAGACGCATAAGGTCGATTTTCCACTGACTGGCGACTAAATCCGAGTTGAAAAACATTCCATGTCTTCTTTAATTTTCATCACGCTTCTGTTGTTTCTCTTGCTGCGTTTTTACGAATTTCCGAATCACTTTGGTGTTTTTTATTCACGTGTACCTCCGACATTTGTTCCTGAAAAAAAAACGCAAATAATCGTGTGATTAGAGGGCGGACCTGAAATTTACAAACAAAATTTGACACCTGATCACTTATTTATGAATTTAAATAGTATTAACTGAACCTAAGTACTTACCTATCCTCTATATTTTTATCATTACTTCATTTATTATTTTTCTGCCTTGCTATTAGGTGAACAGAGAGAAAATGAAGAATCGTGCGAGATGAAACAGTAACAATTTCTATTATATCTACACAATAAAAACTTTGGCACTTCACACACGTCAAAATCTATAATGTTAGATAAAATAAGTATGTAAAATAAAATCTCGTAGTCAAACTTAAGTGGTATCGTGAATGTAACCAGTTTAATACACTCTTCGCCTCACCCATTTTCTCGAAGCACTTGCAGTCATTATAAAACGTTTTTCTCATCGCAGTTCATAACTTTTTAAACACATACCACAGCAAAGCCTTTTAAATGTAATTCACGGCCACAAAATCTGCAAACTACAATTAGATAACAAAATGAAAATTAAACAATTGAAAGTGTTCGAAACTTTTGTTTATAATACAATATATGTATCCAATGAAGTGGGGACTCCCCTAATGCTCTTTGTCATGTGAACCAATACTGCCACCCTTATGAAAGTGGCGTGGCCATTGAACGGAGTAATACATGTACCAGTAAGTGTGCATTCACAATGCAGAGTTTTTTAATTGTGTTGCCTTAAAAAAGGTGCTCTTGCATTGCCATCCTCTGATTAGTCGATATTAAAGTCGCCATGATAAAATATAATACATTTATGAAGTATTCCTTGGATCTTGGAGGAAGATAGACATATTAAAAAGCTGAATACACAGTATTAATGTTCCACAATAATTATTGTGGAACATTAATAACTTGTATTCATGTTTTTAATATATAATATTATTTTATAATTATTTAAAATGCGTCCCTAAATGTACTGAAATATGACGATCTAATATAAAAAAACAAGGTAATAACAATGTCATTGACGATTTGTTACGTACAAATCATCAAATTTAATTTTCAATCGGAGAAACACTTAATTATTTTTTTCTCTGGGCGCGGGGACCCTAGCCGATACGAGACCCCTAGACAGTTGCATACATTGTCTAATGGGTTCATATCTGGCGAGTTTGGGGGCCAGCACATCAACTGGAACTCGCCACCGTGTCCCTCGAACCACTCCATCAAACTCCTAGCCTTGTGACATGGCGCACTATCTTCTCGAAAATTGCCACTGCCGTCAGGAAACATAATCGTAATGAAGGGGTGTACGAGGTCTGTAACTAGTGTACGATACTCCTTGGCCGTCATGGTGCCTTGCACGAGCTCCACTGGACCCATGGATGCCTATGTGAATGCTCCCCAGAGCACGTTGGAGCCGCCGCCGGTTTGCCTCCGTCTCGCAGTATGGGTGTGAAGGAGCTGTTCCCCTGGAAGAGGATGGATCCACGCCCTCCCATCGGCATGATGAGGAAGGTATCGAGATTCATCAGACCATGCAACGCTCTGCCACTGATCCATCGTACAGGGCCAATGGTCGTGTACCCATTTCAGTTGTAGTTGCCGATGTCGTGGTGTTAACATTGGCACATGCAAGTGTCGTCAGCTGCGGAGGCCCATCGTTAGGAGTGTTCGGTGCACTGTGTGTTCAGACATACTTGTACTCCTCTCAGCATTAAAGTATGATTTCAGTTCCGCCATAGTTCGCCGCTTGTCCTGTTTTACCAGTCTGCCCAACCTACGACGTCCGACATCTTTAATGAGGAGTGGCCGTCCAGCCCCACGACTTCTGGACGTGGTTTCACCTAGGTTTCGCCACGTGTTGAAGACACTAACCACAGCACTCCTCGAACACTCGACAAGTCGTGCAGTTTCCTAAGTGCGCGTGCCAGCCTCCGGGCCATCACAATCCGTCCTCGGCCAAACTCAGATAGATAGCGCGCATTCTCCATGCTACATACGGACAGCACGCTCTCTGATACTACACTGGTGTCCAAAATTAAAGCAACAAACTGAAATTTTGCAAGGTTGCTATTTTTCACCATAAAATAGTATGAAAAAATGACAGTAAAGTAGAAACAATGTAAAGAATACAGAACGTAAACAATTGGAATAAGCGTAATGGTAGACAAAAATTTTCTTCGTGTTTTCCAACCTAACGGAACTGCACACACATTACGACACTGGTTACTGTGCTCACTATGGTGTGTGACCATCTCTGGCAGCAATGCAGGCCTAGCAACTACGAGGCATGCTGTGAATGATGTCATCAACCTCATGTTGAGGCAATAATGCCCATTCTACCTGCAGAGCTGCCCCCAAGTCTTGGAGAGTGGTTATTGGTTGCTTTCGTAATGCAACCAGTCTCCCTAGAGCATCCTAGACATGCTCTAAGGGATTCAAATCTGGAGAGCGAAGAGGCCACCCAGTGCGTGCAATATTATCCGTTTCCTAGGAAACATCAACCACCTGTGCTCTATGAGGTCGAACGTTATCGTCCATCACTCTGAGCCTACAGCACCTCACAACAACCACACATGAGGTCCCAAGATCTTGTCACGATACCTGACAGCAGTTAAACCTTGCCTATACATCCATACAGTTTCGTGAAGAGGAGTTCCGGTGTCAACATAATGGCTACCGACGCCATTAGGGACCATCCTCGGTATCGGTCTCTTTCCACCATGTTTGGATTCCGAAATCGTGTTCTGTGTTCCCTCCACATGCGAATGCGTCGAGAATCTCTCTCCAGACCAAATCGGGACTCATCTTCGAAAAGAAAATCGGCCCACAGTTCAACCGTCCAGGTGGCACATTGACGACTCCACTGTAGACGTTCCCGTCTGTGAAGACGTATCAGAGTGTCTACATACAGAAGGTCTACGACAATAAACGCCATTTTATTTATTTTACACGTCTGGTTCCGTAGGACCAAATTCAGGAGCAAATCTCCTAGGTCATGGAACATGTCAGTACATGAAATTAAAACATAAAAGTAACAACAGATAAAATAAAATGTTTAGGACCCCAAAAAAAGACAAGCCATAAGCTTAAGTAAACGCAATCAACAATATAACATAGGAATCAGGTTAATTTTTCAGGGAACTCATCGACAGAATAGATGGAGTGACCCATGAGAAAACTCTTCAGTTTCGATTTGAAAGCGCGTGGATTACTGCTAAGATTGTTGAATTCTTGTGGTCGCTTACTGAAAATGGATGCAGCAGTATACTGCACACCTTTCTGCACAAGAGTCAAGCAAGTGCCATCCAAATGCAGATTGGATTTCTGCCTAGTATTAACTGAGTGAAAGCTGCTAATTCTTAGGACTAAGCTGATAGTGTTAACAAGAAATGATAGCAAAGAATATATATATATTGAAAGGCCAGTGTCAGAAAACCCAGACTAATGAAGGAGTCGACAACAGGTTCGCGAACTTATACCACTTATTACCGGAACCGCCCGTTTCTGAGCCAAAAATATCCTTTTAGAATTGGAAGAGTTACCCCAAAATATAATACCATACGACATAAGCGAATGAAAATAAGCAAAGTAGACTAATTTTCGTGTAGAACAATCACTTACTTCAGATACCGTTCGAATAGTAAGAATGGCAACATTAAGTCTTTGAACAAGGCCCTTAATGTGGGCTTTCCACGACAGTTTACTATCTATCTGAACATCTAGAAACTTGAACCGTCCAGTTTCACTAATCATATGCCCATGCTGTGAAATTAAAAGGTCGGGTTTTGTTGAATTGGGAGTTAGAAACTGTATAAACTAAGTCTTACTGTGATTTAGCGTTAGTTTATTTTCCACAAGCCATGAAATTAGGTCATGAACTGCACTGTTTGAAACAGAGTCAATGTTGCACACAACATCCTTTACTACAAAGCTATTGTCATCAGCAAACAGAAATATTTTAGAATTAACTGTAATACTAGAAGACATATCATTTATATAAATAAGGAACAGGAGTGGCCCCAACACTGATCCCTGGGACACCCCCCCACTTGACCGTACCCCACTCAAACCCCACATCACAATTACTATCAACACTGTGAATAATGACCTCTTGCTGTCTGTTATTAAAGTAAGAGGTGATCCAATTGTGAGCTACTCCACATATTCCATAATGGTCCAGTTTCTGCAGTAATATTTTGCGATCAACGCAATGAAACGCGTTTAAATAAAAAAAAAAGACCAAACGTTCGAAACCTTTTGTTTAATCCATAAAGTACCTCACAGAGAAAAGAGAACATAGCTTTTTTAGTTGTTAAACCACCTCTAAAACCGAACAGTACATTTCATAGCAAATTATGTTAAATAAAATGGTCAATTATCCTTACATAAACAGATTTTTCAATAACGTTAGCAGACACTGATGACACAGAAATAGTTTCTAAAATTGTCTACATTATCCCTTTCTCTCTTTTTATAAAGCGGTTTTAATACTGAGTACTTTAATCGTTCAGGAACTGACCATTCTTAAAGTAAGGACCGTAAATGTGGCTAAGTACAGGGCTAACATGTGCAGCACAGTACTTAAACATTCTGCTAGCCACTTCATCATATCCATGAGAGTCCTTAGTCTTCAGTGATTTAATTATTGAGTCAATCTCCCCCTTGTCCGTGTCACAGAGGAGTATTTCAGACATCAATCTCGGGCCGGACGGGGTGGCGAGCGGTTCTAGGCGCTACAAAATGGTTCAAATGGTTCTGAGCACTATGGGACTTAACTGCTGTGGTCATCAGTCTCCTAGAACTTATAATTACTTAAACCTAACTAACCTAAGGACATCACACACATCCATGCCCGAGACAGGATTCGAACCTGCGACCGTAGCAGCAGCGCGGCTCCAGCCTGTAGCGCCTAGAACCGAACGGCCACTCCGGCCGGCCTAGGCGCTACAATCTGGAACCGCACGACTGCTACGGTCGCAGGTTCAAATCCTGTCTCGGGCATGGATGTGTGTGATGTCCTTAGGTTAGTTAGGCTTAAGTAGTTCTAAGTTCTAGGGGACTTATGACCTCAGAGCCATTTGAACCATATTTGAACCATTAATCTCGGAAAGGCATTTTCCAAGAGAGTTACATGATTCCCTGTAGAAACTATGTTTTTATTTAATTCGCCAGCAATGCTCAGAAAATGATGGTCGAAGTAGAGTGGATATAAAATATAGACTGGCAATGGCAAGGAAAGCGTTTCTGAAGAAGACAAATTTGTTAACATCGAGTATAGATTTAAGTGTCAGTAAGTAGTTTCTGAAAGTATTTGTATGGAGTGTAGTCATGTACGGAAGTGAAACGTGGACGATAAATATTTTAGACAAGAAGAGAATAGAAGCTTTCTAAATGTGGAATTCAACCTTTCAATCCTGTACAAATTCCATTACTTCTCTGAGTACTACTGGTGCATTTAAAATGTACTCATCTATGCATCGACGCTTTGCAGTAATTATTCATGGATAGGAGGAGAAAGGAAAGGGGTTCCTGATATCAAGATGAAATAAAAAAGGTGCTGTAGACATAGTCTTTTCCCAGTACTTGATCAGACAACAAGACAACCTCTGTGATTCATTTTAATGAGCTAGCAGGAAATGATAATGGAAGGAAATATTAAAAGGGACCATAACAGACCCGTTTCACAGATAAACTTTGCGCTGTTATATATAGCTTATACACTGAGATGACAAAAGTCATGGGATACCTCCTAATATCGTGTCGGGCCTCCTTTACCTGGCATAGTGCAGGAACTCGACTCAGCGAGGGCTCAAAAAGTCGTTGGAAGACCTCTGCAGGAATACTGAGCCACGATGCCTGTATAGCTGTCCATAACTGCGAATGTGTTGCCGGTGCTGGATCTTGTTCACGAACTGACCTCACGATTTGTCTCATAAATGTTCAATGGGACTCATGATGGGCGATTAGGCTGGCCAGATCATTCGCTCAAATTGTTCAGAATGTTCTTCAAACCAATCTCCAGCAATTGTGGCCCAGTGACATAGTGTATTTTCATTCATAACATGAAGTCCATGAATAGCTGCAAATGATCTCCGACTATTACCAGTCAATGATTGGTTTAGTGAGACCAGAGGACCCAGTTCATTCCACCTAAACACAGCCACCACCAGCTTGCACAGTGCCTTGTTGACCACTTGGGTCCATGGCATCGTGGGGTCTGCGTCACACTCGAACCCTACCAACAGTCTTACCAACTGAAATTGGGATTCATCTGACCTGTCCACGGTTTTCTAGTCGTCTAGTGTCCAGTCGGTATGGTCACGAGGCCAGGAGAGGCACTGCAGGTGATGTGCTGTTAGCAGAGGCACTCGCGTCGGTCGTCTGATTCCATAGCCCATTAACGCCAAATGTCGCCGCACCGTCCTAACGGATACGTTCGTCGCACGTCCCACCTAGATTTCTGCATTTATTTCACGTAGTGTTGCTTGTCTGTTGGCACTGACATCTCTATCCAAACATCATTGCTCTCGGTCGTTAAGTGAAGGTCATCGGCCACTGCACTGTCTGTGGTGAGAGGTAATGCCTGAAATTTAGCTTTCTCGGCACACTTTTGATGCCGTTGAATACTGAATTTCCTAACGATTTCAGAAATGAAATGTCTCATACGTCTAGCTCCAAAACTACAATTCCGCGTTCAGAGTCTGTTAGTTCCCGTCGTGCTTCCAGAATCACATCGGAAACCCTCACACACGAATCACCTGAGTACAAATGACAGCTCCGCAAATGCACTCCCCTTTATACCTTGTGTACGCCATACTACTGCCATCTGCATATGTGCATGTCGCTATTCTGTGACTTTTGTCACCTCAGTGTGTCTGTTCTATAAAACTGTAATATATATAATTGTGCAGAAAATGTAAAACTCATGGCATGAAACGCAACAGCAAACATCCTATAACAGTAATAAAATAAGTGGCTCAATGGCCAGGTGCAAATCTTTCAAATGTACACCACTTTAGCGACTGGTGATCTCCTGTTGTTGTTGTGGTCTTCAGTCCAGAGACTGGTTTGATGCAGCTCTCCATGCTACTCTATCCTGTGCAAGATTCTTCATCCCCCTGTACATACTGCAACCTACATCTTTCTGAATCTGCTTAGTGTATTCATCTCTTGGTCTTCCTCTACGATTTTTACCCTCCACGCTGCCCTCCAATACTAAATTGGTGATCCCTTGATGCCTCAGAACATGTCCTACCAACCGATTCCTTCTTCTAGTAAAGTTGTGCCACAAATTTCTCTTCTCCCCAATTCTATTCAATAGCTCCTCATTAGTTATGTGATCTACCCATCTGATCTTCAGCATTCTTCTGTAGCACCACATTTCGGAAGCTTCTATTCTCTTCTTGTCTAAAGTATTTATCGTCCACGTTTCACTTCCATTCATGGCTACACTCCATACAAATACTTTCAGAAACGCCTTACTGGCACTTAAAACCTATACTCGATGTTAACAAATTTGTCCTCTTCAGAAACGCGTTCCTTGTCATTGCCAATCTACATTTTATACCCTTTCTACTTCGACCATCATCAGTTATTTTGCTCCCCAAATAGCAAAACTCATTTACTACTTTAAGTGTCTCATTTCCTAACCTGATTCCCTCAGCATCATCCGATTTAATACGGCTATATTCCATCATCCTCGTTTTGCTTTTGTTGATGAGTCCCTAATTCAGCCAGTTATTCAGCCGGGGAAAGTGAACCTAAATTTTAACGTGGAATCCCAACCACGTGTCATTCCTAGCGACTCCTCACACGGTTCTTGGCGCTACAGTCTCGAACCGCGCGACCGCTACGGTCCCAGGTTCGAATGCTGCCTCGGGCATGGATGTGTGTGATGTCCTTAGGTTATTTAGATTTAAGTAGTTCTAAGTTCTAGGGAACTGATGACCTCAGCAGTTAAGTCCCATAGTGCTCAGAGCCATTTGAACCATTTGACCCCTCACATCGTTGAGAGGTGACAGCTAGATGAAAGGGAGACTGAAAATTTCTGGGGTCTGACTGGGATTAGATGACGCGACCTCTCCGTTCAAAGCACTCCCTGTACCACTACACCACCAGGTCCTACCACAAACACCCTACAGTTATACATAGAAAAAATTTAATAGATAAAACAATGGAATCAAAACTAAGCTAATTCAGTGACTGAACCAGCCATCATGTGAGCGTCCTCTCGCTGCTGCTAGATCCTACTTGCACTCTTGGTTAAATGACTGATACTGTTTCTAGCGACTGAGCACCAGTAGTGTTGTCTATCAGTGTCTATTTGCGCAACATGTTACATTTATTCATATTGAGGGTCAACTGTCAGATTCTGCACCAAGCGTCGATTCACCACTGGTTTTCTGCATTTTGTTACTGTTTTCTCGTTTGGATTTTTGCTGTATAGCGTTATAACACTCCCTTTGGGTTCTCCCGAAGTTACTTTTACATCTGAAGATTTCGTCTAGTGATATGTTGAGTTCTACTTAGCAGGAAGTCCTGAAGTCAGTCTCAAAGCTGGTCCGATGTTGCGAGAGGTCGTACTTTGCTCGCTAAGCGGCAGTTGGTAACAGTATAGAATGCCTTCCAGAAATCACGGAACACAGCGTCAAATTTGCCACGTTTCCACGACCCTTTATATCTCCTGGACGAGCAGACATGAATTTCACAAGATCACTATTTGCGGCATCCATACCGATTCCTACTGTTTTTTTTCCTCCAAAGACGTCATAATTGCGAGCATAAAACACGTCCCATATTTTTTCCAACAGATTGACGTCAGAGATATAGGCTTGTATTTAAGAGCACCTGTCCGACGATTCCTCTTGAAAGTTTTTAAAATTTCATTCGAGAACTTAATCTGAACTATCTCGTTCTCCATCTAACAGCAATTTTTTGTAGGTCGTGGGAGCAACGAATCTTAACAAGTGACTTCGTATCACCGCAGATCATTCTCGTTATTTGTACGCATAATTTCTAGAGAATTGTAAAGATATGTAATACTACTACAGTATTGGATGTTCTTACGCCATAATATTCCGATTCTGATTACTTCTCGACTGTCTGTGATATTACTTTTCGAAAATGTTGTTGAAGGAAGCTTTATACTTACGCAGTCTTTCCGAGTTTGATTGTAGGCAGTAGCTCTGTTACCTTAGGAGTACTTGTCCTTTTATACCAACAAGACTCACAGCATCTTCATGTGAAACAAGTATTTACCCAACAGAAGTAAAAGCTGTCCATAACAATCTCAATAACAAGCTGGTTTTAAACTCTTCAGAAACACTATCTGTTAAAGTCAACAAGAGCGAGTGGAAGAAAGAAAAAATAAAACTATTATTGCCAGTCTAATGTTAAAACTCCTGTGTTCAACTCTTTATGTTGCTCTGATGTCGAAAGAGCGTTACTTAACAGCAGCTCTGCTGCGGATAACCCCACGACATCTGCGCCCTTTGCTGGCGAATTTAATTAGGTGGCATGTGCCTGAGACTCATAGCCGTTTAATCGGGTTTGCGTAACGGAGAAAGCCTTGGAAATCACCGTGTGCATTGTGAATAATATGTTAATAGCAGAAATGTACATCACTAGCTATATTACTATCACTTTTCGGGACAGACAGAAATTAAAAAAAAAAAAAAGATTTGAATGACGTGGTGCGTTGCATATTTCAAAGCTCTGATTCCTTTTACTTTAATAAAGTTCATGAATAATGTAATCAACTGGGTAGGTCCAACTTCCACTATCTTATTTGTTCCTTTCATGTTTCTAGGTCAGTTTTTTTTTAGCAACAGGAGTAGAGAGAGAGAGAGAGAGAGAGAGAGAGAGAGAGAGAGAGAGAGGGGGGGGGGGGGATAGAGAGCGAGAGAGAGAGAGAGAGAGAGAGAGAGAGACGTGAGAAGTCTCGATATACTGTCTGCAGGTGGTTCATTACAAGCACTACTACAGATTTTAGAAGGATGAAATAATGAAAGGACAGCTCTTAAATTAAAGGAAGCCGTTAGCTGTACATTAGTCAGCATTCGTTTAGATCAGTGGACTTGCACTAGGAGTTCGTGAGAAGCGAAATTCTTATCCCTGCCCGAACATTCGCTTTTTTAATATTTCATCGTTTGTCTTATTCGATAAAGATAAATGCTGCGATATTTCCCTTTGAAAACAACTCAAATCTAATTTCTGTTAGCAGCAGAAAATGTAAAAAAAGAAACAGTAAAAGAGAAAACCCACTAAAGAGGCCACAACTTGTGAAACATGTTTAGAGATTAAACAAAACAAATGCTGTGCTCTTACAAGAAGGTGGACCCTCTTTAATTCATTATTAGTTTCTGCAAGGACGGAAGCATAGTTTAAAATTTCATTGTGATTATATACACATCTTTACACACCTGTAATATGCGAGTGTTGGCATATGTAAATCATCCCCTCCCGCTCCAGTTTAGGAAACAGCTTCCATTTTTCCCTTCGTGTATTTGGTTCTTTGAAATTTTGGAGGTTGAAGGGATATTATACAGTGGACAAAAGATTATTTACAATTTTTACAGAAACCAGACTGAAGTTATAAACGTTGGAATACATGAAAGAGAATCAGTGACTGAGCAGTAAGTGAGACAGAGTTATTGCCTATTCTCGATGTTATTCAGTCTGTACATTGAGGGAGAAGTTGCTAACCAAGGAAAAATTTGGAAAGGGAATTAAAGTACACGGAGAATAAATTAAAAGTTTCAGGTGTGCCGTTGACACTGCACTTCTGTTAGAGACAGCAAAGGAGCAGTTGAACGGCATAGAAAGCGTTTTGAAAAGAGGTTATATGATGAACAACAGCTAAATTACAACAAACGTAATTCTTATAAACAGTAGCTGAGTTATGGGCAGCGTAATAACTGGTGACGGCCTAAGGAGAGAGTGTATAAAATTTAGACTGGCAATAGAAAGAAAACCTTTTCTGAAAAAGAAGAATTTGTTAACATCCAACATAAATTTAGGCCTTAGGAAACCTATTCTGCAGATATTCGTCCGAAGTGTAGCCTTACACGGAAGCGAAACGTGGACGATAAGCAGTTTTTACAATAAGAGAACAGAAGCTTTCGAAATGTGCTGTAGAAGAATATTTATAATTAGATGGGTAGATCTAGTAATTAATAAGGAGATAATGATTCAAATTTGGGGTAAAAATATTTTATGTCATAATTTGACTAAAGAAGTAATCGGTTGGTAGTACACATCCTGAGGCATCAAGAAATCTTCAATTTGGGATGGAGGGAAGTGTGGAGGGTAGAATCGTAGAGGGAGGCCAAAGCATGAATACATTAAGCAGGTTCAAATGGATGTAGGCTGCAGCAGTTATATCTGGTCAGTCTAAAGATTGATGACCACAACAACAGTTGACCCTGGAAGAACTCATCTCTTCAATTTCTGTCTGTGACAGGTTAAGTGCTTTGTATTTAATTGAAAATACAATGTATGCAACATCCGTCTTTGTCTTATCGTGATCGGATTTCGATTTAAGTACGACTGGCTTGTATATATTCTAATAAATTTTCCAGCAATTCACAGTTGACTTCCTCAATATAGCGCCGCTACGAAGATTACTTTACAATCGTTGTTTGCTTGTACAAGCCTGTACATCACCGGTACGCATACTCAAGCATTTGAACGGTTGTATGGTTGCATAATCTCGCATAACTGAAAATTGACCGGGCCTGAAACAGCTTCAACTGTCTGGATGCTTGCGCAATATTATCTTACAGATGGTCGAGAACATTTGCACAAAGTGGCTGATCTTGCATGCTTGTCAAGCCCACAGTTAAGTGCGTGTACAGTCTGGCGGCTAAGTCAACTACATCTCCGAGACCCATCAACATCTGCAGCTACATCTACATGACTACTCTGTAATTCACAATTTAGTGCCTGGCAGAGGTTTCATCGAACACTTTCAAGCTATTTACTTACCGTTCCACTCTCGAACAGCGCGTGGCAAAAACGAACACTTCTACTCGTATTATTCCGCGCGAGCTCTGATTTCTCTTATATTATTACAACGATCATTTCTCCCTAAATACATGGGCACCAACCAAATATTTCCGCATTCGGAGGAGAAAGTTGGTGACTAAAATTTCATGAGAATGCCTTTGCTGTAAGGGGCCAAACTGCTGAGCTCATCGGTCCCTAGACTTACACACTACTTAAACTGGCTCCATAAAGGTGTGGGTCGGGTTGTGTTTATGTGGAATTCACACACATTTGAAAATTTGATTAGAAGTCACTTGTAAGGAGCGGTGTAAAAATCCTTATGCAAATCTTAATATTTGGAATCAATTTGAGATCCCCTGTCGATAGAACTCATTACTTCATGTGAATAAAGAGCTATTTGTGTTTCAAAAAAAGAAAAAGATATTATCTGATTAAGTGTTGGCTATTTGTCAATAGATTGTAATCTTTGAGATATTTCATAATGTTCGAACACAGTATGCATACCAAAATCCTACTGCAGATCGACGTTTGTGATACGGGTCTGGAAATCAGCGTATTACTCCTATTTCCTATCTTGAGTATTGGTGAGACCTGTGCAACTTTCCAGTCTTTAGGTACGGATCTTTCTTCCAGCGAGCAACTGTATACGATTGCTAAATATGGAGCTATTGTATCAGCATACTCTGAAAGGAACCTCACTGGTATACTGTCTGGACATGAGGCCTTGATTCAAGCTGCTTCGCTACACCGGGGATATCTACACTACTGGCCATTAAAATTGCTGCATCCCGAAGATGACGTGCTACAGACGCGAAATTTAAGCGATAGGAAGAAGATGCTGTGATATGCTAATGATTAGCTTTTCAGAGCATTCACACAAGGTTGGCGCCGGTGGCGACACCTACAACGTGCTGACATAAGGAAAGTTTCCAACCGATTTCTCATACACAAACAGTAGTTGACCGGCGTTGCCTGGTGGAACGTTGTTTTGATGCCTCGTGTAAGGAGGAGAAATGCGTACCATCACGTTCCCGACTTTGATAAAGGTCGGATTGTAGCCTATCGCGATTGCGGTTTATCGTATCACGACATTGCTGCTCGCGTTGGTCAAGATCCAATGACTGTTAGCAGAATATGGAATCGGTGGGTTCAGGAGGGTAATACGGAACACCGTGCTGGATCCCAACGGCCTCGTATCACTAGCAGTCGAGATGACAAGCATCTTATCCGCATGACTGTAAAGGATCTTGCAGCCACGTCTCGATCCCTGAGTCAACAGATGGGGACGTTTGCAAGACAACAACCATCTGCACGAACAGTTCGACGACGTTTGCAGCAGCATGGACTACTTTGCAGCAGCATGGACTACCAGCTCGGAGACCATGGCTGCGGTTACCCTAGACGCTGCATCATAGACAGGAGCGCCTGCGATGGTGTACTCAACGACGAACCTGTGTGCACGAATGGCAAAACGTCAATTTTTCGGATGAATCCAGGTTCTGTTTACAGCATCATGATGGTCGGATTGTGTTCGGCGACATCGCGGTGAACGCACATTCGACATCGCCATACTGGCGTATCACCCGGCGTGATGGTATGGGGTGCTATTGGTTACACGTCTCGGTCACCTCTTGTTCACATTGACGGCACTTTGAACAGTGGACGTTACATTTCAGATTTGTTACGACCCGTGGCTCTACCCTCAGTTCTATCCCTGCGAAACCCTTCATTTCAGCAGGGTAATGCACGACCGGATGTTGCAGGTCCTGTACGAGCCTTTCTGTATACAGAAAATGTTCTACTGCTGCCCTGGCCAGCACATTCTCCAGATCTCTCACCAATTAAAAACGTCTGGTCAATGTTGACCGAGCAACTGGCTCGTCGTAATACGCCAGTCACTACTCTTGATGAACTGTGGTATCGTGTTGAAGCTGCATGGGCAGCTGTACCTGTACACGCCATCCAAGTTCTGTTTGACTCAGTGCCCAGGAGTATCAAGACCGTTATTACTGCCAGAGGTGGTTGTTCTGGGTACTGATTTCTCAGGTTCTATGGACTCAAATTGCGTGAAAATGTAATCACATTTCAGTTCTAGTGTAATATATTTGTCCAATGAATACCCGTTTATCATCTGCATTTCTTCTTGGTGTAGCAATTTTAATGGCCAGTAGTGTACTTATAAGTTTCTCATGTTGGCAGTTGTTCTTGACTACAATTTTGGAAAATTGACCCGAGATGTGCGATCACAGCCGTCCGTTGCAAGCTGTCTGTTCAGCTTACAATATCGCTACTTTTATTCGCTCAGTGAGCGTCACGGTGGTCTGCCTCAAAAGCGACAGACGAGACACGGGACTCAGGCTGCAGCCTGTGGAACATGCGCAAGTCATTATAAACGTACAGGACGATGAAACGAAGGTGCAATAAAGTTTGTACATTTAGAGCCTAGTTGATCACAGTCGCAGTTATCAGTTTTATTAACGAAGTGAAGTGTTATTACTGCGTGTTTTTTATGACATCCCATCATCAAGAGAAACGTCTGTTAACATGGGGACATCATTAAAATTTCCAAAATTTTGATGTTTTCCTCACATCTTATTGGGGACTTGCCACTAACTAAAATGTCTGTGGGCGTAATGACTACTTTAAGGCCTGGCCAGACGAAACACTGGAGAGCCTATACAGAACTCGCTCGTGGCGCGACATGCGGCCAAGAGTCACGGGCACCAGGAACCATTATACATGTTGTCGGTCACACAAAAGGCACCTTTCTGGAAATTAAATAGTAAGTAAAAACTTAGAGTAAATGGAAGTTGTACTGTGTTGGGATGTAGCTATAACTAGAGGTCTGCGCGGATAAGAAATGTGCAATCCGCATCCGCAAGGTCCTAATCCGCAACCGCATCCGCAGCAATTAATCCGCATCCGGAAGTTCCTTATCCGCATCCACATATATTTAAGTTTTGAATGAGTAGTTAATAGTAGTAGACCTTAGTACTTAGGAATTATGGTATGTAATGACATAGTTATTGTTAAGGTGCGATTTCTGCGACAACTTAACTACTTTTGACTTATTAAAACACAGGAAATGCTGTATACCTACTCTAAAGCAGACCATTCCAAACAGGAAAGCATTGGCGCTCCGGAGCACACACAGTAGCGGCTCGGATCTCGTGAGATTGGAAACGCTATTTAAAAAAATAAAATTCAATGCAACAGTATTAAATGGGGGGGAACCTGTTCCCCTACCGGGCGCGTCCCCAGGTGGCGGATAGGGGAAAGCTCTACAGATATGTAGGGTAGGTGGGAAATAAAATACCACCCGTGGACCAACACAGGACCAGAAATCCAAAGGCGACTGTCTCACATTGGGCGGTCTTTGGTCAGCGTCTGTTCCCCAGGTTAAGGGCGGCTGGGAAAAACCTCCAGGGCTAACAACCGTGGTTGTAAATTTGTGGCTCGAAGAGTCACCCCTTACATAATACTATCAATCATGGAAGAGTGTAATGTGAAACAAATTACCCCAGGTGGACAATCCACCGCACCAAGGTGCGCAAGCAGACTATCGGATTCTGGGGAGTCTGCAGCATTGCACAGAGATGAATCGGGACATGATAAGACATCAAGCAAGTTACATAGCTACTTTCAATGTAAACTCTCTTTTAAAAACAGGAAAATTAAAACATCTTACAGATACCCTCAAACATCATAGAATACTCATAACATCACTACAAGAAACTCGATACATAGATGAAAACAATTTTGATTCCGGAGGTTTCAGAATATACAAAGGAAAGGTAGGCAAAAGAATAATGAAAAACACACCCCACCTCGGAACGGGCTTTATAATAGATAAAAGTATTTTAGACTCCATTATCAGCTTTCAATCACAATCGGAAAGACTCTCCACACTCACTTTTAAATCTGCTAATAGAGTATACACAATTGTGAATGCACATGCCCCCATAAATGAAGACAATAGGAAAAATAAGGAAAAGGTGGAACGTTTTTGGGAACAACTAGATGACGTGATGCAAAAGATCCCAGACAAACACAACATCATACTTACGGGGGACTTCAATGCTCAAGTAGGAAAAGAGAAGAAATACAAAAATATCGTTGGAAACTACCCAGCGCACAATAGAACTAACCAAAATGGAGTCAGATTAGTAGAACTCTGCCAAGCGCATGGCTTGATCCTGAAATCCACAGCCTTTAAGAGACTACCCAGAAAACAGAAGACATGGACCTCACCAAACCCACACTTGGGTGAATTTCAACTTGATCATGTGGCGATAAAATGGAAACACCATACAGAAATACAAAATGTCAAAGTACTCAGAGGAGCAAACTTGGATTCTGATCACTATCTTTCTAAAATAAAACTCAAAATTATCCCCAAAAGGAAAGATAGAAACAGTAAACCCAAAAGCAGAAGATACGATCCAGAAAAGATAATGAATTCGAAGGAGTTTCCCCTCGCGACTCAAGATATAAGGAACCAAAATTGGGATCAAATGAAGGAAAGCCTACTAACCAAAGCTGAACAAATAGCACCTATAACCAAAATCAAAAAACACGCATGGTGGACAGAGGAATGTGACAAACTTATTGAGCAAAGAAAGAAAGCATGGCAACAGATGCAATCTCAGAAAAATGAATATAATAGGCAAAATTTCCTGAGTGTAAGAAAACTAGTGAGTAAAAACCTCAAAAGAATTAAAAAAGCACAAGAAGATCAACTCCTTTTGCAGATCAACGAAGACTTCAACAAAAACAAGACTAGGAGCTTTTACAGAACTTTTAAACAAAAAATAACCAAGTACAGCCCACCGACACTCCAATTACAAGATAAAAACGGTAATATTGCACACAACAACAGGGATAATTGCAAAATTTTGAGGGAATATTTCAGAAACCTTCTCAACTGTAAAGAACCAATTGAAAAAATGGATTTCAGCAACTCAACTTCAACAAGTCCTAACTCAGAACCACCCACCGTCGAGGAACTACAATCAATCATTTTGAATCTCAAAAACTATAAGGCTTCGGGAGAGAACCAAATTACAGCTGAACTGTGGAAAAATGTCAATAGAAATGCCATAGAATCTCTCCAAAACATATTTGAAGAAATATGGAAAACAGAAAGAATTCCGGGTGAATGGAAGATGGCCCTCATTCACCCAATTCATAAGAGGGGATCCAGAACAGACCCCAACAATTACAGAGGGATTTCGCTCCTTGACGTAACATACAAATCCTTTTGAACAGAGCAGAACCCCAGCTAGATTGTCAACTTGGAGAATACCAGGCAGGCTTCAGGAAGGGAAGATCCTGCCCAGAACAAATTCTAAACCTCAAAAATCTTATGGCCTACCAAAAATCGAGAGCAAAAGTGTATGTCATCACATTCATTGACTTTCAAAAGGCGTACGACTCCATAGACAGGGAATCTCTAATCTCCATATTAAAAGAATTGAACCTAGACAATAAAACTACAAACCTAATTAGAGAAACCATCACCAACACATACTCCAAAATTAAATTTATGGGAGAACTCTCAGACCTATTTGAGATAAAAACTGGAGTTCGACAAGGTGATGGACTCCCTTCATTGTTATTTAACTGTGCCCTAGAAAAAATAGTAAGAGAATCGAACAAGAAAATCAATAGTGGAATCCGACTAGGAACAAAAAACAAAGGCATCAAGGTTAATTGCCTAGCATTTGCAGATAATATGGCCCTACTAGCTGAAACATGGGAAGAAGCCAAAGAACAGATCCTCGAATTACAGAAACAAGCAGAGAAAATAGGCCTTAAAATTTCTTTTGAAAAAACCAAAATAATCACAAATATAAAAAAGCCAATGAAATATCTTAAAGTAAGAGACCAAAAGATCGAAATTGTTAAAGAATTCAAATATCTTGGTGAATGGATTAGCTGGAACGCCCTTGAGAAAAAAGCAATAGAATTAAGAAGAAACAAAGTTGAACTAGCCTTTCAGCTTACTAAAAATACTTATAATAAAAAGTCCCTCTCATGGAATTCAAAAATAAAACATTACAACACTGTCATTAAACCAGAAGCACTATATGCAGCTGAGACATTATCTATCACTAACCATGGCCCAATTGAAAGGCTAGAGATCAAAGAAAGAAAAATATTGAGAAAAATTTTAGGCCCCAAATTTCATAACGACAAACTAATTCATACCAAAAATGAAACACTCTACAAAACCACAGAAAAACTTTCGGATACAATGAGGAAAAGAAGAATTGAGTTTTATGGGCACATTCTCAGAATGAACCCAAATAGACTTACAAAAAGAATGTTTGACTACTTCAGGAATAAAAAATCCAAACCAAATTGGTTTATCCAAACAGAGAAAGACTTAAGAGAACTACACATCACAGAAAAAATGCTCACAGACAGGACCGCAAAAATGATAAGCAAAGACAGAAAAGAGGAATTCCAGCTCCAAAATAGAAAGAAAAGAACGATTGTCATCTCTGATGAGGAAAGAAAAGCAAGATCAGAAAGAATGAAGCAGTACTGGGCGAAAAGAAAGGCACAGAACACACAGAAGTGATTGATTCAACGTACCCCAAAGTTGGGTGAAACGAAGAAGAAGAAGAAGAAGTATTAAATGATGAAAATACGTATATAGAAACAATTATATTTCGCTGCTCTTGTGCCAAGGCAGCTGAAAATGGCGATGGTTTTAAACTGTTACTCGCACATTGCATCATTTACCGATGCATGTCAGCTGATGATTATATTATAGCTTACGCGTTCAGTCCTCGTCATTTCCAGTTGAAACTATTTACAGTATTAGGCCTACACTGCAAAACGCTGGCGCACCTGTGAAAAAGTTAAACTGCCAGCAATAACTGACGTTGTCTGGAAGAAATAACTCGTCTTCCGAAGACTGACAGCAAAATCAGTGGTTATAGAAATTAGGAGTCCATATAGCTTTAACTAAAAATACGATTGAAATCTCGTACCTCACCTTTTGGCTGATTTATCGAATTAAGACCTAGCGAAAAATGAAATGTTTGTTTCATTCTCAACCAAACAAAGTTTTTCACACTTTAAAACATCCTTAACATTGGTCTAAATTACGAAGACAAAATTTGCAGTAGATTTCGCAGTTAATACTTTCAATGTTAAAAAATAATTTTTTTTCGGAGTTTAATGGAACTGCAAACGATTTCAAGATGTCTATATAAAAACCACTGTCCCATAACTTCAAATGTTAGGCACTGTTCCCCGTTAAGCAATACCGAGTTACAGTTCAAATGTCCAATTTTGTTACGAATTTCTGCCCTTATCTTTACTAATTGGCTGGTAAATTAAAAGACACATTATTATTTTGGATGATTTGAATATTTTGTAAGTTTCCAATGCGATCAGAATAATCTTTCACGGGCTATCGCAGTCACAGCTTGTTGGTGGTCGTGAGCCGTATTTCGAAGTCCCACTTGTAATTAATTACAAGGCCCGCCGTGCCACCGCTTCGGCCGGGCTGTTTCACTGTTCACAAAGAGCGACAATGCTCGGCGGCTGCAAATGTTACTGTAGTGCACGCTAAAATTTAGGTAGGCACTTATGAGATCATCATTACCTAGTTTAATAATATTGACGTGTTAGCTGTTGAATGTTCTTGTTGCGAAGGGTAAAAACTTAAAATTGAGCTCTTTAAATTTACGGTACGAATCAGTCCATAAATCAACAGTTTTCATCTTCTGCTTGCTTCTGATTCAAACTCTGTAAAAGAAAGAATCAGATGAAAAAAAATTGTAACTAATTCAGATAAGCCCAAAAAATACAGTGAAGTAAGAGAGGCTGTACAAGTACCTTTTTACTTTGGAAGATTACTATGCAGGAACATGATGTCATCAATCGTCTGTGGCTTCAAAGACGTGCGTCGCTCCTGCATTATTTGTCCCGCCGTAGAGGAGCTTCTCTCAGATGGCGCGCTGAACGCTGGAATGCAGTGCACGAAGTATGCGAGTTTGGAAAGACGCGGATAGACGTTTTCACGTCCATGCCACCAAGCTATCAGGTCGATGCCTTCCGAAAATTGGACGTTATCATTCGTATATCTGAGAATTTCATCTGACGCAAAGTCATGATCTCTCGTCGTTTCATCTTCTGAGGAATCTTCAAATTCATTAAAAACTACGTCAGACTTCTGTTTTTTTGCAAGAATTCCAGATGTTGTTTCCTCCTTATCTTTTAACTGTGGACAATTTCTCGCAACATAATTTTTCGCTGCCTTTACAACTTCATCTTTTTCGGCACTGCTAAGAAATTTTAGGTTTTTATATTTTGGATTCAAAAACGTTGCACGTTTATGGGTTACTGTTATGTCCCATTTGCTGAATAAAATAGATTTGGCTGTACTCTTTAAATCTATCAGAAATGGTCTGTCGTGCCGCCATCATTTTTTTCAAGGAAGAAGAGAAGTTTTCACTTCCACAACACACATAAATAAAGCGTAGGGGTTTTGGAGGCTTCGAGATCACAAGAAGCTATTTTAAATGGTGTCAGAGAGGTTATTATATCTGCCAACATCCTCTTGTCTATAGAATAAATCAAATTATCTTGACTTTTCTCTGCCTAAATTGACAGAACTTCAAACCATTGTGAATTAATAGACTCAAACATATCCAATTCATTGTTCCATCATGTGTCTATATCTCCTTTCAATGACTTCTGAAGGCGATTCTGAAGACCAGATCTTTTAAAGAAAGTTGTGATAGATGGACAGGAATTTATTAGTCGCTGCACCTCACTTTTCTCATCATTCGCGTCTCCTCGAGTCGTGTGCTCCAGCACAGTATTAAGAATGTGCGCTGAGCACAAGAGCCTCTTGTATTGGCGAAGTGCTGCCACAATATTTGGACCTCTATCCGCAACGAACACGATGTTATTCACAGCACTGAATAAATCGAACGACCGTAGTATCTTAATTAATTCAAGTTTAATGTTTTCTCCTGTTTACTCTCAAAATTTCTGGTGCACAATACTCGATCCTCAAGTTTCACTTCTTCATAATTAACCTAATGTGCAGTCACTCCCATATAGTTTATTTTACGGTACGAATCAGTCCATAAATCAACAGTTAGTGCTCCACCTATATCTCTGAATATATTCTTCACTTCTGCGGAGACAGTTTCACACAGACGATCGGCCGTTTCCTTCAAATTTCTGGCTACAGTGGTTGGATGAGGTAGCACCGTACTTGGCCCCCACATCAATAAGAAACTGTGCCATCTCGAGAAACCCAGATCCACGCGCAACTTCGAATGGTAAAATGTCTTTGCTGACAAGATTGATAAGTTTTTCTGTCGCGGCTGTCTTCAAATTTGGCGAAATTTCAGGAACTATCACGTAACGCTTGGTATTTAAATAAGTAATTATGCTACTTTGTCCAGCCTCACACGAATATTTTAGCAAATTTGAAGTTCCACTTTTGTGTCCAGTGTAGGAATATACTGTTTTACATGCAAAACAAGCCACTATATCTGTTATCTTTTCATTGCCATCAAACACGTATCCGAATTTTTTTCAAATTGGCGATTTCAATTTGTTTTCCTTTACTAATGTAAAATAACCTTTTCTCACCTTACACGAAATTGTATCCATCGATATGGTGTTCATTTGAAGAAAGAACTCTCACTGATATTTGCTACGATGCACGTTGTCACTCGGTCACTACAAAGCGCTAACTGAAGGCAGAGGAAAGTTGCAACGGGCACCTGTCTGGTAGACAGTGGGCAGGATTGCCACCCAGAGAGCAATTCACAGGCCACACAAAAGACACGAATTAGGCGCAGGTCTCTTGGGTACAGACAGCTACGTCGGTCGCAGTCAGGGGCTGAGGACAACAGACATCCGCTCTACCCGGGCCCTGCAAGATTCCAAGAATATCAACAGACTTGAAGTTTTCAATTAACATTGCAACATACGCACTGGGCAGATGCCTTGCTCATTATCCGCAGATGACCCACGGATATCCGCGCCGGTCGCGATTTTATCCGCCAAGTAACAAATACCGCGGATATTCGCGGATATATCCACGGATATCCGCATCCGCGCAGACCTTTGGCTATAACTTACTGCAAGTACCGCAACTGTGCGATAAAAATGGAAACAATAAGCAGAAATTCGAAAGATAAAGAAAGGTCATACTTGTTGAAATAGGACTTCATTTAAGCCAGTTATGTGTCTCATTTAAGCGAAAACTTACTGTCTAGTGCCACGTTTTATTCCTGATGTTTAAATGAGTAATTTCCATGCTTGTTTCTAACACCAATATCTCAAGATGTTATTCCATACAACAGTAACATAGTTGAAATTAAAGCAATACTTCCGATCTTATGATAAATAACTGTGATACAGTTTTACCAACGTTTCAAATATTTCCAAATGTTTAACATTTGCAGTCAGTAAATTATGTGTGGATAACACAAAATTATAAACTGGATCTTGGTACAGTTCCACAGAGGTGTCGTTTAATTCTATTCCCTCTAAAGGTGTTCAGTTATTGAAATGTGATGGTTTAGTACCCTAAGAAACTGTCCCGTCACGAGATTGTAGAGTGCATGTCTCCATGGCTACAACAGACTCGCCAGCTTCAGTGTTGTAATTTTTTATGTAGTTGTGCAAACTATTCCAAATTTCAATGCACACTTCCTTTGCCGTCTTGTAAACAAAAGAATGCTACTCGTGAAATGAGAGAGAAACTCTCCTGCTTGTGCCTGTAATTGACAAGTAAGTGTAAAGACAACATTTTATAATAACGAAACAAAAATATAGTAAGAATGATTTATAAATTTCACTGGATGAATGTTCAATACTAGAGGACAATGCAGAAAAATTGAAGTTTGTATTTGAGTAGGAGCTGCGGTATATCATAAGAGGCATCTTCGTTTGATGTTAACAGTTACAAACGTCCTGAATGTTATACGTGAAATGGAAAAGCAACTGTCCTGCTTGTTGCCAAGTAGGAGTACAGACATATCGTAGCCATGAGGACATGGATTCTACAATCTTATAACGGGGCAGTTTCTTAGAGTTCTACAGTAGCATATTTGAATAAATGAACACCTTTAAAGTTAGAGAACCAAACAACACCTCCCCCTGTCGTTAATTTTTTGTATACTCTAAAAAAAGACATTACCGATACAGTTTTTCTTTGTAGCTGAGACCGTGGAAACGAAGTGAAAAAATGTGAGATGCGTACACGAAAACATAAAAATAATAAAGGTATTACTGGTCAGTGTGTGAACAGGTAAAAATCATTGCCATGGACTGAACATATAAGGTTCGTGGACTATACTCTAGATACACGAACAGCAAAATCAAATGTTATTCCAGCAAGACACACAGTAACAGGTGACAGGGAAAGTCAGTTAGTGGAACTTCCAGGTCCTACAGTTTTCTCTCAGACAGTGTTGCTAGCAACTGAGCATGAAACAGTTTGCTTTCTGTGTTAATGAACATAACTTTCAGTTTCTACACTTCTGAGTCCTCTAATGAAATGATTACTGCATGGCATTGAATAATTAGTGAAATTGTGAAATGCGTTTATTCTTGATTCCGTCCCCACCAACATGCTTCAGCATTCTCGTAGTAATGATGAAATTCTGTTTGTATGTGGCACAACACTGCACGTGGATACCGTCGATTTCGAGGTGCAAAGTATTTGACAGTTTACTGTTTCGTGACGTGTGTGGGAAGGTTGATTTCCAATTACGTTTCTTCGATTGAAGTAAGTTTTCGTTGCTGACTATCAAAGCGAGTGTTTATTTGTTTGATTTTGGAGAAACAGTAATCGTGGGGGAAAATTAAAAATCTCAATATTTCACAAGCTAAATGCTGCATGAGCGGAAACCAATATCACTAGCTTTGTTATCCCTGCGCTGAAATTATTTAACACCAGCATTAACAATTCCCTTCCACGTTGGAAAGTTTAAAACGGAGAAATTCTAGATTAAATCTAAATGAATGCCGTAACTATAGATAGCCTGAAAGTCGTCGTTAGAAATTGTCAGGAGGTAACCCTTCATAAAAACCAAACGGGCTCGCGCCTCCCCTCTGAGAGCCCGTATAAGACGAGCACGACAAGCATTTCGCACATCTAACAGGCTAGGCGCAAATTGAGACGCGTATAGCGCGTGCGGCGCGACGCAGCGCAGCGCGCCTTTTTGTAACATCACAGCTTCAAATGGGACCGCGCAAATTGCGACGCGACGCGACTGGGACGCGACACGCGCCTGCGCCAGGTCGCGCGGCGTTGTGGTTGAGGCACAGTTTCTCGCGCGTGCATCGCTAGCACCGTGGGAAATTTGAGGCGGGGAGCGGAACCGGCCATATGCTCACATCGGAACGGCGCATATGAGCAGTGGTAGTATTGCCTATACGATAACTTTTGCCTTACTGTGTGCTAAATTTTATTGCCTTTGGGTAGTGTTTCGTTTTTGCCATTTAAACGCTCCAGCTTTCTTCGTTAGCACATTATACTTTTCTGTTATTTATATCTGTGTAGTTTTGTTTTGTTTTTCTTCTGTCAAGAAAAATGCGTACTTCAGTAACTGATGATCCATTGGCCGCTGGAATTGTATCATATGCCTCCGCGATGTTTTCAGATCGCAAGAAGTGACAGAGGGTAGTGAATAAGAAAGCAAGGAATATTATAAAATCATGTGATTATGAATCAAGGCAGGAAAGTAAAACAGGGTTATCTTCTCGCTGCCTAGTACGCTGGCGTGTCTGTACGATCTGTTACAAAAATTTAGAAAGGGATAATCATAGGTGTGATCTCTTTGTGCTCCTGGTAAAAAGAGTCCAAGATCTGAAGTATAATAGTCTCACTGTGATTACTCTGATATGGATGTAATAATGTAATACGACACACTGTACCAAATGCATGTGAACATCACATTTCCACTGCAAGCTAGAAACAGTCGAAAATCAGTCACAAATAATAATGTTTTAATTGGTTCACTGTCATGAGAAAAAGCATTTCAACTGTTGCAAGCACATTATCAGCATTAATAAACTAATTATACAACAGGCTACACAAATGAAGACAATGGTCGGTATTATTACGAAAGTAGGAATATCCTAAAAGAGTGTTATGGTTAGATATATTTAATATATTGAAATGTACTGCTGACAAAGGCAGATCTACTTTCATGACAAAGTTTTTCGAACTCCAACTCACAAGGCACACATGGCTAGCTTGTGCATTCCTGTCGCGCGCATTATCCTCAGCTGCTGACAATATAATGACCATTGTGTTGTGCGAAAGAGCAATTGTTTATTTTTCTCAATAACAACTATTTTATCCGCGATCACACATTGTCAGTTTGGCAACCCGTAGGTGAGTAACCAGTATCTGGTATGTGCCTATCATTCCGCCTGGGAACGCTCGTCATTATTTTAATACTGCTCAGATCAAGAGAAGGATAAAATCCTTTGGTAAGTTTCCATTCCAGTCGCTCAGTGATAAAAATACGATGGGTTACGGCGATTCCACCAAAATTCCATCAGAATTGGCAATCTATTTTTGTGTGAGTTGTTAACCTTTTGTCATTCGAAGAAACATCACCGTTTTTGAGTAACGGCCACATTTCTCCTGGTGACTGATTTAATTGTACTTCCCTTGTCACAGTGCAATTTGCCAAACTAATCTCACAGCAGGCAGCTATTGAGACAGAATTCCGAAACGGAGTGCCTCATTAAACAAGTAATTGCCAATCACAGAGCTCAATAGCTTACGAAAAACCTCATAGTGTCGGTTTGCAGTAACATAAAAGAAGAAATTTCATGTTTATTTTCATACTAGGAAGCTCTTGTTTCGCTAGCTGTTGATAACTCTTAAAAAATTACAGTCACTGGAGTGAAATAAATAAAAAAGGAAATGTAAGTACCGATATATCGCCATAGATAAGAAAGCTCTGTGTGTTTAAGAATTGGCAAAACACTCTCCTCCTTGTGTGCTATCATTCGCCAAACTTTCGTTTGGATGTCTCGAGTGGTTTAGGAGATATGAGAGATGTTGCGAGTATTCATTCTCGCGGGCGTGAGGTCGGAAGTGAGCGCGCTACATGGGATCTAATTTCTCGAGATCGGAGGCAGATAGAAACCTCCTCACAAGTCTAAAAAAAAAATCAGCATATTAGCTAAATTTCATACGCAGCAACATATGGTGTAATACGCACCAAACGCAAAATCATAGCGACCCCTAATTTTCTTTGCAAACTTTTTGAGTTTTGCGTAGTGTCTTACTAAAATGTGTACATCACAGTAAGAATGGTCATTAGCGAGGTGATGGGCACTTTGCATGAAGCTGACATAAAACGCTACAAGTAAGGCAAAAATCATATATTTTCAGTGAATAGTTTCTGTAAAATCGTTTGAGAATGCACCTACTCCACTGTGGGTTCCGATATAGAAAGTAGCGCGGAGAGTCTCAGATGTCAGCAGGGAGGGCGGGAGTGTTGTCGGCGTGTGGCACCATTCAGCTGAGCGGGAGTGACGTAAAGATCGTGTGTAGGTAATTGGCGAAGAAGGCGTGGTAGCGCGGTCGGCGCACAACTTCACTGTGGGTGGTTTGCAAGTACTGCCAGAAGTCAAGGCGTGGTTTGTCGGCATCATTATAAATGTAGGTGATCGTCCATCCCTTGACCCATACAATCGCATGATTTTTGGTGGCGGAGAAATAAGTATCCTAGGATGGATAAAAGTCTATGGGTCAATCGAATCCGGCGGAACGCGGAGGTATCAGGCAACGAACTGTCGGCCAAGTTTCCAGACGTCGCTGGTGGCAGAACAAATCAGCTGGTGGACATCGTCATCCATGAGGTGGCAAATAGAACAAAGCGGAGAGTCCGTTATTCTGATAGCGTGAAGACGTAGATTTGTGACGAATTTTCCACTTGCGACGTGGTACCATGTTGCCCGGACGTTGGAGTGAAGAAGAGGGTGGTGGGCCACCGATTGGATGGATGTCTGAGCCCAGTTTTGTTGCTGGATATGTAACGAAGCAGTGGGGTGTAAAAATCTTTAGGTCGAGGAGAACGCGTGGTCGGTAAATGTGTGTGAGCACAACTGAAGTCGACGATGAAATCAGAAATGTGCGTCAGATGGTGCTTGATGAGTCCGACTGGTACTGGTGACGTTATCGTCGTGGGCATAAGAATTTCCAGCAAGCTGCGCGTAAGGGAGGTGTCCCCGTTCCTTTGCTTGTGCATAGTGGACATGTACAAGGACGCCGCTCGGAGTCGCACATTGACAAGGCCGAGGCCTCCCGCTCGCAGAAGTGTGAGCGTTTCGTCGCGGACCTTAAAGAGCGTACCGGCCGTAAGAAAGTATCCGAAAGCAGCTTTGGAGGTTGTGTCAAATAGTTGATGGCAGCGGGAGGACCGGTGTGATGTGGACCATTCTCGACCCCACATGTTGACTGAGGTATTGGACACGTTGTAAAGAATCTAGTCGGCGGAGGAGATTGTGTCGCACCGCCGTGCGGAAAACTTGGAGTGCACGCCGAAAACTGATGGCAGCGGAGCGGCGCACGATGGAGGTGAAAACGATACCAAGGTATCGTAGTTTCTGTACACACGGGAAAGGTGCTAAGTCGTCGTGTGAGAGGCCGCATCCAATGGACATCGCCGTGGATATAGCCACATTCATGTTACTGCCCGCTGCAGTTCCGTACATTGATATCAAATCAAGCACCGTTTGTGTTTCATTCCGTGAACGGACCAAGAGGAGGAGGTCGTCCGCATATGCACGACATCAAAAACTGTGCTGTCGCAAAGTGGGGCCAGAAATATAACTCGTCAGACTCTCGATGAGTGGCTCCAGGTTTATGGCATAGAGTAGGGTCGAAAATGGTTATTGGTAGTCTCCTCCTGGTACATTGTGCTTTAGTGGTCTACAAAGGCATTGACGATTTCGGCCTGGCAAGTGACTTGCTGGGCGCAACAGGTGTAGATCTCGGTGATGAGTCGTTGTCGTCGGTGTTTCCTATCGAAGGTGATATGATGCATGATGGGATGTTCTTGTTCCGCCGAATCTTGACGTCGGGTTCGCACCATAGCCCCCTGCAGTCTACGGTGTGTCAACGTTACAATTGGTGCGTTAATCCTGCTGCGTTCTCTCTGGGTG
This sequence comes from Schistocerca serialis cubense, assembly GCF_023864345.2. Taxonomy (NCBI): domain Eukaryota; kingdom Metazoa; phylum Arthropoda; class Insecta; order Orthoptera; family Acrididae; genus Schistocerca; species Schistocerca serialis. The sequence goes on from NC_064640.1 coordinate 602,046,671, forward strand.
TCAGGGGTGGGTGGCTGGGCGTCCAGGTGGCGGAGAACGGCGTAGAAATAGTCGGTAGTGTGGCGGCGCCACGCAGCTACTTCCTTGCCATACTAAATCAAGGTACGTCGAATGGCAGGTTTGGCACATTCCAGCCACCAAGTCAAGGTCGTGCAGTACTTAGGTAAGCGACGTTCACAGGTGGCCCATGTCTCGGTAACACGTTGAGGACATTCGGGATCGTGAAGATGGGAGGTATTTAGCTTCCACGGTGCACGACTACGCCAGACCACTTGCTGGGAGAGGAGAACGTTGCAGATGTAGGCACAGTGGTCCGAAAAGGCCTAGGGCCAAAGTTCTGCACCTTGGACTGCAGGTGTGAGTTCCTGAGAGACGTAAATCCTATCAATGCGGCTCACGGAGTGACTCGTCTGGTAAGTATGTCCAGGCACGTCACCGTGCCGAACTTCCCAAGTGTCTTGGAGCAACAGATCATGGACGATAAGACGCAGTTCTTGACAGGTGTTGTAGTGAGGCATTTGATCCTTAGGGTGCAGGACACAATTAAAATAACTTCCAAGCAAGTAATGGTCACAGTGTCCAAGAAACAAAGGGGCGATTTCTTCTGAATAGAAGTGATCCCATGACGGTGACTGCCATGCTTCTGGTGGATGGAAGGTACATGATATCAGCCACGGGAATGCCTTCTCGGTCATAGATGGCTACGCCGCGACCCAGGTGGTCACCAGGAGAAGGATAAGTGTTATATCCCGCGACATCTGGAAGTGTGGCCAAGTGTACTTCCTGTAGTAGTGAGATATCGACGTCTGATGCCCATATCATCTCTCGCAGCAGTTGAAGTTTCATGGGGGAGCTAATGGTGTTATTGTTGATCGTCGCTATGCCGTGGGTTTGGAACCGTACCCCGCCATGGAGGGGAACTCCGTCAGAGGAGGGTGAAGAGGGGCGAGGCAACGGCGACTCATGCAGTACACCACCTGACGGCGTTATCGGCGGCGTAACTAGCCTTGCGTCTGGGGTAACTCTGTCCCTAGCGTGTGACCCAGGCCTTCGTTCGACTTCGTCAGTCCACACCATTGAAGCCGCTGTAGTTGTGATGTTCGTACATTCCACTTCGGTCGTGGGGATGGAGGACGTCTCGGCGGCAATCGCAACGGTGGGGCCCATTGGTTCAGGAGCACCTGGGCGAGCCAGCAGAGTAGCCACGGCACAGCCACAGTCGGCGTCATGTTGTCGTCATTCCTGTCGTCGTGCAGGTTCTCCGAGGCCTCGTCGGGTCGGACGGCCTCTGTAGCATCCGGGGGAGGAGATCCGTCTCGTTCCGAGACCGTACGGCGCCTCCTCTTTTGCCTCTTAGGTGAACGTTGTCTGCATGTTCGTCCCTCACTGTCGGAAGACGGAAGGAAGTCGCGGCGCTCTGGGAGGAAGGCCGTCGCGGGAACGATAAGTGAAGGGGCGTCCATATGATCGGCCGGCTGGGGATCGGAAGTCGTCGCTGTTGGTAGAGGCGCCGGAGAAGGGTAAGGTTGTGAGTGCGATGCGTCGACCACGGCGGTATCCGTAGCAGCAGGAAGGGTCACCGATACACGGTCCGACGGGAGGCGGCTGGTGGGAGAAGAAGAGTGCGCCGATGCGTAGGTGATCGGTAAAACCGTCGTCGGTGTCGGTGGCGCCACGGTAGCGGCTGGCAATTGAATGACTCGTCGCTGAAGACACTCAGACCTGAGGTGGCCTTCTTGGCCGCATCCGGAACAGGTCTTGAGTTGGCCGTCGTATATGACGGCCGCGCGGCACCCGCTACTTTGCAGGTAAGATGGCACGTGGCGATGGAGATCGATGGTGGTATTTTGTACACCGTTAAGAACGGGGTACGTTTGGAACTGCATTCAGCGTTCGACAGTGTGGCATGTACAGTGCCATAGGGGCGGAAAGGCGCGATAACGTCTTCCGCCGGGAGCTCGAACGGGAGTTCGAAAACTCGTATGGTGTGCATTCCCAAGCCTGCGTGGTCGACAGTAACCACACCGACATTTCCGTCGGCGTGGCAAAATTGTAGTCCGTGTTTGGTGTCACGAAGTATTCTTTCACACACCGCGTCATTGACGACTTTGATGTACACCGTACTGCTTAATATGGACAAACGGATGCCCAAGATGTCGAAAGCTGGAATCTTAGCAATGTCGCGTAGAAACCGTTCCACTTCCAAGGCCTTTGGTCCTGTGTAGTCGTTGCAGAAGCTGAATCGTAGAGTCGATTTTCTAAAACGGTTGGCCACGGTTCTAATACACGTAAGCGACACGTACGCAAGTGACGGCCGCTGAAATGTAAACAACAGCGAGCGAGCGCGCTCCGCAGGCGGAAACAACATGTCCGCACTGCAACGTAATGTTCTGATCGTGACACAGCCATGAGCCACTGCAGAATTGTTTCTGGAAGTATTTATTATTACTTGTGGGTAGAATGTGAAGCGAATTATCTTCGATGTTCAATCAGACCCATAGCTTTAGACAAGGGCCAACATGTGGTAAAAAAAAAAAAAAAAAAAAAAAATAGATTGGACGCGAACACGCGACTATATGTTTAGAATGGACGACGATTACCACTTTTTTTTCAGGAGTTGCCCCTAACTATTCCCTCACTTTTTTGTATCTTTATTTATTTTACATGATTACATTTAGGAAACGTGTACAAATGATAATTCTAGTAACTGAGTGTTACAACAACAAAGGTGGCATTCACAGAGTAAACAAGAAAAAAATGTAAATCATAATTCAATTCCAGCTAAAAAGTTCTTCAATAACCGTAACTGGTTCCATTTGGTACTTCGCCATCGTTAGCATATATCTCCAACAGCGCCTTTGAAGGATATCTGCAACGGCCGGCGGCTGTGACCGAGCGGTTCTAGGCGCTTCAGCCCGGAACCTCGCTGCTGTTACGGTCGCAGGTTCGAATCCTGCCTCGGGCATGGATGTGTGTGATGTCCTTAGGTTAGTTAGGTTTAAGTAGTTCTAAGTCTAGGGGACTGATGACCTTCGATTTAAGTCCCATAGTGCTTAGAGCCAGTTGAACCATTTTTTATGTGCAACGGAGGCATTCTGCTTCGCTAGTGCCTCAAGGAAAACAGCAATCTTTGAAGTAGCCTGTCTCTTCCTTCTCTCGTGGCTGCCAACGCAGGACGTTCAGTCGTAAGTGTGATGCGGCACAGAACATTAACCGCAGTTTGGCACTCCACAGCTGAGTGGGGGTTAACGAAAACACTGCATAAATAATCTGCGAAGAGCGTAAGGTATCTCGGTGTGCGTTCGAGGGCATTGTGAGCATTTTGTAGGAACCACCAGTAATCAAGCTGCTCTTCCTCTCCATCGCTAAAGATATAAGCGACGGTAATTTCTTTGAACCACGTAAGCGCGTGATATTTTGCGGAGGGAAAGTAAGATTCATCTGGACAGAGTAGGGTCTGAGGGTCAATCATATCAGGCGCGAGCCGGAGGTAACAAGCCAATATCTTCTGTGTTACTCGCCAAACTCCGGACGACGATACGCATGTAAAACGATAAAACGATGTTCATCGGTATCCAAGAGGTGACAATATGGGCAATACGGTGAGTCTGCCAGTCCAATAGCGTAAAGTCGCTGTCGTGTGGCATATTTTTTGTTGGCGATCTGATACCACTTCGAACGCACTGTAGACGACAAAAAGTTGTGGTGTATCGTTTTCCACATTCTTGGCCAATGAACCGTAGGGTACTTGTTTTCCATCACATTGTAGGGAACAGCCCGCAGAAGGTTGGTATAAAACTCTTTTGCCTTTGGTGGACTTCTGGCGGGGAGGTTCAAGCTGACATAGCTGTAATCAAGAATGAAGGTCGACACATGGGAGAGCTGTGGTGCGACGTGCGTAACCAACACCGGCGGGACGTGAGAGACTGGCATCAGAACCTGTAGTAAACGACCCGTGAGAGAGGTATGTTGACTTTCAATCGTTTCCTCATGTTGCTCATGTAAAGGGCAGCTGCTCCAGCCCCCCCCCCCACCCCCACCCCCCTTTGTGGACTGGGAGTGTAGGAGTGTCGTATCATACATTAAATATACGACCAGCGGAAACGTAGTAACTGAAGGCCGCCTGAAGCCGGCGATCTATCTGCAGCGGTAGTGGGAGGACTTGTGCCACATGGTTGAGTTTTGATGCCATGTAGAGGTTCAAATATTCAACACATTGTAGCTGATTCAAGTCCCGGAGCAGGTTCTGGCGCACCATTGCGCGTATGATCTGTAGTAACCGTCTACAGTTTGCTGCAGCTGTTTTGCTTACATCCTTCGTGAATGTTATTCCCAAACATCGCAGATCAGAAACTGGTGGGAGGGGAGCGAGGGCTTCCGGTCCGAGACCACGCTCAATATCCAACGCCGCCGACTTGTTGATGTTCAGAAGACTGCCTGCGGCCTGTCCGTACCGCTCGATCCAGGTTAGTACGCTTTGAAATTCGTCATTGGAACGAACCAGCAGTAGCAGGTCGTCAGCGTATGCCCTATAGCGAAAGGTGACGTCCCGCAGCGTGATGCCTGATATCCGGTGGTTAAGGCCCCCTAGGAGTGGCTCGAGTGCGATTGCATATAGGTAGGGAGAAAGGGGACAACCCTGTTGTAGAGACCTCTTAATGGGTACTGGTCCTACCGTCCTTCCATTTACCTATACGTGTGAGTTGGCTGTGGTCCAAAGACGCCGTAGGGTGTCAATGAAGCCCGGGGGGAATCCCATACGGTCCATCACTCGTAGGAGGAAGTCATGGTGCACTCTGTCAAAGGCGCCATTGAAATCGATGGAGACGATCGCCGCTCTCAGACGACACGCAGAGGCAATCGCTATTAAGTCCCTGCAGTCACCGGTGGCCATGTGTATGTTGGCTTCTCCCCCTGCGACGTCTGTTCTGGGGCGAGAATCATCGGCAAAGTCGTCTTAATACGGTCCGCCATAAGCCTGGCGAAGATCTTGTAGTCGGCGTTCAGCATTGTGAGCGGCCGATAGTCGTTAATTGATCGCACTCCACCTGGCTTGTGTACCGGTATGAGAAGTCCTTCTAAAAACGCTGGCGGCACAACACAGTCTGGAGACATAAGTTCGCGGAACATTATAACCCAGCGAGGCATCATGATGACACGGAAGGTTCGGTAGAATTCGATGGGCAATCCATCAGGCCCAGGAGACTTACTGGTTGCACCTTTGTCCAGGGCGTCTTCGACTTCTTCGCGTGAGATTTCCTCCGTTAGTGCATTCACGGTAGCCTCCTCGATAGTATGAGTTGCCTGCTGTAACACTTCAGTAGTTGCCTCATCATCTACCGTTCTTTCCTGGTAAAGATGGCGAAAATAATCCTCCACCGCCTTTGCTGTGGTTGCTTGGGTCGTACAGAAGCCACCGTCTTGTGTCCTGAGTTCTGTGATTAAGTTGAAACATCCCCTTAGAACAATTATACATGACTCTGTTTAAACTGACACACAATATTTTTAGCGCAACGCAATCTGAATTTCAATAATCCCTACAAAAGAATGGCCCTGACTAACATTAACCTATACCTTTCACAAATCACTTACCTCACAAAAATCTTCGTTACTCGAACTACTGCAATACAGCGAGCGCCACTACTGCCAGCTAAATAAAAGATTCAAACTACGGAAGGCACTAACTACTGATAGGCATAGTTAGCAAATGAAAGTTTTTAATAGAGAACAAACAATGTATTTACCTTAATAGTGTTGAAAAATCATAATATACATAGCAGTTCATGACATCCAATCTTACAAATTTCAAAACTCCGCCATTTCTCTCCCCACATCCACCCCTGCTGGCGGCTCACCTTCAACTGCGCAATGCTACGCGCTGTTCACATCCAGCTGCCTAACACTACAATGGCAGACAACAATGCAAACTATCCACAGACTGCACACAGCACAGCCAGTGATTTTCATACAGAGCGCTACGTAACGTTGCCAGTAAGAAAACATAAACAGCCTACTTACATAGCCCCCATGCTCCCCACAAAAAATTTTACAAATTGTTTTGGGCAGTGGCCAATAATGATTTGATAAAATTTTTCATAATTACTATAACAAAGATATCAAATGCACACACTTATTGATACAATGTTGGTCAAAAGCTAAAATTTTCTCACAGTCCGTAAAGACAGTCCAGATTGTTCATCACAGTAAAATTGCAGTGTTTTTCTCAAAGTCTGAGCAGTAAAAGAAAATGCACACGGAAGTAGTGGATTTCCATGCAGTCTTGAAGAAGTAGTGTTGTCCTTCCAACGGAAAGACAGTGCTGACTCACGACATGCAGACAGGTAATGGGCCACAACAGAGCAAACCCACAGAAGAGTCATTCGAAGTTTTGAAGAATACTGGCAGGTAGGTCATCACAGAGTAGACCACTGTAGTCCTGTTAGAGATTACTGTATTGGTGGGCCACCAGAGGTGCAGACCCACTGCAGTCCTTGTAGAAATAATGGTACTGGTGAGTCAGCAAAGGTGTAGACCCACTGTAGTCCTTGTAGAAATAATGGTATTGGTGGATCATCAAAGGTGTAGACCCACTGTAGTCCTTGTAGAGATGGCCAGCAGCCATCTGCTGCGACTGTGTAGGTGCACAATCACCATCGAAGAGTCTTGCGGACAATATAGCAAGTCCATAACCACCACTTGTGCACTCACAAAGTTTTTGGAATTGTCCTTAGACCCAGCAATGCTGTTATCCAGTCCCTTGCTGAATTATTAACACACGTGCAAACACTAACAGTTCCTACTTCTCACATATAGTCCATATACTATGCCCAACAGAAACGTGTGCAGTGAAATGGAACTTACAAGTTAATAATATGATGAACTGGTGTCAATTACAATTTTATGACATAAGAATACAATTACAAAGGTACAAAATACATCATTAAAGAACATAATAGTACAGACAACATTTGTAGTAATACAGGCTTTACAAAAGAATAGAAATAGACATATACATCAGTGTTACAGGAATTATGACATAAGTAAATAAATAAAATAATGAGAATAGTTCTTGAAACATTAATTTCACACATGATCATTAAAACAAAACAGAATAAATATGGTCTAAGCATCTTTACAAGGTAAATAACATATTATCAGAAAAATTCTACAACATAAATCTTATTAGCTAAACACATATAGACAGGAAAAAGACAAATACACAAGGATACATAAACACATAGCGGAATAATACAAAAGGAAAGACAGGGTTCGTTTTTAGGGTAACATTTGGTACTGCAGCCCAACCCAAAACTTCATTCCACAGATTTTTCGTCTTATTTCAACGTTTGTTTCCACCAAAAAAATCCAATCCAAGCATGCTTTTTGTATTTATATGTTCACATATTTATTACCTCATTATTTATTTTCCATTATCTTACCTCATCATTTATTTGCAAGAAAATCCTACCTTAACCTGTTGTTCCTAAACCCTACTTTTTTGTTCATATCCTCTTTCAAAGTACTTTTTTGGCCAAACCATTTTCTTATAGCTTCTCAATGCATTTCTTCCAATTCATCAACACTGTTAAGCTAACTTAAATCCACTGAGCTCAGATGCTAAACTAAGGGACGAGGCAAAGCAGCAGCACAAACAGCAATGACAAAAAATGCAGATTTGCAAAGCAAGCAGCATTATAGAAGTTAGCAAAGCAATTGCAATATTACAACTAATATAAGGCAATGAGCAGCAAACAAGAAAAATAAATCAGTAGTAAAACTGGCTTAACAGAGTAATACAAAGTGAAATTCAGTAGCACTATGCCTGGCAAACAGCAGCAGCAAATGCAATAACTTATATCTAAATATGACGTAGCTCAAGCAGAAAAAATATTACAGTAAAAATGGCCATGTTTAATACCTATGTCACATCTTAACACTAGGGTGATGCATCACGAGAACTTACGCTAGCAGATAAGTTACCAAATCGTAAAAAAATTATTTATGCAATTCCTGTGAAAGGAAATGTCTATTTATGTGCCCTCGTTTTCTTGGAAGTAGATCATAAATTTGTAATTGACTGGATCGGTAGGCATAAACTAACTATATTAGCACATCTATTAAATTTTATTTTTAACCAATGCTGCAGTGCAGCTAGAAACTAGATATTAAACAAAATGAGTAAATAAATACATAAAGCAAGCCATATGGCATTTCTCTCAACTAGCAAGACAATAGCCGTGAAATGTTTCTCATTCTTTCATTAGGCATTTTAGTAAATATCATAAATTAAGAGCTCCCCAGTATAATCATATGTTCTCAAGTTTGAGCGTGTCGTATTTGCGATGCTTTCTACAAAGGAATGTCAATAGCGAGGATAATGGCCTCCTTTTTTTTCCACCTGTGCCTCCGAAAGGCACACACGAATGGCTTTTTTCCAGGCGACTGTCGTGCAGCTGGGTGCCCACGACTCATTATGTGAAGGTGGTCACTTAACTTTCTTACTGAAATATTTACAACACCAGTTTGCATTACAGTGACAGTCTCATATAAAAAATTTCACAGGTCGAGAATTTGCGTTGCAAATGTGTAGAAACAAAATCCTATGAATATAACAGTTTTCAAAAAGTTTTTGGCGGCATTGTAATACATTCACACATTTACACACATTTCATAACTCTTAAAGTACGATTCTTGGTTTCCAACATCCTTTTCCACAAATCAGAGTCCCTAAACACTACTCATTATTCATATACGTATTTGTCAACACTTCTTCAATATTTCATCATAATAAATACGTAGCATAATCAAATTCCTCATATACGGTAGCATCATCTTACTGATCATAAACATACCTCATCAGTATAATACACATCGTCATCGTAAAAATAACATCATAACACCTCGGTCAAATCTCAAAAACGTCGTAGCTTCATCCAACAATTTTAAACCCTAAAAAATATTCTCTGCTCATTTCGATAGTGTCACCTAACTCAAACGTACTTTAAAATCATGCTCCCTTACCAAATACATCATTCAATGCTCTCATAGTATCACAATGGTTCCGAAAAAATATGAACAGTTCACAAAGTACAGACAAAATACAATTTCGTACGTGTGAAGTAATCCAACTGTGTAATTGTGTAAACATGTGTCAGTGACGTAGTAAAAAAAATGTTTATCTCTCAGTTAAATGATCAGATAGCTGTGTAATTTGTGTGTTAGAGAAATATGGTACCGATGTGTAAAGTTGTATAAGCAAATACCATATTAGC